>NC_135880.1:191339733-191715760 GCF_964194155.1 Cetorhinus maximus
ACCAGCACACACACACACACACATACAGGCACACACACACACACACACACACACATACACACACACACACACACATGCACACATATACACACACGCACATACACACACGCACATACACACACACATATACACACACATACACACAGACACACAAATAAGCATGCAGAGTTGAAAGTTATACAGTAGGTAGTTATTTTTTCAGTCAAAATAGAATTCAACGCTAAAAGGTTAAAAAATTGAGAGTTCCTTGTTTATGAGCCCTTTGCAGGTATCTGTGGCTGTGGTAGATTTTTCTTAACAGTGGTCTTAAGATTCCAGGAGTTGAAGCCAATGTAAAACTACAATTACGGGAGCCAATTTCTTTTTAAAATGTAATCCATCTTTTGCTAAAGTTGATGATTTTTGCACCTGAGTTTCCTTTCAGTGAAAAACTCCCTATCTCTGTGCTGGATTTTAAACTATAATAGTGATAGGGCCTTGAACTTGACAGAAAAGGGGAAAGGGAGAGTATTACTGCCCTATCATCTTCCAAACAACTGTTTAGCAGCTTGTGGGCTGTAATAAAAGACTTTCAGAAAATGGTTACTCCAGTCACATAACCTCTCTTCCCATAATGATTTCAGAAGGTATTTGCTCAGCTTATGTCTGAACAAACCATGGCTATTGTCCCATGGCCTATAATGATTCATTATCC
Source organism: Cetorhinus maximus (assembly GCF_964194155.1). NCBI lineage: Eukaryota > Metazoa > Chordata > Chondrichthyes > Lamniformes > Cetorhinidae > Cetorhinus > Cetorhinus maximus. Next base: position 191,340,428 of record NC_135880.1, read on the forward strand.
AGTTTGATAGATAGGAAAGCACTTTTCCATATAGCTATTGTCCTAGTAGATATCCTATCCCCACTTGAAACAGGTAGTCTTATAGAAATGCAAATGTGAGGCCTGGTACAGCTTCAGTAAATCCTTTTGAGTAGATCTTGACATCAGCAGGTGTGAAAATCCATTAGAGGATGTCTGGACTTGCCTTAATTGTATTCTACCTTGGAACCTTCCAGAACATTGATCAACTTGAAATACCAGACAGCAAGTGACTTGTGGCAGTCATCTTAAGTCAGTGCCTTTGCTTACTTTTTAAAAGCCCTTTTTAAGCAGTTCAATATATGTTTGATCAACCAATGAAATTAAAGATTAATACCACTCATGCACAAGTCACATCATCCTGACAATTAAAAAAAAAACAAGAAAAATATATAGAGGACATATTTACAGTGCCCTACACAGATTGAGGATCTCTATTCATCTACATTGTATTTTGCTCTTATATCATAGCCAGGAAGGGAAGTCCGGGGTCTTGACTGAAGATGTGATTTTGAAAATCTTCCCTTGCAACATTAAGGACTGTTCATCAAGGTAGAGCTTTTCAAATTAGGACAGGCTTAGAGAGCTATGCTTCTTCTATTTGGAGATATGTTGATTCAGAGAGATACAATTGAAGCTTTTAAGCCATGAAACAACTTCGGTAAGGTGTTTGAAATAGAGGGGGAAGCATTTGTTCACATAGTGCCCATTTGCAGACAGCTCTTTGGCCAATACTTGGGGGACCCACATGGATTTTTTCAGTTATATCAATGGAGAAACAAATACTGGGAGCAGTTATCGTCTCACGGTACTGTCTACCTGGGAAATCAATGTAAGTCTGCATTCTGCTGCTTGACACGATCTTTCCCCAAAGAGTGATAGTAGCTCCAGTGGGTCTGTCTATAGGCACACGTTAAATGGCGAAAGGTAACAAAGTGATTATCTGATACTGCACCGCCGGTAGCTCGTCCCATCTGCCAGGCACATGTATCTGAAATTTATCTGCACACAGCATCCGAATATGCACTCCCGCTGGTCGAAGGTCCTACTGGGTGTACAACATTAGAAAATTACCTCTTATTGCTCTTCCCACAGCATCAGCAGCCATTGCAATTGATTAGAGGTGGAAGTGATAACTACTGATGAACTGCTGGCCTTTACAAAGGATAAAGATCCTGGGACATATTAGGGTGTATAGAATTATTACAGTCACTCAGTGATGTTTCACAGGTAACCATGGTTTTCAGGAGCTTGTCTTATTCCTTTTGGAAATCAGAGAGTAACTTTCCTTTACCTGAAATTTGGTCCTGTCTGTTATTTCTTGCTTTTCTTTCATCTCCTGAGAGAGGAATGCCCCAAGGCAGCACCTTCATTCCCACTCATATAAATATAATGGGAAATTGTGCTGCCCCTCGATTTCCTACTAACGGATAGCCTGAAGGACTCATTAGATCAGAACCCTTTGCTTTCTTTGGTGTAATATCTTGAAGAAAGCAGCCATAGTTCAAAGAGAGAGAAAGAGAGGAGGGAACAACATAATTTAAAACAACTGTGGGCTTATCAGTGTAAAGAACAGAGCTATAGGTATCTGCTGTTACAGACATAGGTGTTAAACATGCACATATTATTGGATGCAAAACATGAAATGAATCCCCTTGGGTCAGTGTTCATTCAGTTTAGAGATAGCACAGAATTTGATGAACAATATGTTTGCTGCTTTGATGTTAATGACTGGCAGTGCAACAGCTGAATGACTGAGAGGGAACTTCAAACATTCCCTCTCAAATGAACTACTCAATTGTTACGCTTGTTGCCTTTTATTTTTAAATATTATCTACACTTGCATGATTGTTTAAAATCGTATTTTTCTTCACTGTCTTATGACCTAATTGGCAGGTTGAATCCATCGGCCACTTCCTTCACACAGCCATTTGTGGTCGTGCCTATTGCCAGGGCTGAATTTACCCTTTATTATCTCATGCACCTGAAAGCAACAGCATCAACATTTTTCTCAATGTTCAGTCCTCTGACATTGGTGCTCAGTCACATGCCCTTCCCTGTTACAACTCCAGGGCATGAATGTTTCCTTTGTCCCTTCGTGACCAGAATTCACAGTATTTGATAAAAGAATTATAAAGGGGTTGATTTTAGTCTGGGTCCAAACCACAAGACCCAAGTATTGGTGGAAATTGGGACTGTACAGGGTGCCAGGCAGCTTACCTAAGCAAAAACATCAGTGTTGGACTTCCTTGCCTTGCTGGCAGTGCGTCTCAGATAAGTCCTGGGAAGTGGCAGGTTGGGGGAGGTGGGGTGGGGTGGGGGGCTGGGAATTGGAGTAGGCTACAGTGGTAGCATTGCCAAATTTGGTTGGATGTATTCCTGGACATGTCGTCACATGATTCTCTCACCTCCAATCACCTCGATCCTGCCATTGTTTGTCCAACATCTCCATTCTCCATCCACTTGAGATCATAAAATGAATGGCTCCACTGCTACAATGGTATACATTGCATCTGTTCTATCAAAAGAAAGAAAGACTTGCATTTATATGGCATCTTTCACAACCACTGGATGTTTCAAAGAGCTTTGCAGCCAATAAAACACTTTGAAGTGTAGTCAGTGTTTTAATGTAGGAAATGCGCCAGACAATTTGAGCACAGAAAGCTTCCAAAATAGCAATGTGATACTGGCCAAATAATCTGTTCATTGTGTGATGTTGCTTGAGAGATGAATATTGGCCAGGACACTGGGAGTAAACCCCCTGCTCTTCTTCAAAATAGTGCCATGGGATCTTTTACATCCACCTGAGAAGGCAGGCGGGGACTCAGTTTAACATCTCACCTGAAAGTCGGCACCTCCAGAAGTGCAGCACTTCCCTCAGTCTTGTTTTTTGTATTCAAGTCCTGAAGTGGGAATTTGAACCTAGAACCTTGTAACGAAGAGACATGAGTGCTACCGACTGAGACACAGCTGGTACAACACTGAAAAATGGTTGCAATGCATACCAATTTCTACACCATGAATACAACATTGGGGTTAGAATCAGTGCTGTTTTGCCAGCTACGTAGCAGCACTTGTTCAATGCACGATGCTGTTTGACTCTGAGTGCAAAATCTGCCAAAGACTCTCCTGCCATGTAGTGCATTTTAGCAGACGTTCCCCCTTTCTTCAAGCATTATACAGTGCAGACCCCTTCTCACTGTTTCAAAGTGTTTAAATATGTAACAATTCAATTTGCAGGAAGGCTGAAATCAGGAAGGTTAAATAATTTGGAATACATTATAGTTAAAGTTTCATAGCCATTTGAAACTTTAAAATCTTTGAGAGGTGTCACAAATTATGCTTGTGGTTAAAATATGTTAAATAAGTCATACTTTTGAATAATAAAATCAGAGTGCATTTTGCAGCCAGCATTGAGCCTCAGTTCATTCCGTTATCAGACATTTGCAGGAGTGTAATTGGTTGTATTTAAAGTGATGAGAAAGAGCCTATAAATGGGGAAGGAGCTGGTTGGTATTGCAATGAGCAAGGCTTCTGTCAGGGAGCATGTCAAATCATCTGAACAATGAGGACAGGAAAAGATCACTGTGTAACTCATCAACCCCTCCCCGGTTCGCACAATCTATTGAGAGAGGCAAAATTCCAGTCAGTGCGTAAGAACCACAACTGGATAATTCAATTGTTCACTACAGGTCACATAGGCTGTACCGCCGGAGTGTTTGATAAAGTCATGCTATACCAGTGCAGTGTAGTTTCCTCTATCACATATTATACTACTACAGTTTAGAACTCAAATCCATATGTTGTATTGATGCAGGATTCGGTCCTGCAGGCTGCATTGATGCACTGTAGAACGCAACCCCGCATGCTGTATTGGTGCAGTGTAGGAAGCAGCCCTGCTTGCTGTATTGGTGCAGTGTAGGAAGCAGTCCCACGTGCTGCACTGATACAGTGTAGGATGCAGTCCTGCAGGTTGCATTGATGCAGTGTAGGACATAGCCCCACATACTGCATTTGTGCAGTGTAGGACGCAGAGCTGCAGGCTGTATTGATGCAGTGTAGGATGCAGCCCCACATGCTGCATTGTTGCAGTGTAAGACGCAGCCCCACATGCTGCATTGTTGCAGTGTAGGACGCAGCCCCATACATTGTGTTGGTGCAGTGTAGGATGCAGCCCCGCATACTGTATTGGTGCAGTGTAGGACACAGCCCCACATGCTGCATTGTTGCAGTGTAGGATGCAGCCCCGCATGCTGCATTGTTGTAGTGTAGGATGCAGCCCCGCATACTGCATTGATGCTGTGTAGGATGCAGCCCCACATACCGTATTGGTGCAGTCCAGGATGCAGCCCCGCATGCTGAGTTGTTGCAGAGTAGGATGCAGCCCCACATGCTGCATTGTCGTAGTTTAGGCTGCAGCCTGCGTACTGAATTGGTGCAGTGTAGGATGCAGCCCCACAGGCTGCATTGATGCAGTGTAAGACACAGTGTAGTATGAAACATATAAGAACGTGAGGGGATTTAATACGGTAGATACCGGGTGGACGTTTCCACTTGTATAAGGATCTGGCATGTATAGGGTTAATGTGGGACTGAGAACAGGACTGCCCACAAAGAGGTGACTCACACCCAGGGTCAGTCTAGTGTTGGACAGAGCCGTGTGTACCTGCAAGCATGGAGACAGCTCCTAGACTGCATCCTTTTACTGTATATTTGTAAATAGTTACTTTGCATCTGTTTTCATGGAAGAAGATACAGAAAATCTCCCAGAAATACTAGGCAACCAAAGGACTTGGGACTAAAAAAAATTAGTATTAGTAAAGAGGTAGTACTTGACAAGTTAACTGGATTGAAGGTTGATAAATCCCCTGGATCAGATGAACTTCATCTCAGAGTGTTGAAGGAGGAGGCTAGGAAGATAATGGATGCATTGGTGGTTATGTTTCAAAATTCTATAGATTCTGGAAAGGTTCCTGCGGCCTGGAAAGTAGCAAATGTAACTCCACTACTTAAGAAGGGAGGAAAAGGGAGAAAACAAAGAACTATAGACCTGTTAGCTTGATGTCAGTAGTAGGGAAAATGTTAGTATCTATTGTTAAGGATATGATAAATGGACATTTTGAAAGGAATGGTAAAATTGGGTAGAGTCAACATGGATTTATGAAAAGGGAATCATATTTGGCAAACTTGGAGTATTCGAGGATGTTAACTGTAGCATAGATAAAGGAGAACTAGTAGGTGTGGTGTATTTGGATTTTCAGAAGGCTTTTGATAAAGTCCAGCACAGGGATATTTCTTAAATGGCGAGAGTTTGGGAAGTGTGGGTGTCCAAAGGGACCTGGGTGTCCTTGTTCTTAAGCCACTAAAAGCTAGCATGCTGATGCAGCAAGCAATTAGGAAGGCAAATGGCATGTTGGCCTTCATTGCAAAGGGATTTGAGTACAGGAGTAAGGATGTCTTGATACAGTTATATAGAGCCTTGGTGAGACCTCACCTGGAATATTGTGCAGAGTTTTGGTCCCCTTATGTAAGGAAGGACATACTTATGTAAAAGGAGTGCAACAGACCAGAGTAATCTCTGGGATGGTGGGATTGTCATTCGAGAAGAGATTGAGGAGGCTGAGCCTTTATTCCCTACAGTTTCGAAGAATGAGGGCTGACTTCATTGAAACTTATAAAATTCTTGCAGAGAGTGACAGGGTGGATGTAGATAAGATGTTTCCTCCGGCTGGTGAGTCTAAAATCAGGGGACATAATCTCAGGTAAAATTAAAATGCTGTGGCTGCTGGAAATCTGAAATAAAAACAAACTGCTGGAAAAACTCAGCAGGTCTGACAGCATCTGTGGAGAGAAAAACAGAGTTAACGTTTCAAGTCCGTATGATTATTCTTCAGAGCTAAAGACATAATCTCAGGATAAGGGGCAGGACATTTAAGACTGAGGTGAGGAAGAATTATTTCATTCAATGGGTTGTGAAAATTTGGAATTCTCTACCCCCAGAGGGCTGTGGAAGCTCAATCATTGAGCATGTGCAAGTCAGAAATTGATAGATATCTGAAGACCAAAGACAATAAGGGATATGGAGATTGTATGGGATAGTGACATTGAGGTAGATGATCAGCCATGATCAAATTGAATGCAGAGGAGGATCGACAGGCCGAATGGCCTACTCCATTTCCTATGTTTCTATGTTCTAAAAGTCAATAAAACTATATAAAATTAACTTACATAATACCTATGTATTACTAAGAAGACTTCTTCAGAACTACCAAAATGTATCTAACACCCTATAACATAGTGGCAGCTTGTGAAAAAGCCTAAAACCTCGCAGAAAATGCAGAGAAAAACTAAAATGCTGGAATACTGATAAAAAATTCAGAAAGCAGCCTGACCCGAAAAGAAGCTCCATAAGCAGAGGCGCAGAGGAAAAATAGCCAGGAAAAAGCTCCAAAAAAAAGGCTTGGAAGCTGGAGGCAGATTTATAAAATACCTTAATAAAAATAAAAATAGCAGGAAAAACTCAGCAGGTCTGCGGAGAGGAATACAGTTAACGTTTCGAGTCCATGTGACTCTTCATCAGAACTGAGGAAATATAGAAATGAGGTGAAATATAAGCTGGTTGAGGGTGGTGGGACAGGTAGAGCTGGATAGAGGGCTAGATGGAGGCAAAGAAGAGATTGCCAAAGATGTCGTAGACAAAAGGACAAAGGGGTGTTGACGGTGGTGATATTAGCTAAGGAATGTGCTAATGCTGACATTAAGGGTAAAATTCCTTACTGCATTAATGGAATATCCTTTGGAAGTCCAGTTTCAAATCCCAGAGTGCAGAGTCAGCTGTCCAAGCAGGGGTGAGCTAATACTTTTAAAATTCCAGAATACAGCAAGTCCTGAGAAACGTTTAAGCAGTTCAGCGGTCAGAAATTCCCATTTAAAAACTCCATCAGAAAAACCAGATTCCCAAGCCTGCGGCTGATTAATTGGCACCCGAGCTCACTCCAAGGAGAAAAAAAGAAAGATTAATTAATTAATGAATTAATTAATTTGGAAGAATTGCATCTAGAGAATCAGCTTTAAAGACCAGCAAAGGCCAGGATTCGATGCTTTTGTGAGCCTAAAGCATGGCGCTGAAATGGAGAATCTGCAGCCAGTCGATTCAAGCAGCCATTGTTTAGATTTTTTTCAAGGCTGAACATGAGCACCATTGCAGCAGGAGCCCGCCAAAACTGGCAAGTGCTGGTAAACCCTTTGTCTTCAAACGAATGGGGCGGCCATCTTGAATTTCAGAAAACTCTTAAAGCAGAACCTACATTTTTAAAAATTTAATCATGGATCAGAATTCCACACTTCCAAATCAATTCAGGCTAATCTAAAGCCCAGATCAATCACATAATTGGCAGCTTTTAAGGAAACAATTCCTAAGATACTGCATCGCTTAATATTTAGACAAAATGTCCAAAGCAGAGCGGGTTAACACTGCTTTACTCAGCCTGATTGCGGAAGACATTATTGCAAGACAGGGAATCATTGAATCATCTGCTAACTTTTAAGAAGCACTAAAATATTTTCATTAGTTTAGTTTATTTAATCTAAGAAGCGACAAAAAACTTGAAAAAACCAAATTTATCAAGTGAGTACAGCAGCCAGGAGAACCTGTCGATTCATTCATCAATTATCTGTACAGGATGGCAGAAGGCGGCGAATACAGAGACCTAAAAGCTGAACTGATCGGAGACAGAGTAGTTGAAGGAGTAGTGGACGATGTACTATCTGACCTCATGCAAGCAAAGGAAGATCTAACCCTGGAAAAGCCAATCCAGATAGTAAGGTAGTACCGAACCATTTTAAGGGGAGAAAATAAACCCTGGTGCAGAGGCCAGCCCACACTTCAGCTAGTTCAGCAACAAGGACACAGGGACACTCTAGGCTAGGAAAGGCAGTACCCGAACCAGCCAGCAGAGCGGCCATGTGGAGCAAAGCGCCCCCACAGGCGAGATCAGTGCCCAGCAATTTCAGCTCAAAACTTTCAGTGCAACAGAATTGGACACTATGGGGCAGAATTTTTCACTCAGCAGGCAGGTGCACGCCTGACCTGTTCGAGCGTGAAATGACGTGTGTTGACCTCAGCCAAGCATGCCGAGGTCAACGCGCACTCTCGCGATATTTCGCTCGGCGGGCGCGTGAGGGAGATGGAGGCATGCCCGCCAGTTAAGGCCCTTGACACACCAATTGTCTCCGAGCTTACGTGAGAATTTTTGGCCGTCGCATGGGCAAAACGGGCAGGCGGGCAGGCCACAATTTACAAAAGCTCATCCACGGGCAGGATAAGAAGGGTCAGCAGCATTGTCAATGTGAGTTGTGAGGAGTTTTGGAGATTGTGTGCTGATTGATTTTGTGAACTAGACAGCTTCATCTCGCTTCAGAGCTGCATTCTGAGCATTTCTAGGCATCATTTCAGGACTCATTGGTGTCTTCCAGTCTCCCTGAGGCTTCAGACTGTGTGAGCCCTTCCAGGTATCAGACAGCCTTCCATAACCCTGGTAATGGGGATTGTGGTCTCCGCTGGTGGCACCTCCTCTGAAGAGGAAGAGAGGGGCAGAAGGGAGAGGAGGCCAGTGTCCCAATGCAGCTTCCAGGGGAGGGATGTGTGGGAGGAGAGACGCAGGCACAAGGGGCACAGGGCCAACAGGTAGTCCAAGGTGGAAGGGGCCACAGAAGATGTCACTATCCTGCTGCCAGGGTTTACAGGCGGCGATGCAGCTACCTCAATATGCCTGAGGTGCAATGCCGAAGGAGGATCCGTCTCTCAAGGGAGACAGTGACCTCCATCTGTCAGAGGATCAGCCCTGAGATCAGCTCCGACTGTGTGGGTGGACACCCCTTGTCAGTGGCTCTGAAGGTCACAGTGGCCCTCAACTTCTATGCCTCCGGCTCTTTCCAGGGCTCAGTGGGGAATCTGTGTGGAGTCTCCCAATCAGCTGTCCACAGTTACGTCAATCTGGTCTCAGAAACTCTGTTCAGGCAGGTACTGACCTTTATTCTTTACCGTATGGATGAAGCCAGCCAGGCTGAGCGAGCCAGAGGCTTCGCGGATTGCTGGCTTCCCCCGCGTCGCTTGTGGCACACATGTTGCCATCAAGGTGCCAGCGGATGACGTGGGTGCCTTTGTCAACAGGGAGGGATTCCGCTCCATAAATGTGCAGATAGTGTGTGATCACAAGATGCAGGTTCTGCCAGTCTGTGCAAGGTTCCCTGGCAGCTCCCATGACGCTTACATCCTCAGACACTCCCAGGTACTGGGGCTCTTCAGTGCTCCAGCCCAACTCGATGGATGGCTGCTGGGTGACAAGGGCTATCCCCTGAAATGGTGGCTCATGACGCCTGTCCACCAGCCAAGAATAGAGGCCAAGCAGTGGTACAACAGGAGTCACGTCCCCACAAGGGCGGTGGTAGAGACAATCATAGATCTTCTCAAGATGCACTTCTGATGCCTGGACTGTTCAGGGGGCGCACTACAATATTCCCTGGAGCGCATGTCACTGATAGTGGTTGCATTCTGCACTCTGCACAATCTGATATTGGCAAGGGGGGGCCCTGTGGAGGAAGAGGATCTTGACGCAGCTGCACAGGCAACAGATGATGAGTCTAGTAGTAAGTCCGAGGATGAGCACAGTGAGGAGAACACTGAAGGCATGGACACCGACCTGGGTAACCTCCAGGGTGGCAGGGACACCTGGGACACTTTGATCCAACACTCCCTCAGCTAGCCCACCAAATAGGAACCAGCACCACATGTCAGGGCTGCAGGTCCATTCTCGATCCCTGACAGGACCACTTCCTTGACCAGCAACATACACTCTGTGTCTGTGCAATAAAGTTTCAGGAGACCACATCCATCGTTACATAATGGCCTACCCTGCACCTACAGAACAAATGAAGCCTACAGAGACCAATAGCACAAAATAAAATCTCATTTAATTGTGCACGTGAAGCATAACTGAAATTAACATAAACAGGTGTTTTTTATCACACCATTAAAAAAGTTAAAGCAAAATGAAGGAACAAAATGTCACCCATGATAATGCCGTCTTGTACTGAAGGTGCTTTACATTTATATTTGCGGGTGCCACATCTTGGTGCTCTGTCGTCACTGGCAGCGGCATTGGAGACAGCCCGCTGACTCTGCTGTCCTCTTGGCCTTGATGACCATGGCGGGCATCCTTTGGCCAGTGGAGCCTGTGCTGGCCCTGGCTGGGAGGGAGTGGTCAGTGCCATGGTTGGAATCTCCCCAGTCGCCGCAGCCTCATCAGATGCCACGGTCACTGGTAGAGGGGTAGAGGAGCTGCTGCCATCATCTGGAGCCCTGAGAGGAGCCCACAGAGACGACAATGTGAGGTCGCTTTGGACTTCCCTGCTCACCATTGATGGATGAGTACCTAGCTGAGGTCATTGCTGGTATGAGGGCTTGCAGGTCTGAGTGCATCACCAGGAACCCCTGATTGTGTCCCTGGAGTAGCCTCCCCACAGGGACTCCTCCCAAATGGACACCATGGCACGCATTCCCTCATGTATCTCCGCCAGATCCTCCTGCACATCCTGCTGGACTTCCAGCATCTGCTGCCTCAGGGACGACTCCAGAGGCTCATCATCAGCTACCGACTGAGCACGTTCCTGGTCTCCAGCAGTCCTCCCACTGCCGGCGCCCTGGGCACTCTCTGCCTCCGCCTGCACCTCAAGCTAATGTGAAGTGCCCTCACCAAAGTGCACCGAGATACTAGATGGTGATCGTATGCCCACTGAGGTGCTGGTGTCTGCTCGACAGAGCGGGTGTGACACAGGTGTGTGGGGAGCATGGTGGTCCTCCGGGGTAAGGGGTGGCCCTTCAGGATCCTCAGTGCGACATGTCCTCCTTCTCCCTTTTAGGTTCACCAGCAGGGGGTGATACTGTCACTGTGCATGCTAGGCACCCTGGTGAGACAACAGAGATCTGCATCATGGTGCCCTTGTTATTATCAATGGGGACTCCAGTTTTGAGACTGACATTGATATAGAGACTACACTAGAATGATTGCAGTAGCTGACATTCTCACCTCAGTGCACCACACTCTTACCTTCCCAACCTCACCATAGCCGGTTGATCGAGGTACACACCACCTCTCGAGCTCCAGGGCCTCCTGCTCATAGCGGGTGAGGATGAGGAGGTCTGGGGGTCCCCCACCAGTCCATGACCTTTCAATATTGTTATGGGATATCTTCTCCTGAAAGGATAGAGGAGCATTGCTTACTCCACTCTGTACCTGCATTGCTATTGCAGCCTGGCCAAGCCCACATGAGGAACACCTCGCAGGGCTCAGCCGATTTGTGGCCCTTGAGTCATAAGGCACTCATTCCAAGCAGCCAGGGCTCACCCCCTTGGCCAGCTCCAGCGTCAATGGCAGTTGCCACTCACACTCTAACACCCCTGAGGTCCATGGGGTGATGGCCAGCCTTAACTGTTCTGCACACTGACCCATGCCAACGCGGTACTCACCCTCCTCGATCGCAGCAGATTGTTAAAGCGCGTCCGGCACTGCACCCATGCGTGCCTCACCACGTTGTGGCTGCTCACCCGGGATGCCAACTCCTCCCAGGCCATCTTGGTGAGGTGTGGGGGCTTCTCCCACCCCCAGTCTCTGGGTACAAGGGTTTCTCTCCTTACTGCCACCTCCTCCAGGAGGGCACTCATTAGAGAAGCGCGGGTCCGATGGCCCCACTGACCTGCCCTCCAGCCTGCCATGTCCAACTGCCCTGGAACCCATCGAGAGTGCAGCGTCCTTCCCTGGCAGCCTTCCCTGGCAGCCTTCCCTGGCAGCCTTCCCTGGCTGCTTTTGAATTGGTTGCCGGGTCGCCATTGGACCTGGCGGGCATCATGCCCCCATAACAGGAGTCATGCCTCCATAAGGGCAGTGGTGGAGAGGTGGTGAAGATGCACTTCAGATGCCTGGACTGATCAGGGGGAGCATTGCAGTATCCTCAGAGTGTGCCTCCCTCATAGTTGTCACATGCTGCACCCTGTACAACCTGGTTCAGGCAAGAGGGGACCCACTGCAAGGCTGAGGAAAGCGAGGCAGCTCCACAGGCCAGGGAGGATGACTCAAATGATGGCTTAGAGGAAGAGCCTGAGGAGGTGCAGAGTGAGGACGTCGAGGCAGAGGACAGGAACCCTCATGGAGGCAGGGTCACCAGGGATGCTTTGACCCAGTGAACCTTCTGCTAGGCATCCAGGGCATCGATGCCTGGTCAAGCCAATGGTACTGTCTCCTTTGCTAACAATCAATAAATGAGAACCCAACTCATTATGCCAGCACCACATAACTCCATACTTTTGCAATCCTGTGCTGCATCTGGCACCTATTCACACCGTCCAGACAACTCAGCCCATTTAAGTAAAATAAATGTTTATGGTTCTTAACATGAACAAACAAAGTGTCCATCCCTAACACAAATGTCAAAACAAAAACGCAAATAATGTCACCCATGACAAGCCCCTGTTGTGCTCAAGGTGCCTTCAGCTCATGTCTGTGGGTGCTGCATCTTGGTGCCCCCCCACCTCGCTGATAGTGGCGTTGGGGGCAGCTGCTGACTCTGCTGTCCTGGTGGCCCTGATGACCTTGGCATTCGTCCTCTGACCGCTGGAGCCTGAGTAGGTTCCGCCTGGGAGGGTGCATCCAGCCCCATAACTGGGCACTCCTCCGTCATTGTGGCATCATCAGGTGCAGTGGACACTGGCAGAGGGGCAGAGGAGCTGGTGCCCTTGTCCAGAGTGCCCTGAGGGAAGCCCACAGAGACTACAGGCAACTTGTCCACCAGCGTGAGGTACATTTGCACCTCCCTGTTCAACATTGATGGACGGGCACCCAGCAGGGAGACTAGGTGCCTCATCCATTTCTCACACTGGCAGTGAAGTCATTGCCTGTGTGAGGGTTTGCAGATCCGAGTGCAACCCTAGGAACCCCTGAGTCTGCTAATGAAGCTGCCTCTCAATCAGAATCATCACTCTCTCAATGGAAGAGGTCATGCGCTCGGTGTTAAGGGTCCAACGTAGAACTCATGTTCCGCATGAACTCCTCCATGACAGAGACCATGGCACACAGACCTCATGGATCTCCACCAGATCTCCCCATGCATCCCACTGGATGTCCAGCATCAGCCGCCTGATGGACGACTCCAGAGGCTCATCATCTCCCTCAGACGCAGCATGGTCCTGATCTCCAGCTGTGCTCCCACTGTCAGCTCCCTGGGACCTCTCTGCCTCTGCCAGCTCCTCAAGCGAGTGTGATGTACCCTCGCCGCTGTGCATTACCCACGGAGCTGAAGACCTAATACCCACCGATGTGTGAGTATCTGCCCTGGTGCCTGGTTCAGAGAGACAGTGTGACACTGGTGCAGGTGTGATGTCTCTCTCAGAGCTCAATGGGGGTTCCTCGGGCCCGCCGATAGCTCCTGTGGATGGTGCATCTGCGGGAAAGATCAGTACATTCAATCATCATAGTCACTATGCATTCTAGACAGGATAGGAGACAGTGGAGACCGGCTGCATGGTGCCACCTGCATTGGAGCTTCAATGGGCTCTCTGGCTACAACAGTTCAGTTTCTGACGAGAGGAGCCCGTTATGTTTCCAGTGCCCACCGCACACGCATCTGTCACCTGCACTCACCTTCGTCTGAGACCCCCGCCTCACCACGACCGGAGGAGTGAGCTGGCCAGTGGCATTCAAGCTCCAGTGCTTAGTGAGGAAGCACAGATTCTGCAGCACTCCGAAGCGTTATGACTCCTCTTCTCCTGACAGGGAAAAATATCCCCATTATTGCTCCGCCTCCCTGAAGGTCCTTTCCTGATTCCCACCCGACTCCCTACCCGGGCATTAGGTGGGCCATATCACTGTGGTACATCTCACCCTGCAATGCCCTGAGACCAGTAATGCTGGCATCCCAGCCTTGGCAGGGCAGGCTTCAGTGCCAGTTGGCATAAAGTCTCTAAGAGCCCTGAACGTTCTGAGAAGCAGACACCCGACTAAAGTTCTCTGCACAGGTTGAACCCATTTCTGCAGTTACCCTTGTTGACCGCAGCAGATCATTGAATCATTTGCAGCACTGAAGCCACAAACGGCACACCATGCCGTGCCCACTGACCTAGCAGTGACCTCTGTCCAGGCCTTCTTGGTCAGGTGGGGAGGCCCTCTCTTGCTGTCTTTGGGCATTGAGATGTGTCGCCTCGCACTGACCTCCTCCACCAGCACTCCCACTCACCTGAGAAAGGGAAGGCAGAGTGCCCACCCATGTTGCCCTCCCTCCTTCCGTGAGCTCCAGGTGCTGAGGCTATGACTGTGCACCAGTCTTGAGCAGCTTCCAGACAGCTCCCTCAGCCTCCCCAACAATTCCCGGCAGCCCTCAGGGAGCTGCCTCTTCCGTTTTTAAACACCCCGCCGGGTCCCCATTGGACCCGGTGCCCAACGCGCTCCCGCCCAGGATGCACGGAAAACACATCCGGCACTCGGGTTTCACGTTGGGTTGGCCTTAATTGTCCACCCAGCATAATATCGCATTCACAGCACGATCTCAACCAGGAGCGAGTTTTATATCCACTTCCAGCTGCGCCGAACTCGGGCGCACCCGAGGTTAAGATTCAGGCCTATGTCTCCAATTAGGTTTCCCTCCTGCCCCAAGATCTATAACAGCTCCAGTCAAACTCACCAATGACATCCCATGTGACTGTGATAAAGGTAAACTACCGGGTTGACCACCCCATCCTCCTCCAGCAACCCCCCACTGACGTCTAGCTGCAGGGGGACTGCGCTTGCCTGATTCCATTCTTATCTGTGAATTTGTAGCCAGGGAATTGTGATCAATAGTTTCTCTTCTTGCTCCTGTATCATTATCTCTGGTATTGCCCAAGGATCTTTCCTCAGCCCTATCCTATTTCTCATTTAACCCTCAAGTGGATATCATCCAGCCTCCCTGCTCTATTTTCAAGTTCTTAACCCTATCTAAAATAATACATTCATTTAATTTAATGTTATTGGTTTTATTATTAAAATTATTCAGTTCTAATAGTCAAGCATTATCTTCAAGATTACTCATTTGACATTTCCACCAGACCCAGTAAGTCCTTTGGAACCTGTCCCTGAACACGTATTAATGACCCTATATAGTCTTTGACAGTTCTCTAACTCTTCACGTAACTGAAAAAGCTTTTCCCATTACTTCCACAATTGTCTACGATGCACTTTTTCATTAGCCTTTTAGCTGATCTAATAGCAGTGTTCACTTTCTTTATCTGTTCCTTGTATTCAGCTCTGTTTAGTTGAGTATTAGATGTCTTTGATTTATAGAACTATTTCTGCTTACATCTTATTTGTCTTTCTACATAACCAAGCAGCTAGTTGGCTTTTTCATGACCACACCGCTTTCTTTTGACTTTGCACACATATTTGTCTTTCATATTTTTTATCTTGTTCTTAGAATCTTTCCATTTGTATTCTGCATTGTTTTCATCAACACTTAGCAGTGTAAGAATCCTGGGAAATTCCGACATCAGGTTTTCTTGCTAATTCACAAAAGCTAACTTAAATGCTATGACTGACTGTACACTTCTTTAATTCGTTGCACTGAATTTTATACCAATCTATAGTTTTAATCCTGTTTGCGATACACCTTGGCTAATAGCAGCTGAGAGTTCACTTGATGAGGAATTGTGGGTTGGCTCTTCATTGACCAAATGTATTTGACCCTGAAGGTTTGGAAAGGAACCAAATCGTGAAAAAGGTAAACCTCAGTAAAAATCTAGGCAAGCGCAGAAACAGTCTGCTGTGTGAGAATTAAAACATAAACACCTTAGCAGAGGCTCAGATAGAGGGCAGAGTGCTTTAAATCCTAGACAGGACATCTGGGTGCCAAGGCCACCATGTTTGCTTTGTCCAGGCACTAGCATTGAAATCTTTATGAGTTGATAGGAGTCTGAGCATGAGGAGCCAGAGATCTTGAGAGCTTGGTCTGACTAGACAGGCAGTTGGATAAATTACATCTTTAGTAATTGGGCCTTTCAAGTAATAGTGAGGTTATGATGGGGTGATATTAGTGATATAGGCTTTGCTGTGTAAAGAAAGCATAAGAGGAGATTCTCCGAGCACAGAAACTGTAGAGGTGTTACATTTTGCATTGATGATGCGCAGTACCTGGGGCACAACCAGGAAGTATTTACTTGGAGATCACACTCCTAACCAGGGCACAATAGTAACAATGATGTGTGCTTTGATATTACTGCACAGTCATTGACATGTGTCAGGTCTTTTTTATACTGAATGAAGTATAATCACTGTCACCAATAAGGGTTATCACATTGAATCATTTCAGAATTTGAGAATTAGGGGAAAGAAGGATAATTGACTCTGATATCCTGAATTCCAACAGTGAGGTTAACCAATTTACCTGTTTGAAATCATCTGCATTGTCAAACCTATGTAATATGCATGTATTGATGCAGTGTAGGACCTGTCTCCTGAGTTCTATTGGTACAGTATAAGTTCCAATACCAGTGCAGTGTAGAATCCAGTCCCATGGCTATGCGGACTTGGTGCTGTATAGGACCCAGTTCCACATGGAGTTTTGGTGTAATGTTATATCCGTTCCAAAGTATTGCATTAGTGCATTGTCAGACCCAGTTGACATGCTGTAGGATCACTGTATTGGTACACTATAGGACCAAATCTCACAGTTGTATTTGTGCAATTTAGAACCCAGTCCCATTGATTGTATTTCTGTTGCTTAAATCCCCAGTTCGAAGTGTTATATTGGTGCAGCATAGAACATTGTAGGTACAGAGGCCAATGTGCTATGATGGATTGGGAGCCCTGACACATGGTGCATTGTGATAGTGTAGGACCCAGTCCAACATTCTGACTAATGCAGCGTGAGACCCCATCCTGAACATAATATTTTTTCAGTGTAGAATTTAGTCCCACCTGTTGCATTGTTGCAGAGTAAGATCCAATGATGTGTGGTATATTGATATGTATGGGATTTTAAAAATTCTTTCATGGGACATGAGAATCACTGGCTAGGCCAGCATTTATTATCCATTCAAATTTGGCTTTGAGAAGGTGGTGGTGAGCTGCCTTCTTGAATACAGGCAGTACATGTGGTGTAGGTAAACCCACAGTGTTGTTAGGAAGGGAGTTCCAGGATTTTGACCCAGTGATAGTGAAGAAACAATGATATAGTTCCAATTCAGGGTGGCGTGTAGCTTAGAGGGGAAGAGCAGGTAGTGATGTTCCTATGCATCTGCTGACCTTGTCCTTCTAGATGGTAGAGGTCACAAGTTTGGAAGTTGCTGTTGAAGGAGCTTTGGTGAGTTTCTGCGGTGCATTTTGTAGATGGTATACACAGCTGCCACTGTTCATTGGTGGTAGATGGAGTGAATGTTTAAGGTGGTGGATGGGGTGCCAATCAAGGGAGTTACTTTGTCCTGGATGGTGTCAAGTTCCTTGAATGTTGTTGCAGCTGCACTCATCCAGGCAAGTGGAGAGTGTTCCATCACACTTCTGACCCGTGCCTTGTGGATGGTAAGAGGCTTTGGAGAATCCGGAGGTGAGTTACTCATCGCAGGATTCCCAGCCTCTGACCTGCTCTTGTAGCCACAGTATTTATATGGCAGATGCAGTTCGGTTTCTAGTCATTGGTAACCCCCAGGATGTTGGTAGTGGGGGATTCAGCCATTGAACGTCGAACGGACATTGTTGGATTCTCTCTTGTTGGAGATGGTCATTGCTTGGCATTTGTGTGGCGTGAATTGTACTCACCACTTATCAGTACAAGCATGAATGTTGTCCAAGCCTCCCTGCATATGGACCCAAACTGCTTCAATATCTGAGGAGTCGCAAATAGTGCTGAAGCTTGTGCAATAATCAGCAAACATCCACTTCTGACCTAGCAATGAAGGGAAGGTCAATGATGAAGCAGCTGAAGGTGGTTGTGCCTAGGGCACAACCCTGAGGGACTCCAGCAGTGACATCCTGGGATTGAAATGATTGACCTGCAACAATCACAACCACCTTCCTTTGTGCTAGGTATGTCTACAACTAGTAGAGAGTTTTCAGTTGCATCCTATTGACTTCAATATTGACCTTTGATGCCACATTCGGTCAAACACTGCCTGATGTCAAGTACAGCCACTCTCATCTCAACTTTAGAATATAAGACACTTGTTAGACCTCAGCTGGAATATTGTGTGCAGTTCTGGGTGCCACATAATAGGAAGGCTGTGAACACATTGGAGAGAGTGCAGAAGAGGTTTACAAGAATGGTTCCAGGGATGAGAAACTTCAACTATGAGGATAGATTGGAGAGGTTGGGACTGTTCTCCTTGGAGAGAAGAAGGCTGAGAGGAGATTTGATAGAGATGTTCAAAGTCATGAGGGGGCTGGACAGAGTAAATAGGGAGAAGTGTTCCCACTCGTAAAAGGATCAAGATTGAGAGGGCACAGATTTAAAGTGATTTGCAAAAGAAGCAAATGTGACGTGAGAAAAAAACTTTCTCACACAACAAGTGGCACTGCTTGGAAGTGTGGTGGAGGCAGGTTCAATTGAGGCATTGAAGAGAGCATTAGACGATTATTTGAATAGAAACAATGTGCAGGGGTACGGGGAAAAGGCAGGACAATGGCATTAGGTCATAATGCTTATTTGGAGAGCTGATGCAGACATGATGGACCGAATGGCCTCCTTCTGTGCTGTTAAAATTCCGTGATTCTGCGATTCAGCTCTTTTATTTCATGATTGGTCGAAGGTTGTAATGATATCTGGAGCCAAGTGGTCCTGGTAGACCCTAAACTGAGCATCAGTGATCAGGTTAGTGATGAGTTAGTGCTGCTTCGTGGCACTGACCAGGACTACTTTCATCATTTTCCGATGATTGAGAGTTGACTGATGGGATGGTAATTGGTCAGAATGTCACGCATTTTGTGAACAGGACATACCTGGCAATTTTACACATTTTCAGATAGATATTAGATTTGTACCTATTCTAGTAAAGTTTAGGTATGAGCCAAGTGTTCAGTACTAGAGCTGGGATGTTGTCAGGACCCATTCTCTTTGATGCATCCAGTTGTTTCAACCATTTCTCGATCTTACATGGAGTGAATCGAATTGACTGAAGACTGGCATTTTTGATGCTGGGGACCTCAGGAGGAGGCCGAGTGGGATCATTCACTCCGTACTTCTGGCTGAAGATGATTTCAAATGCGTCAGTCTTGTCTTTTGGCCTGACATGCTGGGTTCCCCATCACTGAGGATGAGGATGTTTGTGGAGCCTCATCCTCCAGTTAATTGTTTAATTGTCCATCACATTCAAGATTGGATGTGACAGGATTGCAGAGCTCTAATCTGATCAGGTGGATGTGGGATTGTTTAGCTTTCTTTATAACTGCCTCTGTTTAGGATGCGTCAGTCCCGTGTGGTGGGTATCCTCACCAGGTTGGCATCTTATTTTTAGGTATGCCTGGCACTGCTCCAGGCATGCTCTCTGCTCTCCTACACTCCTTTGTGTGTATTAATTGTGACAAACTTCTGGGAAGCCTTCTCTAACTCCAATTGTTGATAAGCATGAGTCATATCAAGCTTCGTGTAGTTGGTTCTACCTGCAAACTTAGCATACAATTTTTGGTATAGGGTGTCTGTCCAACTTAGCCACTTTATTGACAGTCAATTTGTAGTTTACACAAATTTGAACACTTTGGTCAGGTTTATTGGTGCAGCCCATTCTGAGAACTGCACAGGTTGCATCACTCCCAATTTCTCTAATCTATCCAGTTCAGCGTCTACCTTTTCCTGCATTGCATAAGGTTGCATAAATCAAGGGGTAGAGTCTGGATCAACATGAATTTTTGTTTGTAGCCCTTGGATTTTCCCAAGTTCATCTTGGAAAACCAAGACGTATTTCTGCAGCAACTCAGGTAGCCCACTGGCTCTCAGTTGGAAGATCTCAGCCTAATCCAACTTAATTTCTTTCAGCCAGTTTCATCCAAAGAGACTTGGCCCCTCACCTGCTACCACCATCAAGGGTAATTTCACTGATTGACTTCCATGCTGTACAGTAACCCTGATTATGCCTTTGATTTTGATGTCTTCTCCCTTGTAAGTTTTCAATTTGGCATCTGTTTCTTCCAAATTTAATTTACATTCTCCATAATTCTGCAATTTAAAGGTATGCTCACCTACCACCATTAAGGAAGCTCCTGTATCCATCTACATTCTGATAGGTCTATCATTGACCCTCACAGTTACATAAATTGGTTCTGTTCTTCCTACCTTTAAATTATACAATGAATAAATATCTGAATCTGTTACCTCAGGCTCCTCCATGTTATGAATCTCACAGGGTTTTTCCTTTTGATTGAAAGTCTGCCTGATTCTATCCTGGCAATGTCTCATGAGGTATCTGTTTCGATGACAGTAAAAACATTCGATTTTTTGATACTTCCATTCATTACAAGGTTGTCTGCTTCCACTTCTGTTACCATTATTCCATGTTTTCGCTGCAAAGTTATTTCTTTTTATTTGCCTGCAGGCGGTGGCTGCTTCCTGCTTCTCATCACAGCTGGGTATTTTCGCGCCCTTTTTGGCTGGGGCTCCCCGCCCAATGTGGATGACGGTGCCATTTTGCGCTCCCTATATGGCTTTTGAGTCCCTCACTGCGCCTTCCACGGCCAGTGCTATTTACTGCTTGCTGAAAATCCAAATTTGTTTCAGACAGTAATCTCTTCTGAATCGAATCTTCATTTATACCGCACACCAAACAACCTCTCAGCATTTCATTTCTGGATGTACCAAACTCGTAATATTCTAGTAACTGTTTTAGACTTGTCACATAACAAGCAACTGTCTCCCCTCGGTCCCTATTTCTTGAGTTAAATTTGAACCATTGCATCATTACTGCGGGCTTGGGTTGGTAATAATTCTTCACAAGGTTCACCAAATCATCAAAAGTTTTCGAATTCGGGGCACTGGGTGCCATTAATCTTCGGATCAATCCATAAGTCTTACTCCCACACACGGTTGAGAGGATCATTCGCCCCTTCTTGGAAAAAGAACGCGAGGCGTTCAACACAATGAGACCAATTGTCCACTGTTGGGATGAAAGGATCAACTCCTCCAAACTGCGGCAAGCTTCGAAGGGACTGCTTCAACGATTAGGTACAGCCCGATCTCGGTTCACTTGATTTCCTTCCTTGCTTCTCCTTGCTTTTTTCACCCCATCGCCAGTTTGTTGGATCCTTGTCACTAGTTTAGTTGGACTAACGGATCCAGGTTGCATGCTTGACCGAGTTGTCACCATAGACAGAGCAGATCAGCAGACGGTTCTTATGTAGAACACATTCTATTTATTTACAAAGAAACTCAGCAGCTACACTTGTGTACTTACAACTCAAACTCTGTCTCTATATTACAGACTCTAACTCTAGACTACTAACCACTGACTACTAAGGTCGCCTGCGCTACTCTGTCATTGGATAATAAGATCACGTGATATTCTATTATAACATTCTTCTTAAAGGTATATTACACATCAGGTTACCACAAAATGCAGGTCCATTTTTTAAAGAATGATAACTAACAGACTGTTGCTGAGTGAGCAGGGATTGAAATGATCTGGGGCTTTCCTTTGCTGGTAATTGCATTTCACACTATCTGCTGTGCAAAGTGGAGTGTACATGTGGTATGCCATCAGCCACTCTCTCCATCATTTGGTCCTATTGATGTTCACTGGGAGGCTGCAGTGTTTCTGTGTTAAATTTAATTATTAAATTGACAGTTTCGATGTTCAGTCGATTTACTATTCCCACAAATTATGGTGATGTAACTGCAGAAGAACAGCTCCATGTGTCTCATAAAAAGGAGCAAGAGATAAATTATAGCAGCTTTATAAGACAGATGATGTAAAGGATTCAAATGGCTGCTATAGCCTGTGAGAAGGTTGATTCATTGAAAAGTTGGACATTATCTCCAGGGAAGAATGTGGTCTTACACCTCCTGGGCAAACCTCCCAGTAAGTCAAGAGTTTATTGTGAGACGCAGAGTTCCAGGTTTCATTTTGTTTTCAGAAGTAAAAGTTTATTGCTGAAAAGAAACATGTTGCTTTTTTCAGCAATATGCAAGTTCTGAAATAAGGGTTCGTTGAGAAGCCTGTGAGCAAAGCAAAGGCTCACAGTGCAGGACAGCACCCAGCTTTGAAAAGAGCATTAACCTGCAGTCCGGTGATGCCTAGTCTGTGTTCCCAAATTCTTTAAGCTGCAGAGGGAAGGGAAGGAAAAGGTCCAAGATTGGGGGAAAGGAGTTAGAGCAGGACAGGCTGCAAGATATCTTGATTTGAACGTAATGAGGATAACTTGGATATAGTGGACAATGTAAAATGGATAATAGTGTGTTGTCATCCTGGTTTACATCTTCCTGACTTTTAATTCAACTCACTTTAGTGGAAATAAAGGGATATAAAACTGGCTCCTGATTTGCTAACAACTATTCTGCTGTGCAAAGCCCAAATTACATCCCCAACCTTCATGAGATGGAGGAAGGAGTAGGGGTATGTAGGAAGGTATATTTGTATTTTAGGAAGGACAAAAGAGGAAAGTGCACAGAAGTGTTGACCATAATATTACCAATAAAAAGAAAGACTTATAAAGAAAGATTTATAAAGTGCTTTCAGAACCTAAGGATGTCCCAAGGCACCTCACGGTTAGTGATGTACTTCTGCAATGTGCCCAGTCAATTTTAACCTCAGATCGGCTGCTCTACTGTCTCACCGGAATTTGCCTTCCATTGAAGTTGTGGTTAGGTTGAACTCACCCTAATAATCACCGTCGTAATGAAGAGAAAAGTAGCAGTAAAATCAATTATTGAGAGAAATAACCAATTATTGTTTTTGTGGTTGAGCCAGCAATATTTTCCCGGACAATAATACCACGGGAGCTTTGGCATCCAGCAAAAGAAACTAGGCCTCAGTTTAACACCTCATCTGAAAGATGGCAACTCTGCATTGCAACAACTTTAGTTGGCCATTCAGGCCTTCAGATCTGCTCAGCATTAGACTGTGACTCATCTGCATTTCCTTTTACCACCCCCCCTCTGCTCCCTATAACTAACAAAAATCTATTGATCCCAATCTTCCCAAGCCCATTGAGCTCAAATAGACTATCCAGTTGGGCTGAGTCTAATCCTTTGCCAGTGGAGCGCAGCACAGTCAAATAGCTTGTCGACTTTCACTGACAGAGCACATGCGTAAACAATAGACTCTTGAGTGAGTGACTGGCAATAATGGAATCAGATCCCAGTGAGTAGGGGTGTAAATAGAGGAGAGAAATGAAAGAAACCTTGCAGGGAAAGGGAATCACATTAACTAAAATCAATTCTGAACTATAAGCTCCAGGAAATGAAAACCTGTTGAAAGAAACAGCAAGTGTCTATTCTGCAGATTCTCCTTTGTGAAGAACTGCAGTGAGCTCGATTGTGATACAGTGGCAGCTCAGGACTGGAATTCCAAGGCACCACTTCAAACACCCTACTTATTTGTGGCTCTATTTTCAGCTCTTTACTGACAGCCCAGTGAGTTTGCTCTCCCTCACTTCCCCACAACCTACTATTATGCTTTACTTGAATGTTTGGATAAATACATATTAGATACATTGGAGCTTTGTCATGAGCCTTCAGTTCTTTGAAAAGGAAGCCTTTTAAGAGACACCTTCCTTTCTGTAGGATTACAAAGACTGTATTTAAAGTTTTCAAAAATCATTACCTGCTGTTTCCTTAACGATAATGGGAATGTATCTGTATCCGTATAAATAATACTTCTTTGGACACCATGTCACGCCAGTGGCACATTTCACCTGGCAATTGGATGGCTCATTTGTTATTTTGTTTTCCTGTCCCCTGGTTTTGGGTCATTTGACCAGCCCCATGATGTGGATTTGATTTCCTTTGTTTAGCTTCAGTTTTTTTTTTCCCCCTCATTTCCTTTCTCTCACCCGGACTCAGGCTATTTGCAGCTCTGCAGAGAGAAGCAGCTTCCCGCTCCCACCTCTCCCAAGTTGACCAGCATCAGTAGGCTATTTCACTGCCTGAGGCATCACCAGCACACCTGATCCCAACCTTACAAGTATCCCTAGCGGCAGTCATAGTGGCTCACTGGACAGTGATCAGGAATGGGACTCCTGGCTGATTATAGTCCTCATTCCCCATCTCAAGGGCACAAAAACTAACTGTAGCAAACCCTATTGCTGCTCTTTCAGAAATCAAGCAGTGTAACACGAATCAGGTATGGCACCTAGGGATATATATGCCTGCTTGGATCAGTGCTACACTATGTGTGTATATCTGTGTTTGTGAGATACATGAGCTTATTAAGCGGTGTGTGTGTGTGTGTGTGTGTGTATGTGTCTGTGTGTACAGGGGAGGGGTATGTTTGATTTGTGTGTGTGTCTTTGTGAGTGTGTGCGGTGTGTTTGTCGGGGAGTGGTATGATGTGTGGGGTGGATGCGAGTGTGTGGGGTGTGTTTGTTTGGGGGGGTATGATGTGTGGGGTGTGTGTGTGAGCGTGTGGGTGTGTTTGTTGGTGGGGTATGATGTGTAGGGTGAGTGTGGGGGTGTGTGTGCGAGTGTGTGGGGTGTGTTTGTTGGGGGGTATGTTGTGTGGATGTGTGGGTTGAGCGTGTGAGTATGCTTGTTGGGGGGGTATGATGTGTGGGTGTGAGTTTGAGTAAATGGGTATGATTGTTGTGTGTGTGGTGTGTGTGTGTGGTGTGTGTGTGTGGTGTATGTGTGTGTGTGGTGTATTTGTTGTTTGTGGGCGTGTGGGTTTGGGTGTATGGGTGTATTTGTTGTGTGTGTGTGTGTGGGTGTGGGTGTGTGTGTGTGGTGTATTTGTTATGTGTGTGTGTGGTGTATTTGGTGTGTGCGTTTGTGTGTGTGGTGTATTTGTTGTGTGTGTGGTGTATTTGTTGTTTGTGGGCGTATGGGTGTGGGTGTGTGTGTGTGGTGTATTTGTTGTGTGTGTGTAGTGTATTTGTTGTGTGTGTGTTTGTGTGTGTGTGGTGTATTTGTTGTGTGTGTGTGGTGTATTTGTTGTTTGTAGGTGTGTGTGTGTGTGTGTGTGGTGTATTTGTTGTGCGTATGTGTGTGTGTGTGGTGTATTTGTTGTGCGTATGTGTGTGTGTGTGGTGTATTTGTTGTGCGTGTGTGTGTGTGTGTGGTGTATTTGTTGTGTGTGTGTGGTGTATTTGTTGTGTGTGTGTGCGTGTGGTGTATTTGTTGTGCGTATGTGTGTGTGTGTGGTGTATTTGTTGTGTGTGTGTGTGTGGTGTATTTTTTGTGTGTGTGTGGTGTATTTGTTGTGTGTGTGTGCGTGTGGTGTATTTGTTGTGCGTATGTGTGTGTGTGTGGTGTATTTGTTGTGCGTGTGTGTGTGTGTGTGTGGTGTATTTGTTGTGTGTGTGTGCGTGTGGTGTATTTGTTGTGCGTATGTGTGTGTGTGTGGTGTATTTGTTGTGCGTGTGTGTGTGTGTGTGTGTGTGTGGTGTATTTGTTGTGTGTGTGTGTGTGGTGTATTTGTTGTGTGTGTGTGGTGTATTTGTTGTGTGTGTGTGCGTGTGGTGTATTTGTTGTGCGTATGTGTGTGTGTGTGGTATATTTGTTGTGCGTGTGTGTGTGTGTGTGTGGTGTATTTGTTGTGTGTGTGTGCGTGTGGTGTATTTGTTGTGCATATGTGTGTGTGTGTGGTGTATTTGTTGTGCGTGTGTGTGTGTGTGTGGTGTATTTGTTGTGTGTGTGTGGTGTATTTGTGTGTGTGTGCGTGTGGTGTATTTGTTGTTTGTAGGTGTGTGTGTGTGTGGGTGTGTGCGTGTGCTTGTGAGCGTGTGGAATGAAGGTCTGTATGACAACAACAACTTGTATTTACATAGTGCCTTTAATGTAATAGAATGTCCCAAGATACTTTAATGGAGCAATATCAAATAATATTTGACATTGAGCCACATAAAATGAAGACCAAAAATGAGGTCAAAGAGGCAGGTTTTAGAGAGCATTATGAGACAGGGAGGTAGAGAAGTGGAGATGTTTAGGGAGAGAATTCCAGATCTACAGAACTTGGTAGCGGAAGGCAGAGCTATCAATGATGAAGTGAGGATTAAGGATACTCAAAGATCAGAAATAATATAGTGCAGATATCTCAGAGGGTTGTGGGACTGGAGAAGATTACAGCGTAAAGTTGGAGTTGTATCTAGCACAAAGGAAGATGGTTGTTGAAGGTCAATCAGCTCAGTCCCATGACACTGCAGGATTTCTTCAGGGTAGTGTCCCAGGCCCAGCTATTTTCAGCTGCTTCCTCAGTGACCTTCCTTCCATCATAAGCTCAGAAGTGGGTACGTTCACTAATGATTGTACAACATTCAGCACCATTCGCAACTCCTCAGATACTGAAGCAGCTGGGGTCCATATGCAGGAAGACATGGACAACATTCAGGCTTAGGCTGACAAGTGGCAAGTATCATTCACACCACAAGTGTCAGGCAATGACCATCTCCAGCAAGAGGGAATCTAACCATCTGCTCTTGACATTCAATGGCATTACTATCGCTGAATCCCCCACTCTCAACATTCTAATGGTTACTATTAACCAGAAACTGAACTGGACTAGCCATATAAACACTATAGCTTTAAGGCTAGGAATCGTGTGACGAGTAACTCACCTCCTGACTCCTGCTGACAAAGCCTGTCCACCATCTACAAGGCACAAGTCAGGAGTGTGATGGAATACTCTCCACTTGCCTGGATGAATGCAGCAGAAGCTAGACATCATCCAGGAGAAAGCAGCCTGTTTAATTGGTACCCCATCTACCACCTCAAACCTTCACTTCCTCCATCACCAGCCACTGCAGCAACCCGCCAAGGCTCCTTCAATAGCACCTTCAAAACCCAGAACCTGTATTACCTAGATTCCTAGAAGAACAAGAGCAGTAGAAACAAGGGAACACCACCACCTACAAGTTCCCCTCCAAATCACACACTATCCTGATTTGGAAATATATCGCTGCCTCTTCACTGTTGCTGGGTTAAAATCCTGGAACTCCCTCCCTAACAGCACTGTGGGTGTACCTACACCACATGGACTGCAGCGGTTCAAGAAGTTGGCTCACCACCACCTTCTCAAGGGCAATTAGGGGTGGGCAATAAATGCTGACCCAGCCAGCAATGCCCACATCCCATGAATTAATAAGTAAAAAAAGAAGGGCGAGGCAATGGAGAGGTATGAAAACAAGGATGAGAATTTTAAAATTGAAGCTTAAACTGGAGCCAGTGTGAGTCAGTGAGCAAGAGGGCTGTTGGGAAAATGGCACTTGGTGTGAGTTAGGTAGCAGAGTTTTGGATGACGTCAAGATAACGGAGGGCAGAAGATTGCAGGTTGGCCAGGATTGTGTTGGAATAGTCAAAACTAGAGGTAACAAAGGCATGGGTTAGGTTTTCATCAGCAGATGAGCTGAGGCAGATGAGGTTATGGAGGTGGAAATAGGTAGTCTTAGTGGTGGCACCAATATATGGTCAGAAGCTCATCTCAATTGTCTCATCTTTGGTTCAGTCTCAGGACGTTTGCCAGGGAGAAGGATGGATTCGGTGAAGAGGAAATGGAGTTTGTGGTGGGGGCTAAAGACAATGGTTTCAAACTTCTCAACATTTGGTTGAAAGAAATTTCTACTCATTTAGTACTAAATGTCAGACAAGCAGTCTGACAATTCAGAGGCAGTGAAAGAGTGAAGAGGTGGAGAGATGGAGCTGGGTGTTGTCAGCATACATGTGGAAAGATGCTGTGTTTTCAGACGATGTTGCTGAGGGATGGCATGTGAATCAAGAATAGGAAATGGCCAAAGATAGATCCTTCTGGTGTACTGGAGGTAAAGGCATGGGAATGGGAAGAAAATTCATTTCTGCTGATTCTGTGGCTATGATTTGATATATAAGAATGGAACCAGATGAGTGCAGCCCTATCAAGGGGGGACGAAAGGGAGATTGGAGATGGGACAAACATTTGCAAAGACAGTGGGAAGTCAAGGATATTTTTTGAGGAGAGGGGCAATGACTGCAAAGTTCTTTCCAAAGTCAATGAATGTGTTGTCACCTCCCAAATCTTTCTCAGGATTCAATGTTTGAATCCCTCCAATCAGGTTTGTGCAGCTGCCACAGTACCAAAACGGCTCTTATCAAAGTCACAAATGAGACCCTATGTGACTGTCACAAAGGTAAACTATTCCTCCTTGTCTTTGTCAACCTGTCTGCAGCCTTTGACATGGCTGACCACACCATCCTCCTCCATTGTCACAACAGCGACTACACTTCAAAAGTACATCTTTGACTGTAAAACACTTTTAGTAACATGCAATGGTCACAAAACTGCTACATAAATACAAGTCTTCCTTTCTTACCTCGTTGTTCCTTCCCTCCCTCCACTCCTCTCCCCCTCCCTCTCTCTTTCTCATTCCTTCCCTCTCCACTCTCTCCTTCTCCTTTCCCTTTCTTCCTCATTTTCTTCTTCCTCATTCCCTCAGTAACAGCCTTTTGTAATGTTTGAGACTCCAACATATTTCTGAATACTGGAATATATTTCTGAATGAACAGTCAAAAAAACTTTTATATGAATCTTAATAAGTTCATTGACCCACCATACAAATCTTACTGGCTTTATTCTGACTGCTAGTCTCAAAACTATTTGTACTGCTGTTTCCCAATTTACCGCTCATATAACAGGTTAAATACTCTGCCTACTCTCACCATTGCTTTGAACACCTGGATCCTCTCTCAATCTGCTTTTCTCCAAAGAAATCCTGTTCAGCTCATATGAACATATGAATTAGGAGCAGGAATAGGCCACTCGGCCCCTTGAGCCTGTTCCACCATTCAATAAGATCATGGCTAATCTAATTTTAACGTTAAAATCACATTCCTGGCTACCTCTGATAATCTTTTACCTCCTAGCTTATTAATAGTCTACCTACTTTTGCCTTAAAAATATTCAGACTCTGCCTCAACCACCTTTTGAGGGATAGAATTCCAAAGTCTCACAACCCTCTGAGAGAAAATTTTCTCCTCATCACTCTCTTAAATGGGCAACTCCTTATTTTTAAAAAGTGACCCCTAGTTCTAGATTCTCCCCACATCCACCATGTGAAGTCCCTTCAGGATCTAATGTGTTTCAATCAGGTCACCTCTTACTCTTCTAAACTCCAGCGGATACAAGCCTAGCCTGTCCAACCTTTCCTCAAAAGACAACCCGTCCATTCCTGGTATTAGTCTAGTAAACCTTCTCTGAACTGCTTCTAATGCATTTACATCTTTCCTTAATAACTGTACCAATACTGTACACAATACACTAGACGTGGTCTCGCCAGTGCCCTGTACAACTGAAGCATAATCTCCCTGCTTTTGTATTCAATTCCACTTGTAATAAATGATAGCATTCTATTAGCTTTGCTAATTACTTGCTGCACCTACATACTGACCTAAATTGAATTTTTCGCTGCTCGTCCAACCTTACAGTTGGCAGGTGGGGGAAATGTGAATTGCATTTTTTGTGAAAGTTCATCCATGGGCGGGATGAGGTTTCGAACAGTGATTTAAAAAAATAATAACAATTTTTAAAACTAATTTTTAACATGTCCCTGCTCATGTGACAGAGTCACATTCAACAGTGCAGCACTCCATCAGTACTGCATTGGAGCAGATGCCTCGATTTTGTGCTGGAGTGTAACTTGAACCCACATCTCCTGACTCAGTTGCCCTTCAAGCACTCAAATGAAAGAAGAGACTTGAAAAGCAGTTAGCACAGATTGATGGTACACTCCCTACAATTGACAGATTCACATGAGAGGACGTGGTTTCCTTACTTTTGAAATCTTTTATTTTAATGTTAAAAATCTTCAGCTCCCTGAGGCAGCTCTGTGCCTTCAGGGAGTTTTCACTGAGTGCAACCCCGCGCATGCACAGACTTCAGCGCTCACCCTCCTCCCGCCCCCACCCCAGCAGTGCTGAGCATTTCAGCGCGCCTTTCACGCTGGCCAGCTGTTAATTGGCCAGTCAGCGTGAAATCGCGGTCGGGTTCCGATCGCGGGCAGCGGTTGGTTTCGTGGCCGTTCCCGCGCCCGCCCGACGAGGTAAAACTTCTGCCCATGATTCCCCTTTCATATAACCATGTTGACTCTGCCTGATTACCTTGAACGTATCCATGCCCTGTTATAACATCTTTAACCATACCTTCTAAAGTTTTCCATAGATGTTGAGCTAACTGGCCTACAGTTTCCTGCTTTCTGTCTCCCTCCCTTTTTGAAGAAAGAAGTTACATTAGCTATTTTCCAATATTATGGAACCTTCCCCAAATCTAGTCAATTTTGGAAAATTAAGACCAAGGGCGGAATTGTCCGTGTTGGCTGGCACCGGGCGTGCTCGGCGGCGTCAGTGGACAATATGACAAGAAGGCCAAAAATCAGTTTCACTACATCATGAAACTAGTTTGCGATTGTCCACTCAGCCTGTTGATGGTGGGCTGCGTTTCCCGCCATCAGACATCGGGAACCTCACTGTAACACATTTAATACATCTGCATATCATTATAAGGCTAGCCCATTGCACTCATCCACCCCACGCTGGATCGTCCGCCCACATCAGTGTGATTGCACGTCAACATGTTTCACAACAGCACTTAGGTGACGTGCACCTGGTGAGCTGCACTTCACTCGGGACTTTGACGTTTGTTTGTCTACCTGGCTTCAGGCAGCACTCGCAGTCATCAGCGCCAGGCTTCACAGGCAGCACCACATCACTTTTAGTGGGTCTCGCAGGCAGGTCTCTACCTACCAGATCAGCCATAAGGCGGAGGTGGCTTTGTACAGCTGCAGGGCTAGGGCTTGCTTGGGGAAGAGGGAGGTGTGGCTTCGAGCAAGGGAAGAGACTGTAGGGTGAGGGCTGTACTGGGGGGGGGAGCTATCCCAATCTCCATGTGCTGGGGCTGAAGAGCCAATCTCCAGAGGAGATGAGGCCAAATGGAGAAGTGTGTGAGAGAGTGAGCGGTGATGTCCCTTGCGCTGGCAGTGAGTGAGATGCCAGTGAATGTGTGATGGGCTTGAGTGTGTGAGTTTAGGATGATGAGATGGTTGTCTTACCCTGGTGGCACGGATGAGATCATTCGTCCTCTTTCAGCACTGGATGGCCAACCTCCTCTGTGCACCATTGGCCCTGACCACCGCTGGCACCACTTCCCAAGCCGGAATGGTGAGATCGCTGAACCTCCTGCGGCCAGAGCGGGGGTGGAGGATATCACAGCGGGCCTCCAAAAGGCATTCCAGTGACAGACACTGAACTCACGCTGTCTTTCACTGGACTAGTCCTGGGCTGCAAAAATTGAGAACGCGTGCGTGGCTGCAGTTCAGGTATGGCACCCGGAGTGAGGAAACGGTGAGGTAACAGCGTGGCAGGAAATTCATAGGCCGCCCACCAGCAAAACACCGTGTTTCCTGTGACTGCATAATTAATGAGGCGGGAGGCAGATGATATGGTGCAAAAACCCTCCATCGCGGCTGGCGGGTAAAACATAATTTTTCATGCCCGCTACTGCACTTTTGCAAATCTGGAAGATTCTATCCTTATATTTCTAGCTAGTTTTCTTTCATACTCTACCTTTTCCTTCCTTATTAACCTTGTAGTCATTTTTTGCTATTTTTTGTATTCTGCCCAATCTTCTAACCTGCCACCCACCTTTGCACAATTATATGCTTTTTCTTTAAGTTTGATTTTTTTTGATGTTTTTAGTTAACCATGGATGGTGGGTCCTCCCCTTGGAATTTTTCTTTCTCATTGGAATGTATCCATTCTGTGTATTCTGAAATATCACCTTAAATGTCTGCCACTGAATCTCTATTGACCTATCCTTAACCTAAATTACCAGTTAACTTTCACTAGGTCTGCTTTCATGCCACCATAATTGCCCTTATTTAAGTTTAAAATACTAGTCTTAGACCCACTCTTCTCTCCCTCAAACTGAATATAAAATTCAATCATGTTATGATCACTGCTACCTAGTGGTGCCTTCACTATGAGGTCATGAATTAATCCTATCTCATTGCACAATACCAGATGTAGTATAGCCTGTTCCCTGGTTGGCTCCAAAATGTGCTGATCTAAGAAACTTTCTAACGCAGTGATGCATTTTTGTAAATGGTCTGGGTAATTTAAGTCTAACCCACCAACAGGAAATTATCGTGATCAGATCAGCTGCTGATATTATTCTTCACTGAAGTCATAGCGAGTGTAAAATAGACAACTGAACCTGATCCCATCATCCCTCCCACCAGGCAGGTTCCGTGAAAATTACCCCTGGCTGCATCCACAGCTGCTGATACGTTTCTAGTTGTGACCTCACCAGTAATTTATCCACTTTTCAACAAACTTCCTTTGGCATGATCTGCTGGCCTTAAGACAGAATTGCAGGATCATAGAATCTCATAGTGCAGAAACAGACCACTCGGCCCATCAGGTCTGCACTGGTGTTATGTTCCTCATGAGCCATTCGGTCTCATCTCGCCCTCCTGCTCACTAACCTTGTCTTAAGAAACTAGTTCCTTTGTAAGGGAATTTGTGAGCTCTGCTTCTTCAATGGTTTGTGCAGAATTTGTTCCTAACCTTTCCTCTAGCACTTTTAATATCTTCCCTTCAAATCTTCCCTTTTTGTTGTTACCTCAATGACCAGTACCCTCCTCGCCAAATTGCAGTCCTAGAAGTGAACAACAAATGTGCTCCCATAGTCTCCAACATTGGTAATCATAAAATCATCTCTAACCCTGTGAAGAGTTACCCTAACGTAATCCTGCATAATCTCAAAGGCTTCCATCAGTTTCTCTCTTCATCTTCTCAACGCTGGTGAAAAATACCCAGCTCCCTTCCTCACTCAAGGATAGCCCTGACATTCTTCTCCCTGAACCTGCAACATGGCCTTCGTGAGAACATTTTCATGCCCAATGGACACTTGCAGCAACTAATCGATTGTATTTGAAGCATCAAATTATTGATAATTCTGAAGATGCCCCTGTGGCCAACGATTCAAAAAATGGTGACGTTACCCCTTTAAATACCCACCTTCATCTGTGGAGCATCACTGCACCAGGGTGGGTGAGAGAAAAGACAAATCTTCCTTTATAAACCACAACAAAAGGCAGAACAAGTGGGAAAGGAAATCAAACGAGACCGACTATTGTCAAATTATAGTTAACACGGAAAAAGTAATTATGTACATATATTTGCATTAATTACCATATGTATCATGTTTATGCAAATAAAGCTATAAATAGTATAATTTCCCTGGTTGCTGAAAGATGAAAACAACATATTTTAAGTAGAGATAAGACGGATGTGGTAGCTGTGTGGGGTATTCCACGTTAGAAGGTGTGATGATGTAAGCTCTGAGTGCATGTTACTAATCCACATTCATGTGAGGGTGCTTATTATCCTGTCAGAAGCCCTTCAGAAACATTGGGAATAGAATAAAGATCTGTGACTCAGGCCAAGTTTCAGCTGAGCTGAAGTTCAGGCAGCTGCTTCACTTAATAGAAAGTTTAAACTCTAGCTGTGTTGACCTGCAGGTAGTTGAAACATGAAAGTTGACAAAATGTCCTTATTTGGCATTCCAATGTAAAGTGAGAGAACTGTTATTATTAGTGTCCTCTGAAGGCTGTGAATGTTCGGGCCAATTGGAGTTTCAAGGCTGAGATTTTTGTCGGTTTAGGGTATCAAGAGGCATAGAGCAAAGGTCAGCAAATAGAGTTGAAGTGCAGATCAGCTACAATCTAATTGAATGGCAGAGAGGCCGAATGGCCTCCTCCTGTTCTTGATGTTCTTAATCTGTGGGAAATTCTCATGTTTTCACTCTCTACAACATCTCACACTTTGTTCCTTTAACCTCGCTGTCAGTTCCTCGCTGTCAGTTCTGACTCTACCATGCTACCATTGTCTGCAAATTCTGCTTTTCCCACAGCTAGGATGATAGCCCAGATCTTGCAGATGGTAGCATAGTGGTAATATCATTGGACTAGTAATCCAGGAGCCCAGGCTAATGTTCCAGGGACATGGTTCTAATCCCGCCATGGCAGCTGGTGGAATTTGAATTCAAGGAATAATCTTGAATTGAAAAGCCCATGGCAATATGGTTAACTCTTAACTGCCCTCTGAAATGGTGTGGCAAACTGCTCAGTTCAAGGACAGTTAGGGATGGGCAGAAACTGCTGGCCTTGCCAGTGATGCCCGCATCCCATGGAAGAAGATTAAAAAAAAGGGACTGGTCCATTTAGAAATGGACCATTGGCAGCAGGAGACCACATCACTCATCCGCCAGTGGAATGAATACTGCTAAAATTGACTAGGCTTGTGGCCTTAACTTCAAGCCTTCTCTCATTCACATATTAGTGGAGAGCCATAACCTAGAGACTACCTGATGCCATCAAGTTATTGATGGTCTTTGTGGCACTCGACAAGAAAGATGCAAGTTTATTCTTGAAAAATCTCTTGCCTCCATGTAAATTATAATCTTTCTGCCAGGACCTCAAATGTGTGCAGTAGAATTACAATTTTTTTTAAAAAGTCAGTCCCAAGATATGGGTATTGTTAGCAAGGCCATCGTTTGCAAGGTGAGCGTGAGAAAGTGACCCTTCTTCGTGAACTCCTGCAGTCCATGTGGCGAGGATGTTCCTCCTGTGCTGTTAGTGTTTCCAGCGCTTTCTGTTTATAACTTCAGCAACCAGGGATTCTGACAGATCGAGTTTGACTCTCAACCTTGAGGGACACACTCTTTGATATCCCCTGTTTGATCTTTTCTCTGATATTTAAAGCTGGAAGTAACATCATTTTTACCAGACTCATTTTACTTGAAATTCTGTTGACAAACCTGTGAATAAATTCAAGGACAGATGGGAATTCTTGTGAAGTGGGTTCTCTTCTTCTTGAGTTCTCTGTCCGAAGGCAGGTCCTTGGTGATTATGCACCAAACCATTGTAAAGTGCTGTGATTTTTTTCATGACAGGTAGTGTGAGGAGGCAGGCCCCAAGTCTACCTCTGCCAGAACAAGGGCCAAACCCCATGCTGTTCCACGCGCAAGCCATTAAGCCAACTAGCTAACCAGCCCTCCACTCTCTTTGCGATACAAATGCAAAATACTGCAGATGCTGGAAACCTGAAATCAAAACTGAAAATGCTGCAAATACTCAGCAGGCCAGGCAGCACCTGTAAAGAGATAAACAGAGTTAACGCATCAGGACAATGAAAGGGTCTGTTCTGATGAAAGATCATTGACCCCGGCATGTTAACTCTGATTCTGTCTTCCCAGTGCGCTGACCTGCTAAATATTTCCTTCATGATAGTTTACTCAACCTTAGGCATTCCATGAAATAATGAATTGTTGCATATTAAAGCTCCTGATCCCTCAAATGAGGAGGCATAGAATTCTCTTTTTTAAAATGTGTTCTTTCCCTTGAGAAGGAGGTGATGAAACTTATTGAACCATTGGAGTTAGTATGGTGAAGTGTGCTGCTGACAAGAATTTTGACCCAATAATGATGAACTAACAATGATGTATGTCTAATTTTCTTCTCTTTCCTACTGAATCTTTAATCCAAAAAGTCAATTTATTATGTTATATTAATGACAGTTGTTGTTGCTGATGTTGAGTTGCTTTTCAACTTCTTAACCAGATTAAAACAAATGGAACACCTTCCCCTTTCCAGTCCCTTCACCTTATTGTAAGACGTCTCCTCTTTGCACAGAGCTGACTGGTTCCCACAGGGAAGAAGTGATAACTTGTAAATTATACAGCACCTTCTACATCCTCAGGGCATCCCAAAATACTTTACAGCCAATGAAATACTCTTGAAATGTAGTCACTGTGGTAATGTAGGAAATGCAGCAGCAACTTTACGTACAACTGCACAGGGTCCACAGCACAGAAACAGGCCATTCAGCCCAACATTCCATACTGGGTGCTTAGGCTCTCCCTCAAGCCTCTTCCTTATAACTCTACCAGCATTAACTTCTATTCTCTTATCCCTCATTTGCTTATCTAGTGTTCACTTAAATGCATTTATACTATTCGCCTCAACTGCTCCCTGTAGTAGCGAGTTCCACATTCTCACCTCTCTCTGGGTAAAGAAGTTTCCTCTGAATTCCCTTTGGGATTCCCTGGTGACTATCTTATATTGATGGCCTCCAGTTTCGCTGTTCCCCACAAGTTGGAACATTCTCTTTGTAACCATTCTATCAAAACGTTTCAACATTTTAAAGATCTCTATTAGGCCACCCCTCAGCCTTCTTTTTCAAGAGAAAAGAGACCCAGCTTGTTTGTCCTCTCCTAAGAGGTATACCCCTATATTCCTGGTATCATTCTTGTAAATTCTTTTTGCACCCTCTCCAATGCCTCTTAATCTTTATCTCTCCTTGTACGCAGTATTCCCTTCATGGTCTGACCGAGATTTGATTGCAAGTTTAGCAGAAATTTTTGACATTTCAATCCTATTGTCCTAGAAATAAACCTTAGTGCTTGGTTTTATAGCCTTATTAACCTGTGTTGCTACTTATAATGATTTGTGCATTTGTTCTCCCAGATCCCTTTGTTCGCCTGTCTGATTTAGAATCTTATTTTCCAAGTAATATATGACCTCCTATTTTTCTTACCAAAATGTAACACATGACATTTATCTATGTTGAAATTCATTTGCCAATGATATGCCCATTCTGCAACTTTATTAATGCTGTCCTGTAATCTGTTGCCGTCCTCCTCATTATTGACTATCCTCCCAATTTGGTGTCATCCGTGAATTTAGAAATTGCGTTGGTGATTCCAAAGCCCAAGTCATAAATTATGAACAGCAGTGGTCCCAGCTCTGATCCTTGTGGGACTCCACTTCCCACCTTCTGACGCCCTGAATAAAAACTCTTTATCCCCAGTGTTTGCTTTCTGTGTTGAAGCCAGCTAGCTACTTGCCCCCTGATTCCACATTCTCTGACCTTATTCATGCATCAATATGTGATACCTTATCAAAAGTATTTGCCTCATCAAAGGCATTTCAAAAATATAGATAAATGAACTTACTGCATTAGCCTTGTCTACTCTTTCTGTTGCCTCTTCAAAAAATCCAAAAGGTCATTAAGTAAAGAGTTCCCTTTTGAATCTATGCTGACTATTCATGATTATATTTTGGTTTCAGCCTCAGCTAGAATATTGTGTCCATTTCTAGATACCACACTTTAGGATGGATGTGAAGGATTGGAGTGGGTGCAGAAAAAGTTTACAAGGATGACCCCATTGATGAGGGACTTCAGTTACCTGGATAGATTAGCGAAGCTCTTTAGAGGAGAGAGGTTGAGGGGGGATTTGATAGAGGAGTTCAAAATTCGGAGGGATCTGGACAGAGTAGATAGGGAGAAATTGTTCCCATTGGCAGATTGGCTGGGAACCAAAGGGCACCAAAGAAGCAATGGCAACTTGAGGAAAAAGCTTTTTTATGCAGCAAATGGTTAGGATCTGGAATGCATTGTCTTTTGGAGGGTGGTGGAGGCAAGTTCAATCATGGCTTTCAAAAGGAAATTGGATAATTATTTGAAGAGAAAAAAAAAATAAGGGAAAGCAGGGAAACTGAGAAGGAGTGGGACTAGCTGAGCATCTCTTGCAGAGAGCCAGCACAGACACAACTGGCAGAATGGCCTCTGTCTGTGCCAGAACCATCTGGGATTCTATTCTATGATTCTAGGTATTCTTCCTTTTTCCATTTGAGTAGGGATTCCATTATTTTTCCCCCCACTGATGTTAAGTTGACTGGGATTTTCCCTATTTAGGTTTGATTAGTTTACTTTTATTTACTTAGAATGTAGTTTGCTCCTCCGTGGGCAGGTTTGGAGGCAGAGGGGCCCTTAAAATTTTGCGGGTGACTTACCTGCCGCTTACCCACCTGCCCCCAACTTTGTTGTGATTTGGCCCACCCTCGCCCCAGTTGAGGCCCTTTAGTGGCCAATTAACAGCCACTTCCCACCCCATTTGCAATATTTTGGGGCAACAGCAGGTTAGCCTGCTTGAGCCTTGGGCAGGAAAGGGGAGTGGGGTGCCTCCTTCACTGGCCTGCTTCTCCGATTGGAGGACCACCCAAGGTCTGTTGCCCACGCCCATGTGTCCCCTCATCCCGGGGCCTTTACATCAGCCACTCCCTTGCTACCAACCCCACCCTCCCCACCACCCTTCCCAACTTCCCCCCCTCCCCCCCACCACCCTTCCCAACACCAGCCCCCGCCCCGCCCCCCCCCCCGCCCCACCCCTCTCAGGCTTCCTGTCCTGACTCTGCCAAGAGCCTCCCGGACATAACTTTCATCTGGCTCCTGACTCTTTGTTTTCTGGGCCCAGTGACACCGCTGGGACCAGAGAGCAGCCAGCCAATCAGATCATCTCTCCAGAAGGGGGTGAAAGGCCTTTCTCCAGCCAATTAATGCCCTTCAATGCATTAACTGGTCGAGGGGCAGCCAACTGGAGTGGGGCTGAGCTCCCCAGCAATTTTTCCTGTGTGGGGAGGTTGGGGGTGGGGGTAGCTCGGGGTGGTGGGGTGGTGGGAAACTCATTAACCTGTTAAATGTTGCCCCTGATTTCTAATCTCATCATCAGATTTTACTGCCACCCGCCCTGTTTCCCTGGTAAATATTGAAGCAAAGTCGTTAACGAATATTTCTGCCACTTCTCTATAGTTTCCTATAATGTGACCCTATTCCCATCACTGCCTTCCTTTATTTCAAATTTATATCCCTGTAAAATATTTTATGGTCCCTGATAATTTAATTTTATAGTTCCCCTTTGACCTTCTAACCGTTTTCTTGACTTCTCTTCTAATTTCTTCTCACTTATCATTGTTCTCCTCTGCTCTTCATGCACCTACTCTGTGTCCTTACCCTAAAATGCTTTCTAATGTCTATATTCATCTATGATGCCTCTGTAGTGCTTTTCCCCTTGTCTTTTAACAGTATTTATTTTTCCTGTTCTCTGCCGAACACTCTTTTAAAACATTCCCCATTGCGGTTTTACATCATTGTTTGTCAATATCGTTGTCCATTTTATTTTCCCAAGTTCTATTCTCAGTCTCTCAAAATCAGCTTTTCTCCAATCTATTGCCCTAGACTTCATCATATTTATGTCCTTCTCAATTTAACAATTCTGTGACTCTGAGATCATCTTAAAGCACCTCCCCTTTTTCCCTGTCTACCTTTCATACATAATATTCTGTAATTTTTGGCTCCCAGTCTCTGTGTAATTTTCACACAGAGAACTTCCACAAAGAGCAATGAAATAAATAACCAGATAATTTGTTTTCGTAATGAATACAATTGCCTAAATAAGAAATAGGAGCAGGAGTAGGCTACTTGGCCCCTCGAGTTTGCTCCACCATTCGATGAGATCATGGTTAATCTGATTGTGGCTTTAACTCCATTTTCCTGTCTGGGCCCCCATGTGACTCCATGTAAATCTATATATTTTTAAATTTAACTTTTACTTTTAATTCCTCTACGCTCCCTATTTTTATATGTTTTATCTGCTCTGGTTCATTCCCCATTACTAGATCCAATAGCAAACTCTCCCTGGTAGTGCTTTTTAAACATTGTGCAGGAAGGAGTCCTGGACACATTCCATTCCATGCCTTTATCCAACCCTTCTGGTCAATTTAATATCAGGATAGTTGAACATTATTCCATGTTTTTTAGTCATTTTTCAAATTTGTTTGCATACTTCTTCCTCCACCTCCCTTCCACTATTAGGTGTCTGTGGGCTACCAAATTATTGTGGTTGATCCTTCATTAACTCTATCCATATGCGTTCTATTTCTAACTTGCTGATAGCTGGACCACTTTTTTCTATTGTCACAAGTTTACAAATAGTCATTTGGTAGTACAGAATTTGAGCATTGCTAAAAAAAGACACATGTTGTTGAAGCTTTTCATCTTGCACTCATCAGGACATTCACAAGAACACCAGAGTGTAAAGGGAAGAACAATTGGTAGAGGCATTGCACTAGTTTTGCTAAATAATCCTGTGTGTGCTACGAATTACAATGACAACCAATTTAAGATTATCAGTTGCGTTCGCAGTATGGGTTACTTATGTGTGCTAGAAGCTACATGTATTAATACACAGGGTCCTGTCCTTTGCAGATGGGAAGAATATGTACACAGATTTCGCTTTCTTCAAATAAGCAAAATAGGTGACAGCCATTCCCTGGTTCATACTCCAGGGCAACGCCTTGATCAATCAGAGTCAACCTACCCAATTCAATTTTAAACAAAGGTTGGCAGTTAACTGTCAGTTATCAGTTAACTGGTGCAGTTACCTCCATGGCGACGCCTCTACCAATCAGAGTCCATTTACCAACCAATCAACATTCTCTTCTTATGCAGTATAAATTGTTGTTTCCTTTACAGTTGGGTATTCTTGCGAATGTCCTGATGAGTGCAAGGTGAAAAACTTCAACACCATAGGCAGAATTTTCCCATTGGTGTGTGGGGGCGAGCCCCACAAGTCCGCATGTAAAATGACACATGGTGACGTTGGGCGAGCATCCTGACATCACCACGTGCCATCGCAATATTTTGTTGGGCGGGCACGCAATGATATCCATTGCACGCCCGCCATTAATTAACGGGCCACCTAAGGCCCTTGACTCACTAATTGATGCTGATTTTTTGGTGCCCGTGCAATCTTCAGGTCGGCACATGGGCGCAACGGGCAGGCGGGTAGGACACATTTGTATAAACCACGGGCGGGATAAGAGGGTTCAGTGGGGTCGCGAGTGTGCTCTGTCAAATATTGATGTTCCAAAGTTTTTGAAACTTGCCTGTGTGATCTGCAATACTTCGAAACACGTACCAGCTGCTTTGTCTGGACTCTTAACTCTCAGGTCAGCACTCTGCACTCAGGAATCTTTTTTGGGCCTTCAGGTTTCTGGAAGCCTTTCCATAGCTCCAGTGGAGAGCTGAACTCTCCACTGGAGGCACCTCCACTGAGGAAGAAAGGAGGGCTAGAAGGAGGAGTGCACATTCAGCCTCCAGGGGAGCCACCTTTTGGAGGACAGGTGCAGGCACAAGGGGTGCAGGGCCAAAAGGTAGTACAAGGTGGAAGGGGCCGCAGAAGATGCCACTATCTTGTCGCCAGAGTATACAGGCAACAAAGCAACTACCTCAATATGCCTGAGGTGCAGTGCTGAAGGAGGCTCTGTCTCTCAAGGGAGACAGTCAAATATATCCGTCAGATGATTGGCCCTGAGATCTCCATTAACTGTGTGGGTGGACACCCCATGCCAGTGGCTCTGAAGGTCACAGTTGCCCTCAACTTCTATGCCTCTGGCTCCTTCCAGGGATCGGTGGGTGATCTTTGCGGTGTCTCCCAATCAGCTGTCCACACTTGTGTCAAGCAGGTTACAGACGCTCTGTTCAGCCGTGCATTGACCTTCATCTGCTTCCGTTGAGACCAGGCAAGCCAGACACAGCGAGCCAGAGGCTTCGCGGCCATTGCTGGCTTCCCCCGTGTCCGGGGTGCTATAGACGGTACACATGTGGCCATCAAGGCACCAGCAGGTGAGCCCGGTGCCTTCGTCAACAGGAAGGGCTTCCACTCCATGAACGTGCAGATAGTGTGTGACCACAGGATGCAGATTCTACAAATCTGTGCAAGGTACCCAGGCAGCTCCCACGACGCTTACATCCTCAGACACTCCCAGGTGTCGGGGCTACTCAGTGCTCCAGCCCAGCTTGATGGATGGCTGCTGGGTGACAAGGGCTATCCCCTCAGAAGGTGGCTCATGACGCCTCTCCGCCATCCAAGAACAGAAGCTGAGCAGCGGTACAATAGGAGCCATGGCACCACAAGGGCTGTGGTGGAGAGAGCCATCGGTCTTCTCAAGATGCGCTTCTGATGCCTGGACCGATCAGGGGGCGCACTACAGTACCCCGCAGACCATGTCTCGATGATAGTGGTTGCATGCTGCACTCTCCACAATCTTGCGCTGGAAAGGGGGGACGCAGTGGACGGTGAAGACATTGACGCAGTGTCTGCGGCTGCACATGATGAGT
The DNA here is from genome assembly GCF_964194155.1 of Cetorhinus maximus. Taxonomy (NCBI): domain Eukaryota; kingdom Metazoa; phylum Chordata; class Chondrichthyes; order Lamniformes; family Cetorhinidae; genus Cetorhinus; species Cetorhinus maximus. The sequence goes on from NC_135880.1 coordinate 191,382,644, forward strand.
CCAGCAGTGAATCCAAGGGTAAGCACACACATGGAAATGCTGAAGTGGTAGACGCTGACTCGGGCATACTCCAGGGAGGCAGGGACACCCGGGAGGCTTTAATCCAATGAACATTCATCCAGCACACCACAGAGGGACCTCCAGGACAAGCCTGGGCTGTAGGCTCCATACTTGATACCTAAGTGCCAAATCTTGCAGGTTAGGAACAGTAACTAAGGGCCTTGTTAATAAAGCTGAATGTCCCACAAAGCATTCCTAACATTTTTGGAAATCTTACACATGCAGAAGAAAAGAGGCACCCTCAGCCATGGTCACATGTCTGAATTTAATATCACAGGCAAAGAAACTTAATAAAACAAAATGACAAGGGCGTTCCAATTCAAAGCAAATCATAAAGACCTCATCTCGGGCCAACACAAAAGCACCAGTGATAAACCCATGGTCTGCCTAAGGTGCCTTATGTTTACATATCTGGGTGCTACGTCTTGGTGCTGCCCCATCGCTGGGAGTGGCATCTGAGCCAGCCTGCTGACTCTGCTGTCCTGTTGCCCTCGATGACCTTGGCGGTCGTCCTCTGGCACATGGAGCCTGTGCTGGCCCCGCCTGAGAGGGAGCTGCCAGGTCCACAGCTGGCATCTCCCCAATCGTCACAGCCTCACCGGGTGCTATGGTCACTGGGACAGGGGCAGAGGAGCTGCTGCCCTCATCTGGAGCGCCGTGAGAGGTGCCCACAGAGACAACAGGCAGCTGCTGCGCCGACGTGAGGTCGCTTCGGACCTCCCTGCTCATCATGGATGGATGGGCACAGAGCTGGGAAACTTGGTGCCCAAACCATCTCCCACACTGGCACTGAACAGCTGAGGTCAATGCAGCTGTGAGGGCTTGCTGGTAAGAGCGCATCCCCAGGAAGCCCTGACAAGTCTCCTGGAGGAGGCTCTTCACGAGATTCGCCACTCTCTCCATGGAGGACGCTTGGCGCTCGGACATGTAGCTCACTGCTTCAGTGATCGTCCATGTAGACTCCTTCACCACGGAGACCAAGCCAAGCATAGCCTCATGTATCTCTCCCAGATGCTCCGGCACACCTGGCCGCATTTCTTGCAGCTGCTGCATCACGGACGACTCCAGAGGCACATCATCAGGCACCGACTGAGCATGTGCCTGGTCCCCTGCAGTCCTCCGACTGCTGTCGCCATGGGCACTCTCTGTCTCTGCCAGCTCCTCTAGTGACTGTGAAGTGCCCTCACCGCTGTGCCCCGGGACACTAGCCGATGTTCTAATTCCCACCGAGGTGCTAGTATCTGCGCTGGTGCCTGCCTGGCAGAGATGGTGTGACACTGGTGAGACTTCAGGGCCCTCAGGTGTGAGAGGGGGCCTCTGCTGCTCCTCCTCCCGGCCCTGCTCCGCTGATGCTGAAAGGAAGAACAAGGACATTGGATCAGTTAACGTGGAAACAATGACAAAGTGCATCCCTGATCATTATGTGCTCATCCTTCCATAAGCAATGGTCAAGCCATGTTGCAAACTTCAATCGCTGAACATTCAGCACTGCCATGGCTGTTGGGAGAAAAATGGTGACCTCACTGCTGGTCAAACATACCTGCCCGTGGCACCCCAGCCTCACCGACACCAGTGGACCTGGGTGCATGGCACCTCTCCAAATCCAGGGCCTCCTGCTCAAACCGGTTGAAAATGACTAACTGCGCCTGGCTGCCACCAGTCCTCACCCACTCTGCAGCATTATGAGCATTCTTCTCCTGAAAATGAGAGAAGAGCATTGATTTGTGCAAATTGTACATGGACTCTCTTTGCGCACGGCCCACCCCAACCAGAGTGAGACATATCAGGGCTCCAGTGCCTCCTCACCCAGCTGCTGCCGAACACTCACACAAAGATGCTAGGCCTGTTCCCCAACTCCCCCACCCCTTTGGCCACATGCTGCCTACATCACATTAGGCACCGCACGGTATATCCTTCTATAGCACATGGAGCGCAGAGGGCAGCAGACCGATCGATGCCACCCCACCTTGAAGCTCCCCTCCCAGCATGTCATCGCCCTGACTTTGACATGTCCTGGAGTTCCAGCACTACGCTGGGTGCAGCTCTTCCAGGTTGCTCCCAAAACAGTAATGTGGGTCTCAGTGTACCACATGCTGTGGGGGCAGAACCCACCTCTTCACCACCCTCTCAGGGTGACCTCGGCATGGGCAATATCTGCTGGCCCACCCAGCGAAGGACACATGTTGTCAATGATTCAGTGCAGTCACTGCACTCAGACTTGGGTGAGTGGGAGGTGGGGGAACCAGGGGGGTAAGCCGACCTGCTGGGTTAAGTGGCCAATGCCAATTTTGCCCTCACCCTTCCAGAGCACAACAAGTAGTTGAAGCGCTTGCGACACTGGATCCAGGTGCACTGCACCACGTCGCAGGAGCTCACTGCCTCCGCCACCTCTTCCCAGGCACCTTTCGTCATGTGGGGGGGCCTCCTCCTCCCATCCTGGGGATCCAGCACCTCCTGTTGTGCTGCCACCTCCTCGAGGAGGGCAGGAAGGCAGTCATCGGAAAAACGAGGGGCACACTGGCCCCCCGCCCTACCCTCCGGCCTGGCCTACCCTCTGGCCTGGCCTGCTCCGATGGCCTACCCTCCGGCCTGGCCTGCCCTGATGGCCTACCCTCTGGCCTGGCCTGCCCCGATGGCCTGCCCTCCAGCCTGGCCTGCCCCGATGGCCTGCCCTCTGGCCTGGCCTGCCCCGATGGCCTGCCCTCTGGCCTGGCCTGCCCCGATGGCCTGCCCTTCGGCCTGGCCTGCCCCGATGGCCTACCCTCCGGACTTTCATAACCTCTATTGCCCCTCTGCAGAGTCCTTCGCCCAGCCATTGCGAGCAGCCTTTACAAGATTGTCAGGCCTTCCTTTATAGAGGCCGCCGGGTCGCCATTGGACCCAGTGGGCTGAATGCTCCCCCAGCCGCCCGCCCACTCCCGCTGTGCACGGGAGTCGTGAAGTACGCCGGGCAGGCCTTAATTGGCCCACCCGTGTAAAATGGCGGCACAAACCCGATTGCGAGCGGCGATCAGGTCCGCGCCCGCCCGTGCCCACTCCCAGTCCGCCCTTCCCCCCCCTCAAACCATTCAGAAAATTCTGCCCCATGTGTTTTTCTTAACAATAATTTTTCTATTGTATTATACTCTCCTTAACAAGTACAGTTGACCCACCTCCCCCTTTTCTCTCTCTATCTTTCACACATAATATTCTGTAATATTTGGTTTCCAGTCTCTCTGTAATTTTCACACAGGGAACCTCCACAAAGAGCAATGAAATAAGTAACCAGATAATTTGTTTTAGTAATGAATAAACCTTGGCCAGTGCACAACAACCGCCTGAGGAAGTGAAGAGTGCAGGTGTCTCCGTAGAAAGGCAGCACATCCTGCAGCGAAGTTTCAGCCTTATTTGCTTAGGTGTCCGAGTGGGACTCACAAACTCTTAATTTCCAGATGAGAGTATTGATGACTGAAGTTTGCCAGTGCCAGCCAGGAGAGGTGCAAAGCAGAGTTTGTGTGCTTCCTTCATAGAGGACCTCTGAATAGGGCACCTCTCTCAGGCAGGCATGGTGCTCAGTATAAAGTGTTAAAGGGGAGACAGAGGCAATTGTTTTTAACCCAGATCAGAATTGTCTCTTTTGTGCCTCTTCCCACAAGGTGTCCACTCATATCAGGATGTGGCACCTCAGCTTCAGCCAGACCTCACCCAAGGGGCTGTTCTTGATGTGGAAACCTGGATGTAGGTGGGCTATTTAGTTTTTATGAACATCATGATGAACTCAAACCTGTCTTCACCCAATATCCACTCACATGTCAGTGTGCAGCTAATTTGATCCACTTCCCCCACCAGGCGGGCTTGGTTAAAATTGCCCACACATCTTCCGATAAGGTCACCGTTAACAATGGGAAATCTCAGCTGATTTCTCTCCTTTCTTGTCCAGTGGCACTGAGCTCATTGTACTCTCAGTTGTTAACTCAGCAATGAACCTTCAGAGTCTCTGCAATTCAAATCTGTACCAGGAATTAATTTTACTGTGGTGGTTGGAATTCCAAAGTCATTGTGAAAAGCAGATCCCGAGCCCGAACTCGCCGACTATTTTACCGAGCATCCTCCTAGTTGGCCGCCTGGTAGCCTGCCATTCAATTAAAGACATCAGGTACCACTCTTGATGTTGCTGGCCAAATCAGGAGAAGTGGTCACTGCTGAGTCAGGTCGATGACCTCGAACCTCCAGTAAGTAAGTTTAAAACAAATGAAAAATTCCCAGGATCCAGGGTTGAAGGAGAAATCTTTCCTGGGTGGTCATTAGGCCCAGGAGGCTGGGGGAGTGGAGTGGGTAGGGGAGGGAAGGGTGGGGGTGGGGTGGGGGGGGGGGGGTGCTGCCTTCCCTGCCCACAGCTCTCTCTTTGTGCCTTGGGGTCTCTGACTCAGGTGGCCCACCCTACCCCAGGGCTGTCGCAGGGGGGTCTCCTCCATTAAGCTAGCAGCCTTCCCCACGATGGGAGGGCCCAGTGGGGGGCTCTGCAGCCAGCAAAAGCCGACGCCCTGTGTTTGTCACCAGTAGGGCCTTTAAGCATGCAGATCAGCTGCCCACTTCCTTGGAGGCAGTTCCCCACTATTTTACCCCCCAACCTTCCACCAGGGGGACTGGTAAAACTCTTCCCAATGAGTCATTGGGGAGTTCAAAATCCATGTTTTTCACTGTTTGCAAGCGAGAGCTGTCTGTATAATAATCAATAACAACAACTTGTATCCATATGAAACCTTTAACAGAGTAACTCGCCCCAAGGTGCCATATGAGAGCATTCTAAAACAAGATGTGATACCGAGTCACATTAGCAGGTGTTAGGGCAGATGACCAAAAGTTGGTCAAAGAGGTAGGTTTTAAGGAGTGTCTTAAAATAAGAATGTAAGGTGGACAGGTGGAGAGGTGTAGGGAGGGAATTCCAGAGTTTAGGGCCCAGACACCTGAAGGCACACCCACCCATAGTGGAGCAATTAAAATCGGATTTATCCAAGTGTCCAGAATTAGAGAAGTGCAGGTTGGGAAGGTTGTGGGGCTGGAGGAGATTGCAGGGATATGGAGGAGGCAGGCCATGAAAGGATTGGAAAACAAGGATAAAAATTTCAAAATTGAGGTGTTGTTTAACCAGGAGCCAGAGTAGATCAGAGAGTACAAGGGCGATGGATGAAGAGGTATCGGTGCATATTAGGATATGGGCAACAGAGTTGACCTTGAATTCATGGAGGGTGGAATATGGTAGGTCAGCGAAGAGTGAATTAGAATCTAGGGGGTAAGAAAGACATGGATGAGGGTTTCAGCAGTGGAAGAGGTGAGGCAGGGGTAGAGATGGACAATGTTACAGAAGTGGAAATTTGCAGTCTTAGTGATGGCGTGAATATGTGGTGAGAAGCGCATCTTGAAGTCAAAAATCACACCAAGGTTGAAAACAGTCTGGCTCAGCCTGAGGCAGTTGCCAGGGAGGGGGATGGAATTGGTGGCAAGGAAATGGGATTTGTGGAGTGGGACCGAAGGCAATATTTAATTGGGGGAAACTTCTGTTCATCCAGTACTGAATGTCAGATAAGCTGTCTAAAAATTTAGAGACAGTGAAATCATCGGAAGAGGTGGTGGTGAAAAAGAGCTGGCTGTTCGTGTACATGTGCAAACTGACTTTGCATTTTTGAATGATGTTGCCAGGGGCCAGCAAGTAGTTGAACCATAGGAGGGATCCAAAGATAACTCATTGGGGAACAGAGATAACTGTGTTGGAATGAGGAGAGAAGCCACTGATGGTGATTCTCTGGCTATGATTCATTAGATAAGAATGGAGCCAGGTAAGTGTCGTCCCACCTATCTAGGTGACAGTGGTGAGGTGTTGGAGGAGGGTGGTGTGGTCAACCATGTCAAAGGCTGTAGGCAGGTCAAGAAAGATGAGGAGGGAAAGTGGTCAGAGTTAGATAAGTGGTCATTTATGACTTTGGTAAGTGTTGTTTCAAAGGCAGTGTCATTGGACTTCAAAATATGTTAACTTTATGTGAGAGATTGACTTTAATGTCAGAGTCAGAGGTTATGGGTTCAAGCAGTGCAATACTGAGGAGGTGTTCTTTAGGTGATCTGTTCAGCTAAGGTGCTGCTGATGAGTTCAGATGAACATTAGAGTCCAGATTTGCTGAGGCTCAGCCCATTGCAAGAGTATCAATAGCAGCAGGTGTAGATCAGGAAATCAGGCCCTTCATCTCAAAGGACCAGCTTGCTTTGAAGCTGGAGGGATTGGAACCAGTTGTTCCCATAATTCTGGATGAGCTGGGTGAGGACATGCTGAAGTAAAAGAAGGACTTACATTCATATAGTGCCTGACATGACCTCAGGATTCTCAAACATTTGCAGCCAACGAAAGACTTTTGAAATGCATCCTCTGTTGTAATGTAGGAAACACAGGAGCCAATTTACACACAGCTGGATCCCACAAGCAGAAATTTTATAATAGCCACAGAATCTGTTTGGGGATATAAATATAAATAACATAAATGCAAAAACTAAGGCATACCAAATTGCAAAGGTCAGTGGCAGGCTGGAAGATCGGGAAACTTTTAAAGATCAACAAAAAAATAATAAAAAGAACAAAGGTAAATTATTAAAGAAAACTAGCGCAAAATGTAAAAACTGAAAGCAAAAGCTTCTACAAGTATAGAAAAGGAAAGAGAGCAGCTAAAGTGAATGTTGGTCCCTTGGTGGATGAGACTGGGGAGTTAATAGTGGGGAACGCAGAAATGGTAGAGACGCTTAATCAATATTTTGCCTCAGTTTTCACCGTGGAGGGCATTAGTACCACCCCAATAGTAACAGGTAGAGCAGGCGGTATAGAGAAGGAGGAACTTAGAACAATCACCATCACTAGAGAAAAAGTACTGAGCAAACTATTGGGATTAAAGGGTGATAAGTCCCCAGGACCTGATGGCCTACATCCCAGGGTCTCAAAGGAAGTGGCAGCGGAGATAATGATGCATTGGTAATAATATTCCAAAATTACCTGGATTCTGGAAAGGTGCCAGTGGATTGGAAAAATGCTGATATAATGCCCTTATTCAAAAAGGGGAGGAGGCAGAAAGGAAACTATAGACCAGTTAGTTTAACTTCTGTCGTTGGGAAATTGTTGGAATCCATTAATAAGGAAGTAGTAATGGGGCATTTGGAAAGTCAAAATGCAATCCATCAGAGTCAGCATGGTTTTATGAAGAGTAAATCGTGTCTGACTAATTTGTTCGAGTTCTTTGAAGATGTGACAAGCAAACTGGATAATGGGGATCCTGTAGATGTAGTATACCTGGACTTCCAGAAGGCCTTTGATAAGGTGCTGCACAAAAGATTAATACACAAGATAAGATCACACGGAGTTAGGGGTGATATATTAGCTTAGATGGAGGATTGGCTAACCAACAGAAAGCAGAGAGCTGAGAAAAATGGGTCTTTTTCTGGATGGCAAGCTGTAACTAGTGGGGTGCCATTGGGTTTGGTCCTTGGGCCCCAACTATTTACAATCTATATTAATGACTTGGATTCAGAGATAGAAGGTTCTATAACTAAATTTGCAGATGACACCAAAATAGGTGGGAAAGTAAGTTGCAATGAAGAAATAAGAAATTTACAAATGGATATGGACAGGTTAGGTGAATGGGCCAAAATTTGGCAGGTGGAGTTTAACATGGATAAGTGTGAGGTTATCCATTTTAGTCAGAAGAATAAAAAGGCGACTTATTATTTCAATGGAGAGAAACTTCAGAATGCTTCAGTGCAAAGGGCTTTGGGTGTCCTCCTGCATGAATCATTGAAAGCTAGTATACAGGTACAGCAGGTAATAAGGAAGGCAAATGGAATTTTGTCATTTATTGCAAAGGAATAGAGGATACAAATAGGGAAATGTTATTGCAACTGTACAAGGTATTGGTGAGACCACACCTGGAGTACTGTGCACAGTTTTGGGCCCCTTACTTGAGGAAGGATGTAGTTGCATTGGAGGCGGTTCAGAGGAGGTTCACTAGATTGATTCCAGAGATGCGGGGCTTGTCTTATGAGGAGAGATTGATCAGTTTAGGCCTATACTCGTGTTTAGAGTTTAGAAGGATGAGAGGAGATCTAATTGAGGTATATAAGATGCTAAAGGGGATAGACAAAGTAGACGTGGAGCGGATGTTTCCCCTTGTGGGGCATTCTAAAATGAGAGGCCATAGTTTTAGGCTAAGGGGTGGTAGATTTAAATCAGAGATGAGGAGGAATTACTTTTCTCAAAGGGTCTGTGGAATTCACTACCTCAGAGTGCAGTGGATGCCGGGACGCAAAATAAATTTAAGGAGGAGATCGACAGATTTTTAATTAGTAACGGGTTGAAAGTTTATGGGGAGAGGGCGGGAAATTGGATTTGAGGCCGAAATGAGATCAGCCCTGATCATGTTGAATGGCGGGGCAGACTCAAGGGGCTGCATTGCTCCTAGTTCTTATATTTATATGTTATGTTCTTATTAGTCAGGACACCTTCCCTGATCTTCTTCAAATAATATCGTAGGATCCTGAGTTACACGGTTGAGGCCTTGGTATTTTATCTCATTCAAAAGACAGCACATCCCATAATACTGCACTGGAGTGTCAGCCTGGATGTTTTGCTCAAGGCTCTTGAGTGGGACTTGAATCCACAGACCTCCTGACACAGAGGTGAGAGTGCTACCAATCAACTACACTCTCACTGATAGGTAGAGATTGGTCTTCAGTGCCTGGCCAGTAACCTGGCAGAGCAGATTGCCCGGCATTGTAGAACTGGCTAATTTACATTGATCATGGTCCATACTGCTGATCAATCCACTCCACCAGATTACTGTCCAGATGGTTCAGATAGAAATCTACCTCATCGCCTTCGGTTTCAAAGACATTGTAAAGGGATTGCACACATCCATTGCTTTGGCATGTTGTAGACTACTTGTCAAGACTCTTTTTAAACAAGCTCCCAGTTTATTCAAATGACAGTGACCACCCTCTCCACTGGGTGTCTGAATTTTCAATGGAATCTCAGTACTTGTGAGCGAATGTACTTGGCCTCTCATTGCTTTGGGCTTCCTGTAGTTGACCATGGAGATGCTGCTTGCTCCATTGTATTATCCAATTGAATTAATCCCTCCTAGACAGTATGCTGATATATATTCTCTGCAGTTCGTCATGGACTCAAAGGATGTAGTAAATGCCTCCTTTTCCCATCTGAAGGTTGACCTTGGTTACCCCAGCCTTGCCTGTACTGTTGAGATGTGGTGCAGACTAACTCACTCAGCAACCTCTGTCCATGTAGTTTGTGTAGGTGGCCTTCAGCACAATCCTGCTTAACTGCACTTCCAACATCAATAACTCCGGGAGAGCATCATCAAAAGCAGGTCTATTTAATACTGTCTTCAGTGCACACACATGATGCTACAGCCTTTGGTCATTCCCTTTCACTGAACAATTGCTGATAACTGCCCTTTAAGGATGATCAGCAGTCCATTTAGGATCTGCTGGCTCGCCTAATTTTTCCTTCCTTACCTGGCTTCCAGACCTCAGTCCCCAGTGCACATTTTCAACACAGAAGAAGCCAGTTGCATTGAAAGGGGCGACCCTGCCTCAGAACAGTCTTGTCAGGTCAATTCTCGCTTTTGCCAACCTGTACTCACCTGGGCTATGGAGAAACATGCTCCCATTTTTGCAGTCTCCAGAGCCTAATGATATTTAGGAAAGAGGAGGGAGTTCTCCCAATGTCACAGTCCACATCTCTTCCTTAACAAACAGCACCAAAATTAATTTAATTAGTCACTTATCTCTTTTTTTTGGCATCATGCTGTGCAGAAAGCCATTCACCTACAGAGCAGTAGTAACTGTGCATCCAAGAAATTTATAGGATGTGAAGTGCACTAAGATGAAATAATATATGAATGTTAATCTTTCTTTCCAATGTAACCTTCATCAGAGACTGGAGAAAATATCAGAAAACATCAGATTGGTACAAATATTCCTTTGTTTTCTCATACTCCCTTGTTACCTGTAGTAATGCTGTTTACTGACAGCACTAATTCTACTCTCAAAAATAAAATGCAGGCAATAACCATTGATAATAATCCAGTCTAGGGCATTTTTTGTTGCTTTTTGTTAAATTGAGTTTGATGTTTTCAAAGACTGACATCAATCTGTCCATCAGTCTTGGGATCTGCCAGGATCAACCCTTTGGGAGATGGTATAATGTGTCTGGCCTGTCAGATTGCAGTAACTGTATTAATGGGCATTTCTTTCATATATCTATGATAAATAGCTTGGTATTGTGGTCTAAGCACTTATCCTGCACATTCTGTGCAATCACCTATTTAGATCACACAATAGTCAAGTGACTTGGATAAAGTGTGAGGAGGAGTAGCAAAATCCTACCTGGTAGGTGGAAACAGGCCATGCTTCCAGGATAATGGACCCAGGTATTTACCCACTGGCAAAACATCCAGTTCCAGCTCAGCACTTGGGCTTCTAAACAGACGGATAAGCGTGTCCTGGGGAGAGGGTCAGAATGATGACAGGCTGGCACCCAATGTTTTAGTGCAGGATACGGGGACTGAAAAGCAGGGATATCATTCAATTAGGGATGGTCAAAGAATTGGAGGGACTTGAAAATGAGGATGAGAATGTTAGGTTCATGAAAATTTACAGGCTGGAAGAAACCATCAGTGTTCATCTGGCTTATCTCAGAAATACAATACATTATTACACCAACTTAACCCTTAATCTCTTTCTTTACTAAATCAAATATCCTTTTAACTTTGCAGATGCTATCCATCTGTCCTACACATTCTGGCCACTCTGCATAAAGTAGTTAAATCAAAACTGATTGCACACTTATCTTCTTCTAGGTTTGAATCTATTGCCTCTAACTGCAAACCTTGCAAATATATAAAACTGATTATTAGGGTTTAAATTATTTATATCCCTTTGAATCTTAAGTCTCCCTGAGAAATTTCCTCAAGTGTGGAAGGCTAAATAATGAGGTAATTGAGGTGTTTAGGATGATTAAAGGATTTTATAGGGTTGATAAAGAGAAACTCTTGTGAGGGGGAGTCTAGAACTGGATGATATAAGCTTAAAATTAGAGTCAGGCCATTCAGGGTTGATGTCAGGAAGCACTTTTCCACACACAACAGAGTGGAAACCTCAGACACTCTCTCACGTAAAGCTGGTGAAGTTGGGAGGGTCAATTGAAAATTTCAACACGGAACCTGATAGACTTTTGTTAGGTAAGGGCACTAAGAGGTCTTGTGGTGCAGTAGTGGCACCCCTATTGCTGGGTCAGAAGCTCTGGGTTCAAGACCTACCTGAGGAATTGATGGTCACAGAAGGTGCATTTATAACATGCCAAACAGATTGATTATCAGCCTGGAAATCCTTCCAATATGCCTGGTAGGAGATAGGAGCAGGAGAATTTCCTGGTCAGCTATACTGCAGAAGGCAACAGCAAACCATTGCAGTACTTTGCCAAGAATAATCATGGACCAATCCAATGGAAGTCCATGGTTGCAAACCCTACTAGGGCATTGTAACTGAAGGAGGAGGAGGAAGGGCATTAAATGTTATGGAACCAAAGTGCGTAGATGGAGTTAAGATACAAATCGGTCATGATGTAATCAAATAGCAGAACAGGACCCCAGAGATTAATGGTCTATGGTCCTATATGTCTTGACATTCCTGAGCTTTCTTTGTTCCATTGTATCCATTCCCACTTCCCACAGCCTCCCCTAACAGCTTAGGTTGTCCTTTGCTGTACCCTGCTCAATACTATTGCTGTGCAGAAAATGGTTGCTGCATTTCTTGGGATATTAAGAGTAACTGTGCTTCACAATTGTGTGAATTATATTGGGCTATTTCTGAGAGGTGTAATAAGGCATCATCTAAAGATAATTTCTCTTTCTATCGCCCACTGTTGTGCTGTGATTAGAATGTGCACTGTACATTCTGTGCCAATGTATTGTACGTCAAATGAAAGTCAAATACTATGGATGCTGGAATTCTGAAACAAAGATAGAAAATGCTATAGGAAGGATTTGATGGCCATGAGGGGGTGCAGAGGGGATTTACTAGAATAGTAGGAATGAGGGATTTCTGTTATATAGAGAGGCTGGAGAAGTTGGGATGATTTTCCTTGGAGCAGAGAAAGTTAAGGGCAGATTTAATTGGTGTTCCAAATGATGTGGGGTTTAGATAAAACAGGCAGGGAGAAACTATTTCCACTGGAAGGAGGGTCAGTAACCAGAGATCAAAGATTGAATATAATTGCCAAAAAAACCAGAGTGCAATGAGAATTTATTTTATGCGGCAAAGGACGGTAAAACAGATGCAATAGTAACTTCCAAAAAATTGGAATTGGATAAATACTTAAAAAAGGGAAAGAACAGGGGTATGGGGCTTATTAGATAACTCTTTCAAAGAGTTGGCACAGGCACAATGGGCTGAATGGCCTCCTTTTTATGCTGCAAGATTATATGATTGCATGCTGAGCCATTCAGCAGGTCAAGGTAACAATGAGGTGAGAAGAACAGAGTCAGTGTTTCAGGTCGATGGCCTTTCATTAGGATGTTTGGTCGTGAAAGGGCATTGGCCTGAAATGTTTGGCCGGCTTTCCAAAGCAGGCTTGGGGGTCTGGAGTCCAGGTAATTTCTGGGTTCTGACCCCGGACCTCGACCTCCTTGTTCACATGACGCTACTTTGAAATGCAAATGCCGTAATTGGGCAGGAGGTGAGCTCGGCATCCATTTAATGGTGTCAAGGGTCCCCAGGAGCTGCCTGCGGAGCAGAGTGATGAAGGCAGACAGCAGCCTTGATGAGGCCTGCCACTGCCTTGCTGAAGAGAGAAGGCAGCACCTCTGAGGACCAGCAACATTAAAGCTTAAGAAGTTGTCCAAACTGCCACATCAGAGCTAATGCACACAATCCCCCCCAGGCCTGATAATTTTCAACTCATATGAAAAAAGCTTTCCCTTCTCTCTGTGAACTTGACTCCTGAGCACTAACATACACCAGACTGTTCAGCTTCTCTTTTGAAAGTTGCAGTGCCCAACCTCTCATTAGTAAGCCCCTAAAGGAGATTAATCGGCCGTTAATTGGAGGCCTCCGCTCTCACTTTGAAAGTGAGAGTGTGCCCTGGAGGGGGCATCCAGAGATGGCCTCTGGGGCTATGATTTTTAAATCACACCATTGATTTAAAATGTTGCTGTTCCTGACCCTGCCAGCAATTGAAAAACCAGCCTGTTAACTCTGTTTCTCTCTTCACACGTCCTGTCTGACTTGCTGAGTGTTTCCACATTTTTTATTTTCATTTCAGTGTTTTGTTCAAGTTCTTAATCATATCCTGGGATCTACACAAGCCTATCCCTCAGGCACCCATTCCTGAAATTGTTTGCTATACTTAACCAATTGCTCACACTGTGCTGAATGTTTTTATGAACTTCCCCATAAAGTATCTTCTATGCTGCTTTCTGTTGACTAATATCATTCAGTTTATATTCCCACTGCCTCTCCCCCACTTTCATCACTTTGTACTCTCCATGTTAAACATCATCCGCCATTTCCTCAGCCCAGGTTCCAAATCTATCTCGCTCCATCTTACAGGTTCCGTGGTGTTTCCAATCCTTGACATCGACTCACTGGGCTCCAGGAAACCAATGGCCTTGGGAGAAACCAGGGCTCACAGGTGTATAGGACTGTGTGATGTTGGAGAATTTGGGCTATAGAGATTGAGAAGGCTGGAGGGGACTTAACAAAGGAGCTTCTGAGAAACTAAAGCTTGTGATGATGAAATTGCCATTAAAGGTTCAAACATTGGTGAGATTGAGTTGTAAATGGGTAATGTTCCAATAGGTGGAAGAATATGACCTGTGGGGCAGAGTATTCTACAGAATGAATAAAGAGCAATCTATGCACTGGCCTAGAAAGCATGGGAGATGGCCATGTGCATTCCTGCTTTGCTCACGGTGTCAACAACCATTATCATAAGGAATATTAACCACTCGAGCCTATATTCCCTTCCTCAGTCTAGCTGAGACAGGCATGCTTAGAAGGAAAAAACAGTAAGAACTGGGGAATAAGAGTACTAGTCCAAGCTGTTACTTCCTTCTGGGTGGGGAGAGATGGTCATTGTCAGTCTCAGTTGCCATTGCAGCTAATGTCACCAAGTCAGAAGTAGTTGAAAATCCAATGTTTTAGTTACCAAGCCACACATCAAGTACTGATAGGATCGCCAAATTTGGTAAAAGACATTGCTAGAGGTTTTATCACCATGACCCACCTCCACATTCCCACCATTGACTGTCCAACAGGTCAATCATCACAGCGCCCCACTTTCCCAGGCTAGTTGAGAGTCTTGGTTCCACAAATGGATGATGTCTGAGTGTTAGTCAGTCTTCGTCCCATCTCTAAATATATTTGTAACTGATCAGGAAGTGTTCAAAAAGAATTAAAAAAAACAAACATTTTAACGCTCCTGTGATCTTTCTCCAAGTTGTTCACATCTTCCTGGAGATTAATCTTCAACTTCCTGGACACTCCAACGTGATCCTAGAGAGGTGGTAACCCTAGGTAGAGTGAGTGGTCTGCAATACAGAACAATTAGATTCAAACAGGAAAATACTACACAATAATACACACTAATATAATTCAACTGTAAGGGAGACCAGCAATGGTAGTGACAAAGCAACTCCATGAGCAGATACATCACTATCAAGCTCTTGGTATGGAAAGCCATATTTCAACTACTGGTGAGCTGCAGTCAATTAATGTTCACATTCTTCTCAATGTAATGGTCACAGAGCCTTTGATGCAAGATTTTCCATCTCTAAGTTGCCTTTCCCATTTATTAGTGCTCCTATCCAATGCTTTTCTGATGTAGTTCAGTATGTTAGAAATTGAATCGCTTGGATCGTGAAATTGGTTTTGATTGAAAGTGGACACAGAGCTGGATAAAACACTAATAGTGTGGGGATGGAGGTGGGTGTGGGTGGCACATGGGGGTGGCAGAAGGATGCAAGGGGAAAAGTAAACTGGAGTGGTCAAAGACTCCACAGGGCATGATGGTGCCCATGCCACCTGGGAGTCTAGACCATTCGTCCTAGGGGGCAATTGTAATCAGCTGAAAATTGCATGGAGCAATATCGATCTCAGAATGGAGTCAGTCACGACAACTGCCCAGGTACCTCCAAAGCTGTGGCCAACATCAGTTTTAGAGGGGCCATCAAATGGACAGCATGTGTAGACATCTTTACTAATCAAAATTAAGGTACTATGATGTACTTTCAACCCTGACTGCAATCGCAAGGATCACAGGGATGAAGGCCTGTATATGTGTCCTGGCATTAAGCAGCTCAACCAGGAATCCTTACAGGGACCACTGCTGGTCCCTCCAAAAATGGCCTAAAACCTCTATAAAATTATATTTTTGGAGCACCTCTTTCCCTTTCCTTCTCTTAGGCATTCCCTTGGGATCAAGGATGACTTGCTTCCACTCTGGTTCAATGGGTTCCGGAATGGCCGATCTGCCGACTCTGCTACATGGGGGAAGGGTCGGGTAGGTGGGGCATTTGGAGGTTTACACACTGCCTCTGGCACCTTGACTTCGCCTGTGCACGTTCCTGATGAAGTCTCTCGAGGTTTGCGGCGCCTTATTGAATTAACCTTTCCATTTTGGTCAGTCATGAGTTTGGGACCCAGGGACTTGCATGAGTCAGCGGGAAAGGTTGATCCCAGGGATTCTTTGAGGACATCCCTGAAGCGTATCTGCTATGCTCTTTGGGGTCTCCCGCCATGACTTGCTTTGGGGCTCTGGTGTCAGGCAATAGAGCGACATGTCCTGCTTAGCGGAGCTGCTTTTGAGTGATTAACGCCTCGCTGCTGAGCAAGTTGATTTGGGAGAGGCGGCTGCTGTTGGACTGCCTTTCTTGCTGCTGGGTTTGGAGGATCTTGCGAAGGCTCTGCTGTTGGTACTTTTCCAGTGCTTTGAGGTACCTACTGTAGGCTGCCCGCATCCCGGGAGCATATAGAAGTTTGGGGATCACTGCCACCGGGTAAACCATGGCCTTAGTCTCAGGGGAGCAAGACTGCCACCCCCAGCTTCTCAAAAATACTCCAGGCTGCAGCCAACGTGAGTGAGCCCCTATCCCTCCACCCCCACAGTACATGTAAAACGCAGGTATCTACAGCTTCCCCAAACAGCAGCGATCATTTGCATGTTAATATATATGTAAATAGATTCACACGGGAAGAGAGTGTGAAAATCAGGGTTGAGGCAGGCTACATTGACCGTGGAAGGAGTGAGCTGGGTGGACTGAATGACCTTCATCCTCATGTTATCATATTTTTGATGCGGCTTGCATACATACATTGAACTGGAGAAAAGGAGAAAGCTACCACATCAGAAAGCGCAGAATAGGAAGCAGCATCAGAACAGCCAAGGAAACAGCGCTGACTTTATCGAGGTCGAGATTGGAGAGATCCACATGCTTCAGGAAGGAAAGAGAGTGACAGAGGCAAGGTTAGGGTTAAGAGTCTGTACCTGTTCAATTCGGGATGAGCTGATTCTGTACAACTTCCTGACATCCAGCTTAGAAGCGGGAGATCGGAGAGCAAATGCATATGGTCTCTCAGTAGAAAAATCTGGAAGTCAGGATGCATAGTGAAATGCAGATTAAACATCTTTGCTTGGACAGTGTGAAGGAAGGTGAGGGGAGAAGTGGGCGGTGGGGGTGCAGAGAGAGCACTCAGGAGTGAGTTTGATAATTGAAAGAGGAAAACAAAGAAAATAAAACAGTCCCAGCCTAGCTGATCCAGGGCCCACAATCATCTGCATTATCTAATGCCACATCTAGATGATAAGGATTGCTTACAGTAACATCTCAAATCCAATTTCCATGACAAAGAGTTTATAGCATTTTTAGTATTTAATTTGATACAACCTCGTTTGATCAAAGAAATACAAAACCTAGCGATATTTTACCAAAGGGATCAGGAGAAACAAAGCCATTTGCAGTGAAATTGGGATCATTTGTGCCTATTTTTGGGAGCTATGAGTGTCCATATAACTCCAACATGGTATCCACAGCACATGCACACACTTTTGAGGCATATTGCATCAGGTAGCACATTAGTGAGGGTGTTAGCACATGGTGTACAAATGCTGGATGCTTGCAAAACAGAAAGATCATGACATTAATCACCGTGCAAATAATGTTGATTTGATGCCAATGTTGCAACCTTGGAGCTCAAGACTCAAGCCAATGGCCTCTCTTAACCTCACGTAGCTGAAGTTCCTGCCTGTACTCTTTAATGGGTTCATCAACTACTTATGGGCTAGTTGCTGGTTGATTCTTCTGGCTGTTGCTTTGAGTCTACAAGTGTTTTGTGCTTTCTACGGTTGCTTCAAGTTACAATTGTCCTCAGAGAGTCGTGTGGTAGGTTTTGAAAATGTTTTAGTTGATTTTAAGGCTTCTACACAAACCAGTTGCTACCAGACAAGTGCACTAGTAGCCATTCTTCTTTCATTACAGCACAACTGGGAGAATGAATCAAGGACACACAGAGCAAGTGGAGGGAGGATGAGGGAGAGATGGGAAGGATTGCGGGCTTCTCTATTGTGCAGGGTGCCATTTGTGCATTAGTTTGGAGGCGCTGCATGTCAATCCTGCCATATACTTGAACTGGCAGTGATTCCAATTCCTCAGTTCCAGGATTCCAGTCCTGCTGATGTGTGGCCGTAGGCAGAAAATCATGCAGCTCAATGCCTGGTATCCTGGCAGCAATCATGATGCCTTCATTCTGCTGCTACATTTCAACAACATGGCAAACCAACTGGGCGATAAGGGCTATCTGTTGACAACAAAGCTGATGACCCCAGTTTGCAACCCCAGCACCCATGCACAGCACATATATAATAAAAGCCATGCTGTCCCTTTGCTTTCTCACCTCTTTGTGGTCCCCACCCTGTGGATACAGGACATCTCTTTTCCTGTCCATCTCCTCTACCAATTCCCCAGTGCAGCGTCAGAACGCCTTGCAGCCCATTCTCTCTGATGCTGCGTCATTCTCAAATGTTTCCCTGGTCACTTCATGAAGGACTGCCAGCACCTAACACAGCCACAATATACCCCTCCCCTCACCATCACCTTGAAGAGGTGTGGCTAGCTTTAAGCAGCGCAGACCATCTTTAAATGGCACTAGCCACTCCATGCTGCTGCTTCCAGCCAATCAACAGCACAGTTCAGGCTGGATGCTAAAATCATTTAAATAATCAGTTGGCACGAATTGCTGTGTGCAATTACAGCCATGCATCGCGATTCACACATCAGCTTTCAGGGGTTTTAGTATTTTGACCTCATTGTGGTCTTGAGTTCTGTGCGTAATATAGTGGGAGGAACAAGCGATAGTTGCTTGCAGCCAGTAGTACACTCAGTGGCTTGTATTATCTGCTCCTTACCACCCACCATAGCTGTGTAAATAGGGCGGCTGGTGATGGAAATGGAAAACTGGGCAGGAGCCCCATTGTGCCGGAAGTCCATCCATTTTAATGCCCAATGTATTTTCTGACTAGGTTCGATTACCACTCCAGAGACTTAAGTGTATAATCTAGATTGGCACTCCAGTGCCAGTAATGAAGACGTACTACACAGTAAGAGGTGGAATCCTTTGGAGGAGATATTAAACTGAGGCCCCCGTCTCTTTGTGGGACCTTGCTATGCACAGATTGACTGCTCCATTACAACAAAAATTACATTTTAAAAGTATTCCAGTGGCTATAAAGCGCCTTGCCATGTCCTGAGGTCATGAAAGGCAGTATATAAATGCAGGATTTTATTTCTTCCCTTCTTTTTAACACTATGATAAGGTCGTTTTTAGTCATATGCTTTTCTGAAAAAATGATGGACACCTAGGGCAGAATTTTGCCCCTAGCAGGGTTGCTTCGTGGTGGCGGGCAGCAGCAGCCAGGAAGCCGACTTCATGCTGGCAGGCCAATTAAGACCCACCCGGCGTAATACGCAAGTGGCAGCGCTGAGCAATGCCTATGCGGGCAGGGGAGGGGGTAGTGGCAGCAGGCCTAGCGTGAATTTCGCGCATGCATGCGAGAGAGCACTGAATAACTTCCCTGAGGCGTGGAGCTGCCTCAGGGAGATGAAGGAGATATTGAAAAAAATAATAAAGAACAGGAAAATGTCATAAAACATGTCCCCTCATGTGACTCTGTCACATGAGCAGGGACATGTTTTTAATTCAAGTGTAAAATTTTTATTTGACTTTTCTATTTGCTTTAGGAAACCTCATCCCTCCCGTGAATGAGGTTTACTAAAAAGGGCAAAGGCCGCTTGGCCTTTTCGCCTGCCTGCCAACCATAAGGTTGGACGGGCAGTGTAAATTTGAATTTAATTACCTTTTTAATGGCCTTAAGAGGCCTTTTAATTGTCGGCGGGCGGTCTGCCGACTCAGGCGTGCGCCCACCAAGCGAAATATCGTGGGACTGCGTGATGACGCCAGGACACTCACCCAAAGTCATGATGCGCCATTTGACACCCGGCCAGGTCGGGTGCGCACCCGCCCACCAAGCTCAATATTCTGCCCCCAAGGTTGCAGCTCAAAGAAAAATTGCTGGCAAAGGATTCAGTTACCCCTTCAATTTGGAGATATTTCCATACAGAATCGCGATTTTGTTCTTTTGCTTTAGCCGATTCATTTTCCATCTGCCTTTCTGCCCTTTGCTATGAAGGTGCCGTCTAGTTCTTGTGGCTCTATTTTACACAAGGCTCTATAGGTTTTCCATTGAGAAAGCCCCTGTACCTGTGCTTTAGGGGAAAGTGGAGCAATGTAGGAATGCTAGGTTGGTTGAGCGCCATCGGAGCAAACACCACCCACCAGTCTACCCTGATGGCAGAATATTCATGCAGAGATATTTAACCTCCAGCTGTCACACGAGCAGCGCTGTGGAAACTATGCCTTACAAAAGTACCCATCACTAATGTATAACGCACCCTGCACCCAGCTACAACCCACCTCCACCAGAACCCTTAGGATCACAATTGCCTGATCCTTCGTGCTAGACTGTAACTGGGATGTCAATAGCTGTAGCCAAACAGCTGTACTAAGTAAATTATTTGCTAGAGTCAACAATTTGAGCCATTGTCCAGGTGCAGCTAGTGATACCATAACAGGGCATCAAATGGCCCAAAGTCCATCGAGTTATAAATTGGCCCTTACGTGCTTTATTTATTAATGCCAGCATCTATGCCAACGTGGAAATATTAAATCTTCTAATGTGCATGCAGTCTGTGAGCATAGGAACTGCCTCGAACAATTGGCGGCTGCCTTGATGTGTGGCCCAGAAACTCACTGATCATGGCTGTGTCCTGCTTGTGGGAAAACTTTGCTTTACTGAGGCCTGCTCGTAGAGGTTTTCAAGGAGCAAAGCCAGCCATTGACAGAATCATCTAAGGGAGCAGTAACACTCTGAAGAGGGAATGGAGGAGAACTTATATTTTTAATTTATTCATTCATGGGATGTGGGCATCGCTGGCTAGGCCAGCATTTAGTGCCCACTCCTAGTTGCCCTTGCGAAGGTGGTGGTGAGCTGCCTTCTTGAACCACTGCAGCCCATGTGATGTAAGTACACTCACAGTGCTGTTAGGAAGGGAGTTCCAGCATTTTGACTCATCTTCAAGAATGCAGGAAGCCTTCTCTTAACTCCCTGTCTGCAGCTTTTCCTTCCCTGCACAAAATTATCATTCCTGAATTCCCTTGGGGTTCTGCTAGGTTTTCGCTGGACTGTTGCACTTGGGGTCTCCACTTACCTTGTCCAAATAAAACCTCCTTTCTTAGTTTAACTTCCTGTAGCAACACTTCAACATTCACACCCAGAAAGCAGGCCTAGGGGTGAGGGTGGTGGCCGGGGTCATAGCAGGTTGTGCTTGGGAGTGGAATCCCTAGGTTTACAGAGCCGAAGCAATGCACACGATCCAACAGTTTCAGGCTTTGTGATGTTTGTAGCACAAAACTTTCCCCCTCGCACTCCAGGGGTGCACTCCCAGTCAAAGGACAAGGATTTGTCTAAATTATTCAAATGAGGGTGATACAAGAAATCACAGTGAGGAGTCAGCACCCACACCATCAGATCGGCGCCATTCATGTCATGCCAGAGATTGGGATCCCTGCGTTAGAAAATGATGGGAGTTCATGTCCACAATTTCCCAAATTGCCCTCCCACTGGCTGAACACCTGAACTGGGAGCACACACCAATGAAAATCAGCCCGAACATGTTGGGTCAGATTGTACAGATTGCAACACCTGGGAGAGCTGATTCCCAAAAAAGTACATTGCAGCACAATAGATATGTCGGCAGAAATAGGCGTCTGTGGGTTGTCCATCCACTATACACCTGCCTGGATTTTCATTTTATTTCATAATCAGTGGTGTGGAGAATCGGGCAGGATATGTAATGGGCGGCCGATCTGCTGCAGTCTGTTTGCCACCACCACAGTTAAACTCAGCCCAAAGTGATTACAATGTCCTTCCAAAATGCCAGACCTGCTTCAGCTTTGCTTTCAGTCTTTTGAAACACCCTAATCTTCTTTCTCCATGCTTCTGTCACACCCAGTTCGGCAGTAGGCCCTTTGACAAGTGATGGAAGTGCAGCAAGAGAATTGTTACCTTGCCACTTCCTACAGTGAAATATGTACTTTGTTGATGGAAATCAAGTAATAAAAAAAAAATTCATGTTTCATATCCTCACTGGCTTTTATAATGAGGCTGTCAATCAATCATGATCAAAGACAAAATGGTGTTTTGACATGTGAGAATAGCACAGGTTCTTGTGCTTTTCATATAATTGTAGCCACAATGTGATGGAGAAATCTTCAAGGAATGTTAATGAGATAGTAAACTCACATCATCAGGGATAACTAATTTAACACTTCAATATCTGCAGTGCAGTTGGTCAATTGGAACATGTCACCTGGCGAATAGAGCTTTATTGGCACAAAGCAAGAGCATTAATATAACACCTTGATGGATCTCTCACAGCCAATGTTCAGAGAAGAATTGTTCTGTTTAAATCATAGAATTCCATCCCATAAACACCTGCTGTTATTGAAATTTAACGTGCATCACAAGGCTAAGCCTCTGTATTGTTTTGAAAATATGATTTTTCATCTTTCAACTGACTGGAAATTTTGCAATTTGAACTGAGACAGAGCAAACTGCTTAAAAATGCAAGGCCAGATTCCGAAGTGAAGGTGAGAAACAGACAAATCACCCTCAGTGGAGTGTGAAGAGAGAGACATTTCCTATAATCCAGAAACCCATCTAAACTCCTAATTGTCAAAGGAGGAGACATTAAAAATACTTAGTACTGGACATTGAAACAATGGCTGCCACAAGCAGACACACCCAAAACCTTTTGGAAATATACAAGGGGTGAAATATTTCAGGGTAAGGCTGCCCAATTGTAATAAACTTGGTGTACCAGACAGGTTTCTTACTTGAAACAGCTTACTTTATTTACAGAGCCCTTGAAGAAGCTACACGTTTGAACTAGGTCCAATACTAGAAAGCTCCGCCCCTAAGATTACCCACGCTTAGGGCTGATTCGTCAGTACAATCACATGATCCCTAAAACAGTAGGAAAGGTTTTACTTACATTCACTACATTATTCCCCCTCTAACTTTTTACATTTCTTATTTACAAGAATATTTTAATCCACAACATATAAATATATACACAGGCCATGTGATTATAGATTTAATCTGTGAGGTGGTTGTCTAATTCGGTTAGAGCGGCATAGCTCTATGACTTGAGATTGTCACACTGGATTGACATGGTCAGGGACTGCTGCATCAGGGACACCCTTAGACAATGGCAGTCCAGAATTATTTAATTCAACAGAGACATAAGGTATATCTATCCTAGGTTGATCTGTCACCTTAGGGATTAAAAGTTCAGCAACAATTTCAGGCAGAATAATTGGTTGTTGGAGTGTCTCTCTCTACTTCTTAGATGATCCACATGTTTTCCAACAATCTGGCTTTCCACTTCCACTTAGAATGACAAAGGTCAAGTTTCAGAGACAATTATACCAGGAACCAAAATAGGTCCATTTCTAAAATTTTGCATGAAAACTGTCTCTCACACAGTAAATTTTCAAGCTTTACTGTGAATATCATGATTCACTTTCTGACTACTCTGGTTCTTCTCTAACTTCCCCTCTAAGTTTGGAAACACCAGACTCAGCCTTGTACAAAGGCAGCGTTTCATCAATAATTCACACGGTGTTGAAACCATAGTTGCATGAGGAGTCGTGCGATAGTTGGGAAGAAATTGTGAAATTCGAGTTTCTAATGCTCCTTCGGATAACTTCTTCATTCCTGTTTTAAAAGTTTGCACTGCTCTTTCGGCTAACCCATTGGATGAGGGATGATATGGTGCTGTTTTAATATGTTTAATTTCCATTTAAACTCAGGAATCTTTGGAATTCTGTACGAGTGAAGGCAGTACCATTATCTGAAACAATGTCTTCTGGTCGGCTCAGCTTTTCAATAGTTGCACATGATATTGGTGATCTAACTTCATACACTTCCATCCAGTTAGAATGTGCATCGATGATCAATAAAAACATGGTAGTTAAAAATGGACCTACATAGTTTATATGTGGTTTAACCCAAGGTTGAGCAGGCCACTCCCACGAATGCAGTTGAGCTGAAATGGGAAACTTCTGTTATTGCTGACACTGGAGACAGTGCTTGACCATACTTTCAATGTCACTGTCTGTACCTGGTCACCAAACATAGCTTCACGCAAGCTTCTTCATCTTCAAAATGCCTGGATGCGCACTATGAAGCTCTGTCAAGAGTGGTTCTGTTCCTTGAGAAGGGATGGTGACTCTTAATCCCCACAACTAGATTCCATCTTGACAACCTAACTCTGTTTTACGGACATGGGATGATCTGATCTCTGCAGAAATTGGTGCATTTCACCATCCTTGCAATACCTGATTCGGACTTGTGATAAAATTGGATCCCGGTTTGTCCAATTCTTTATTTGCTTCGCACAGAACGACGAGGAGTCCAGGAAATTCAACACAAGTACAACTTCTTGTGGCACTGGAGCGTGTACAATGCTATCTGGCAAAGGAAGGTGATGGAGGGCGTCTGCATTTGCTTTATGCACGCCCGGACAGTGCAGAAAGGTTCACTCATATGCCGACAACATCAAGGCCCATCATTGAATTCTGGCAGAGGCTATCGGTGGAATTATTTTATCTTCACTAAATAAACCCATGAGTGGCTTGTGATCTGAAACTATGGTGAAATGTCAACCGTGAAGATACTGATGGAATTTCTTTACTCCAAATATTATGGAGAAACCATAATTTCTCCTCTACTGGATGCAACCATTGGGCATCCTCTCGATGATCCAAATGAGTGACTTCAGTCGCTTGGAAAGTACACTTCTCGTTCTTCAATCCTACACCAGCTTCCAAAACTCTCCTTAAAACCACTTCCACGTTGGCCAAGTGTTCGGCTTCAATTGATCCTGTGATCAGGATGTCATTCAGGTGCACTACTGCTCGGGGAAGTCCTTGGAAATAGGCTTTCCATGGTTCTTTGGAAAATTGCCCAGGCAGACGATACACCAAAGGGTAGACGTGTATATTGGTACAGGCCCTTGTGCATGTTGATTGTTACATACTCTCTAGATGTGCTGTCCAGCTCTAGCTGTTGGTATGCATGACTCATGTCCAGTTTGGTGTAGGATTTTCCTCAAACAAACCTGGTGTACAAATCTTCAATCTTCGGGATAGGATATTTATCTAATTAGCAGCCTTGTTCACAGTTAATTTGTAGCCTCCACAAATGCGAATAGTTTGATCTGGTTCTATCACAGGGATTATAGGCGCTGCCCATTCTGAAAATTGGACTGGCTGGATTATGCCTATCTTTGCTAAGCGGCACAATCCTGCATCCACCTCTTTTAGGGCATAAGGCACAGGTCTGGACTTAAAGAACCGGGGTGTTGCCTCCGAATATATACATAGTTTTGCTTGTAGGCCTTTTATCTTTCCCAGTTCATCATGAAACGCGCTGTCGAATTTCTTTAACAGCTCAGGAATTCCTCCTGTTCTAACGTGAAAAAATTCTGACCAGTTGAGCTTAATTTCTTTAACCAATCGTGGCCCAAGAGACTAGGTCTTTCACCTGTTACAATGGTCACTGGAAGCGAAGCTGTCTGTTGACTGTAGGATACAGGTAGAGGCAATGCCTTTCACCTCAATTGCCACTCCAGTGTATATCTTCAGCTGAGCCATGGTTTGCTCCAGATTCAGTGGCTGGGTACTTTCATTTAGGTATTTAAATGTGTGTTCTCCCACCACTGTGGTTAATGCTCCTGTGCCTACCTCCATGACTAGAGGCTTCCCATTCACTTGAAGGGTGACGGTAATTGGTTCAGTTTTTAC
The DNA here is from genome assembly GCF_964194155.1 of Cetorhinus maximus. Taxonomy (NCBI): domain Eukaryota; kingdom Metazoa; phylum Chordata; class Chondrichthyes; order Lamniformes; family Cetorhinidae; genus Cetorhinus; species Cetorhinus maximus. Next base: position 191,408,213 of record NC_135880.1, read on the forward strand.
TGCTTTGACATTGTATAGGGAATAGAAATCAGTATCAGCAGCTTCGGGTTCAGTTATATTGTGAACTTCAATCAACTAGGTCTGCTGTCTGATTGGCTGTCTTGATTTTGCCCTGTATTGCTTTGTAACATGCCATTTTTTTGTGGTAGTAATGGCATTCTGCCTCTTTAAATCTGCAGGTTTCTGGTACATGGTTACCCCCACATCAGTAACAAATTAATTTCTGAAGCGCTGGTGAGATGTTTCCAATATACCTTCTCATTTTTCGAGCAGTAGAGACTGTTTCCCCCTTCACAGTTGTCTCCCTGGTTTTTGCGCCATGCCGGGCGGTAGGTTCCCACCCCAACTGAAGAACGGCGCCATGTTGCACACTCTGCAAAGCCTGCGTATCCCTCTCAGCTCTCTCCATTGCTAGCGCTATTTCCATGGCGTGCTTCAGATCAATATTCACTTCTGCAAGTAAACGACGCTGCATCATGTCATCGTGTACGCCACAAACCAAATGATCTCATAACATGTCATTGAGAGTATCTCCGAAGTCACAGTGCTCAGTATTTCAACTTTGCAATATATGCTGTGATTGACTCACCTTGAGCACTTGCTGTAGAACTGAATTTAAATCTTTGCATAATTACCGCCGGCTTAGGCTGAAAATGTGTCTCCACGAGGTCTACCAGCTCATTAAAAGATTTAGAATTTGGCACATTTGGGGCCGTCAGACTGTGGATGAGGTTATATGTCTCACTCCCACAGACACTTATAAGAATTGTTTTCTGCTTCTCCTCCGCTGTTATCTCACTCACCACAAAATAAAAACTAGGCGCTCTTTGTGCTGGCTCCAGTCTTCCATGGACAAGTCATAAGGGTCGATTCTACCAGAGAGTGGCCTGACTCTTGATTGTACTTTTCTTTCTTACCTTAAGAATTGATGTATTCACATTCAGGAGGCGAGTGCAGCAGCAGAGCTACTTAACCTCATCCCCAATTGTAATGAACTTGGTGTACCGGACAGGTTTCCTACTTCAAACAGTTAACTTTATTTACAGAGGTCTTAAAGAAGCTACATGCTTGAACCAGATCCACGACTAGAAAGCTCTGTCCCTGATTACCCGTGCTTAGGGCTGATTCGTCAGTGCAATCACGTGATCCCTAAAACAGTAGGAAAGGTTTTACTTGTAATCACTACACCAACCACTTGAGAGAGATTGCGAGTGACACAGGAGGCGTGGGGAAAGTCTTCAGCAGAGGGAACAGGCTGAAGGCTGCTCTCTCTCTCTCTCTCTCTCTCTCTCCAGCTCTATGCCTTTTTGAATAAGTGTGTTGCCTGGTTTGAGAAGCCAACTCTACCGGAAACTACCAGTGAATCGAGATCTTGTAACAATTGCAACATTTCCTGCATCTGACTGCACCCAAGAAACTAGCTAACCAAATTGGCAAAATCTAAGGACATTTAATTGTATATTCTTTTACCTTGTTTATTAATTAGACTTTAATTCTCCTTATTTCTGATACCTCGATATGTATGTGGGTGGGCCTCAATGACTGTATGCTTGACTTTGAGTTTTTATTATTTTTCTCGGGTTTAGTGATTAATAAATTTACTCTTTCTTTCACTCAAGAAAACCTTGTTTGATTGGTTCCTTATTGCTCACAGCTTAAATAGTTAAATACATTCGGATTTGGAAAAGGCTTATCCTCCTGAAAAAGAAACTTAAAACTTTTGTTGCGACCAACCGAGGAGGTTGAATGAAGAGGAGCCAGTTCACCCTTTTCACCTGGTCGTAACATCTGACTAAAGGACCATAATTCACAACAGCAAATCATAGATGATCTTCTTCCTAAACAGGGAAAGAAAATCGCTTTTTCAATCTCTTTCTTTGAAGAGAGTGCAATGCACATAAAAGTAAATCCAAGCAATCAGACTCTGCTCTATTGCTTCACTCAAAAAAGGAATTAAACCAGATGGACCACCTGGCATCGACCTAGGCACTGGAAACGACAGCGGCAATCTCAGTGCAGCCGGCCATGTAAAGCCCTCCTTACTAACATCTGGGGGCTAGGGCCAAAATTTGGTGAGCTGTCTCAGGCTAGTCAAGCAACAGCCTGCCATAATCATCCTCACGGAATCCTACCTTACAGATAATGTCCCAGACACCACCATCACCATCCCAGGGTATGTCCTGTCTCACCGGCAGGACAGTCCCAGCAGAGGTGGCAGTACAGTGGTATACAGTAAGGAGGGAGTTTCCCTGGGACATTGACTCCGGACCCCATGAAGTCTCATGGCATCAGGTCAAACATGGGTAATCCTGCTGATTACCACCTACCGCAGCCCCCTCAGCTGATGAATCAGTGCTCCTCCATGTTGAACACCACTTGGAGGAAGCACTGAGGGTGGCAAGGGTGCAAAATGTACTCAGGTTGGGGGACTTCAATGTCCATCACCAAGAATGGCTCGGTAGCACCACTACTGACCAAGCTGGCTGAGTCCTAAAGGACATAGCTGCTAAACTGGCTCTGTGGCAGGTGGTGAGGGAACCAACAAGAGGGAAAAACATACTTGAGCTCATCCTCACCAACCTGTCTGCTGCAGATGCGTCTGTCCATAACAGCTTCAGTAGGAGTGACCACCACACAGTCATTGTGGAGACGAAGTCCTGACTTCACATTGAGGATACTCTCCATCGTGTTGTGTAGCACTACGACTATGCTAAATGGGATCGATTTCGAATAGATTTAGCAACTCAAGACTGGGCATCCGTTAGGCGCTGCTGGCCATCAGCAGCAGCAGAATTGCACTCCAACACAATCTGTAACCTCATGGCCCGGCATATCCTCCACTCTGTCATTACCAACAAGCCAGGGGATCAACCCTGGTTCAATGAAGAGTGCAGGAGGGTATGCCTGGAGCAGAACCAGGCATAACTAAAAATGAGCTGTCGACCTGGTGAAGCTATAACACAGGACTACTTGCGTGCCAAACAGCATAAGCAGCAAGTGACAGACAGAGCTAGGCGATTCCACAACCAACGGATCAGATCTAAGCTCTGCAGTCCTGCCACATTCAGTCGTGAATGGTGTTGAGCAATGAAACAACTCACTGGGGGATGAGGCTCCACAAATATCCCTATCCTCAATGATGGGGGAGCCCAGCACATCAGCACAAAAGATAAGGCTGAAGCATTTGCAACAATATTCAGCTAGAAGTGCTGAGTGAATGGTCCATATCGGCCTCCTCCAGAGGTCCCCAGCATCACAGATGCCAGTCTTCAGGCAATTCAGTTCACTCCATGTCATATCAAGAAACAGCTGAAGGTGCTGGATAGTGCGAAGGCTATGGGCCCTGACAATATTCCAGCAATAGTGCTTAGGACTTGTGCTCTAGAACTTGCTGTGCCTCTAGCCAAGCTGTTCCAGTACAGCTAGAACACTGGCATCTACCCGGCTATTTTGAAAATTGCCCAGGTATGTCTTATACACAAAAAGCAGGACAAGTCCAACCCAGCAAATTACCACCCCATCACTCTACTCTCCATCATCAGTAAAGTAATGGAAGGGGTAATCAACAATGCTATCAAGCGGCACTTGCTTAGCAATAACCTGCTCACTGACGTCCAATTTTGTTTCTGCCAGGGCCACTCAGCTCCTGACCTCATTACAGCCTTGGTTCAAACATGGACAAAAGAGCTGAACTCCCGAGGTGAGGTGAGAGTGACTGCCCTTGACATCAAGGCAGCATTTAACCGAGTGTGGCATCAAGGAGCCCGAGCAAAACTGGAGTCAATGGTAATCAGGGGGAAAACTCTTCGCTGGTTGGGGTCATACCTAGCACAAAGGAAGGTGGTTGCGGTTGTTGGAGTTCAGTCATCTCAGCTCCAGGGCATCACTGCAGGAGTTCCTCAGGGTAGTGTCTTGGGCCCAAGCACTTCAGCTGCTTCATCAATGACCTTCCTTCCATCATCATAAGGTCAGAAGTGGGGATGTTCGTTGATGATTGCACAATGTTCAGCTCCATTCACGACTCCTCAGATACTGAAGTAGTCCATGTCCAAATGCAGCAAGACCTGGACAATATCCAGGCTTGGGCTAGCAAGTGGCAAGTAACATTCACACCACACAAATGCCAGGCAATGACCATCTCCCCTTGACATTCAATGGCACTACCATCACTGAATCCCCCATTATCAACATCCTGGGAGTTACCATTGACCAGAAACTGAACTAGGCTAGCCATATAAATACTGCGGCTACAAGACCAGGTCAGAGGCTAGGAATCCTGTGGCGAGTAACTCACCTCCTGACTCCCCAAAACCTGTCCACCATCTACAAGGTACAAATCAGGAGTGTGATGGAATACTCCCCGCTTGCCTGGAAGAGTACAGCTCTCACAACTGAAGAAACTTGACACCATCCAGGACAAAGCAGCCTGCTCCATTAGCACCCCATCCACAAATTCCCTACACCACTGACACACAGTAGCAGCTCTGTGTACCATCTACATGATGCACTGCAGGAATTCACCAAGGCTCCTTAGGCAGCACCTTCCAAACCCACACCTGCTACCATCTAGAAGGACAAGGGCAGCAGACAGATGGGAATACCTGGAAGTTCCCCTCCAAGCCACTCACCATCCTGACTTGGAAATATATTGCCGTTCCTTCACTGTCGCTGGGCCAAAATCCTGGAACCGCCTTCCTAACGTGCTGTTAGTGTACTGGGTGCTGGGTGTACCTACACCACATAGATTGCAGCGATTCAAGAAGACAGCTCACCATCACCTCCTCAAGGGCAAGGGATGGGCAATAAATGCTGGCCCAGCCAGCGAAGCCCAAGTGAATAAATAGAAAAAAATTAATTTTAAGGAGCAGTCCTGTTTCTTAGACTTTGTTGGATCAGTGGTATAGAAGGCTCTTGCTTTGGAAAGACCATTTTGCTTTCTTTGTAAAGGGAATATTGTTCCTTCAGCGCCCAGTTCATTTTGTCCCTTTTGCGCCTGACAGGGTATGTGCTTTGAACCATGTCCTAATTAAATAAAATAACTGGCAGTTATATTGCACCTTTCGTGACATTAGGATGTCCCAAAGCGCTATACAGACAGTGAAGTACTTTTGAGGTGTCGTCACTATAGTAACGTAGGTAATGCAGCAGCCACTATTTAATTGGCCGCAAAGCGGGTTAGGATGTCCTGAGGTCATGACTGAAGTGACTGAAATGTAAGAGCCTTGCTTATTCTCAAGACGGTGGCTGCTCTCCTGTACTCCACTCTCAGTTGCAAGATTATGATGAGAAAATGAAACGCTTTTCTTTCTCTGCAGATTAGTTTTTAGTTCTTTCCCTCTTTGCTGCCCACAGCACACAGATGTCTCCTACCTTGTTTCTACAAACTGCAGGAATATAAATTACATCCTAGTGAGCCAAAGGCACTAATGTACACCAAAGCCTTGGTTCCTGCTCAACAAAAGAGAGTTTAATATGAAAATATCAATTGAATAGAGAATCAGCGGTGTCAATCAGCTGAGTACTGTTCTTAATAGCAAGTTTAACAATGCAAAATTATCAGTCACCACACAGTATACACAGTGCGTTGGAACAAATATCCAAGTTCACTGTTAAACTACAAATAATTATTACTCTGTGATTGTTGTGAGATACAGTTGCCTTTTGCTCTTCATTTTAGTATTTCTTCAGTGAAAGAAAGGGCAATGGAAGGAGGTTTAATAGTAAGTTTCAAACAGGAATTGAATAAATACTTGAAGGAAAAAATCTGCAGCTATATGGGAAAAGGGCAGGGGAATGGAATTAACTGGATAGCTCTTTTAAAGAGCCAATATGGCACGATCGACCAAATTTCCTCCTTCTATATTATTCTATGATGTTGGAAGTGTGGAATGGTATCTGGAAGAGGTGTTGGGAAAGGGTGGGCAATGGAGTGATTTTCGGGGGAATGATCATGACAATACATGCTCCTTAGGGACATTTAAAGCAACATTCACACACCTGATGGCCATGAGGCTGCTGGAGAATTCTAAGTGGGGAAGGCCCAGTGGAGGCCTTAGGCACCTAAATTGCATTATTTAAGGGACTGTTTTAGGCATGTGCTTAAGATATGCCTAAAAATAGGACTCCACAAATTTAGCACTGGGACCACAATGAAAAACAAAATCAGGTGGAGTGTAAAATGGGTAACTGGTCCACTTCTCTCAGCTCATTGGGCAAGTTGTACTGAAAACTTCATTTACCTGTTTACTGTTAAATACGTCCACCTGCTAATTTATGGCTTGATCCTTGGTTTGGTTGAGAGGATATTCAAAGGCAAGCTGATCACTTTGGGGGGAGATGACATATCTGATAATGAAGTGCAGTGCGTGATCTCATTAATCTTGATATTGGACAGGTAGAGAGTCACTCTGAATTAAAGCAGCAAATCAAATGTGAAAACCTAAACATGTAACATATAATTTAACCTTGTGTACTGTTAATAATCAGAGAAGAAGGGAGAGGGAGAGGTATAGACTATCCTTATTCCTGTCTCAGGAGAAATGTACTGATGTGTAAGAAGTTTGAGCTTTACTGCAATAGTCTTGACTGTGTTCCTCATTCAGATAAGATGCTGTCCTTAACCCACTGAGTTCAATGGCAATGGCTAGTAGACTGTCTGAAGATCCCTGCACTACACTCCTCTGATCCTGGCCTCTTTGTGGACCCCCAATTTTTCCTCACTCACCATTGGCAGTTGTGCCTTCAGTTGCCCATGTCATAAATTCTACAATTCCCTCCTCAGACTCTCTGGTAGATCTCTCCTCCAATAAGACGTTTCTTAAAACATGCATCTTTGACCAAACATTTAGTCAGCTATCTTAATATTTCCTTATATGGCTCAGTGTCAAGTTTTGTCTGACGACACTCCTGGCAAGCACCATGGGATGTTTTACTACCCCAAAGGCAAGATTTTGTTCCTGGCCAATGAATTTAAGGCGCAAATAAAAACAGAAAATGTTGGAAATACTCAGCAACTCAGATTCTGTGGAGAGAGAAACGGAGTTAACTGGTGAGATTTTCCATTCCCCCAGTGGCAAGCATCATCACGGATGTGACAGGAAAGCCTGGAGAGAGGGTAGGGAGTCAATTGACTTTTGGCCACCCTGCAAAGGTCTTTGGCCTTTAATCCGAACTGGAAAAAAGTTAGAGATGGAACAGGCCTTAATTAAATTTGAAGGCAGGAAAAGGGGAGAGAAGAAAGAACAAAAGCAAAGGCCTGTGGGAATGTGGAAGGTGGGAATGATTAAATGACAAAGTGATGGTGGTGCAAGGCAAACAGAGATGGTAATGGGAGAAGTAAAGAAAAGATGGATGTAGTTAATGTGAATAGCACAGCCATCTCCCACAGCTGCTGTGTGAAAACATGGTGACAGTGGTTATGATCTTACTTGTTTAACTCAATGTTGAGTCTGGTAGACTGTAAGGTGCCTAACCAAATGAAGAGGTGCAGTTTCCGGAGTTTACATTAAGCTTCACTGGAGACCAAGGACAGAGAGGTCTGCATTGGGAACAGGACAGAGAATTGAAATGAAAAGCGATTGTTAGTTTGGGATCATGCTTGCAGATGGAATGGAGGTGTCCTGCAAAGCAGTCACCCAATCTGTATTTGGCCTCCCCAGTGAAAGAGCAGACCACTTTGGGAACAGTGAATATGGTGCACTAAATTGAAAGGAGTCCACGTAAATCACTCTTTGGCCTGGAAGGAGTGTTTGGGGTCTCGGACAGTGAGAAGGGAGGAGGCGAAAAGGCAGGTGTTGTATCTCCAACGCTTGCATGAGAAGTTGCTATGGGAAGTGAAGGTGACATTGGGGGTGTTTGAGGAGAGGACCAGGGTGTCATGGAAGGGAGAGTCCCTTCAGAATGCTGAAGGGGAGGGGAGGGGAAGATGTCTTTGATGGTAGCATCACTCTGCAAGTGGTGGAAATGATGGAGAATGACCCATTTAATGTATAAGCTGATGGGGTGGAAGGTGAGGACAAAGGGAATCCTATCTTGGTCCTGGGATGGGTACAGGGATGATTGTAGAACCACTGGAAATGGAATGGACACAGCTGAGCATCTTATCAACCACGGCAAACAGTAATCCTCATTTTAGGAAAGAGGACGACATATTGAAAGCACTGTTCTGAAAGGTGACACTTTTAGAACGGATGCAACGGAGACGGAGAAACTTGGAGAATGGAATAAAGTCTTCACAGGAGAGTGGTGGGCATGTATAATCAAGGTATTTGTGGGAGTCAGTGGTCTTATAGTGGATATTGGTCAATAGCCTATCTCAAGAAATGGGGAAAGAGAACTGAAGGGAAGAGTTGGAGATGGACAATGCGAAGGTGAGGGAAGAGTAGAAATTGGAAGCAAAGTTGAAGGAATTTTCCAGTTCAGGGTAAGAGCAGAAACAGCACTGATCCACACATCAATATACTGGAAAAAGAGTTGAGGGACCTGAGTAAGTAAGAAAAAAGAGAGTTTTGCATGTCCCATGAAAAGGCAACCATATATAGCTAGGACCCATATGGTTTGCCACAGCAACACCTTTATTTTGGAGGAAGTGAGTGGAATCAAAGGAGAAATTTAAGATGCAGCTACATGTTTTCTGATGTGCACCGAGGTGAAACCATCTGTTGATGGGTGACCTATTCATGGATAAACCTTGGCTGAATGACAGGCTTCACCTCATCTGTAACTGAAAATCACTGAGGTGCTCCTGTTAGGTTGTGAAACTTAGCTTTTCTTAGGTGCAATGCCATATAAAAGAGCCATGGAGGTTGCAGAAGATTTTTTCTATTAGTGATCCACTGCATAGACAATGTATGTTATCATAGTGTACAGTTTAGCTTTCCTTTTCTGCCTATTGATTTGCTCCCACTCTCTCTCATTGAAAAGGTGCTGTTTATTCTTGCCATTTGACCCAGTTCCACTGGTGCTGATAGTGGAGGTGCTTTTCTAAATACGAACTAGGGAAAGAAAACTCATGCGGAGGGCACCCTGTGATTTCTCTATAAGGGCGCCAGTGTGCCAGGCTCCACACTGTGACTGCCAGCCTTAGGTACCATTGCTAGGCTATTTACTTGTGAGTGGCACCCAAGCCAATCCATTCCATTTCTCCACACTACTTGGATGTTAGCTATGGCTCAGTGAATAGCACTCTCACTTCTGAATCAGAAGATTTTGAGATCAAGCCCATAAACTAATCTGGCACTTCAGTGTAGAACTGAAGGAGTGCTGCACTGTCAATGGTGTTATCTTTTAGATAATACACACATCCTGAGACCCTCCCCTCCTGCTCAGGTTCCATAGCAGTATTTTGAAGAAGCGAAGGGGATTTCTCCCTGATGTCCTGGCCAATGTTTATCCCTAAACCAACATCACTAGAAAAAAATGGTCATTGTCACATTGCTGTTTATGGGATCTTGCTTTGTGTAAATTAAGTCTGAGTTTCCCTACATTGAAACAGTGAGTGCACTTCAAAAGTATTGGTTGTAAAGCATTTTGGGAGATCTTGAGGCCATGAACAGTGCTATATAATGCAACTTTTTTCTTTATTCAGTGCCCTTGAAGCTGGGGCCTCATGATAGAGATCAAGAATGGGAATTCTGAATGATTTCTCCTCCCAATTCATGGGTCACCGGGATTCAATTGTAGCACCCCTACCCTAACCCCTGGTGAGATCAACTAACCCAACACAGGCCATGGATTGAACATTCCCAGCCTTTATCTCTCATCCAATGAGTCAGGTTCAACCTCTGCTCTGTGCTGTGTTAACTGATCAGGCCAGAGCATCCGTGTGGGTGATCTACAAATGTCCTTCTCCCCTCCAATTTAGGAAGAGGAAAATCAGGTTTGGCATGGGTTGTGCCCACACATTAAGAGACTCATTCTTAAAGTCTTGAAGTTACTTTGTGAGATACTCGTGTACAAACATTTAACACGTGTCTCTATAAACTCTCTTTCCTTTCCCCTATTTCAATGTCTGTGTTAATCAGTTTAAAATTTAAAGATATGGTGCCATGCAATTTCACAGGCGTAGAAAACGCCAGCAAGCTGATTGGAGAGAGAGAGCTTAAGGAAGTACCTGAAAAATGGAACCTTAGAAATTTCCTTAACTTATTCTGGCAGAGTACAGTAAGTGATAGATTTTTTAAAAAGAACAACAAATTACCTCTTTTTCTATTTATTTTAAATATAGAATTTTACTGCATGGTCGGTTTTCAAAAAATATCCTGTAATAAATTGTGGCTGAACCCTGAGAGGAGTGCAAAATGATCATTCATCGATTGTGGCAGAATAGCTAACTCATGTGCAATGAAGTTTTGAATGACTTATAGTCATAAACTCACTGTTTTGCTACCCCTTACAGATTACACTGAATGAATGATCTTAAATTGTCCAGCTATTGATTTTTATTTAGTTTTCTTTTGCTTGCCTGTTGACAGATAACAAATGCTTTAATACTCCTTATTATGACATGACTCTCCATCTCTCTCAGTGATTTCTGGCATCTTAAAAAGCTCCTAACAGGTATTAAATATTAACTGCGTTAGATACCCACAAACCACAGTGTGACCTGTCTGTCCAGGTACTCTCATAGCCTGGGCTAAGATGGATGGCTGAGTAACCTGGGGTTTGTGAACCTCCAAAACAGAAGTCTTGGAACACACTTTATAGAGACGCTGAAGATACTGAGGGGACAGGAAGAGTAGATCCAGAACAATACTGTCACCTGTGTCAGGGTAAGGAGGCAGAGCCTCAGGCTGTGGAGAGCTAGGTTAAGATATGCACCAGACAAATCAGCTTCTTGACATAGAAACATAGAAAATGTCTGGCACAGAAGGAGGATATTCAGCCCATCATGTCTGTGTCAGCTGAGAAAGAGTTATGGAACCTAATCCCACATTCTAGCTCTTGCTCCATAGTCCTGTAGATTGCAACACTTGAGGAACATATCAAAGTATTTTTAAAATGTGATGAAGGTTTTTGTTTCCCCCAGGCTTTCAGGCAGAGTTCCAGACCTCTACCACCCTCTGGGTGAAAATAATTACTCCTCAAACCCCATCTTTTACCAATCAGTTTAAATCTAATCCCCCTGATTTATTGACCTATGTGTTAATAGAAATAGGTCCTTCCTATCCACTCTGTCTAGGACCCTCACAATTTTATACACCTCAATGTAATCTCTCCTCAGCCTCCTCCATTCCAAATAAACCATCTCAGCCTATCCAATCTTCCCTCATAACCAAAGTTTTCCATTCCTGGCAACAACCTCTTAAATCTCCTCTGTGCCCTGCCTGGTGCAGTCATAATCTTCCTATAATGAGGTGACCAGAACTGTACACAGTACAAATATCCTCCGTTTAAAGTGTGTTCTGATGGTTTGTTTTTGTTTTTTCATGGTTTTTAAATAACTGAACTTACCAGAATAGGTCTGCCCCATTTTAGTTTCAGAGCAGTTACTGTGCATGTGCCAAGAACTACGTTGACCTCCTCACTCCCTCCTACTCACTGCTTCCCTCTCCTGAACCCCTCATTTCTTCCCTCTGCCTCCTGGTCACTGGCTTCCCTTCTCTCGCTTCCATTTCCCAACCCCCCTCGCTGCTTCCCACTTGCTGGCTTCCTCATTGCCCCTCTCCCAAACCCTCCATGTAGACTACATTGTAGTAGAAGGATCCGGTTCATTAGGGGATAATTTGGGACTGAATCCAGTGTCCCCCACCAGCGATGTAAGAAGGCACCTGACCTAGACCTTGGGTCAGCAATGTAGAACTAGGCAGCAACATGTAAGGACATTCCATGGAATCCTCTCCATACCTGCACCCTCAACTATAAGTATGTACATAGTTCAGTAATGTTAATAAAGACTTCTTGGTAACTTCTACAAAACTACTTAATGGTTTCAAAGGGGTAGCAACAACCCAACAAAACATACATTAAATGCATTACCTTCATTGACCCTCCTGGTTACATGCTCAAAAAGTAAAGTCAGGTTGGTCAGACACGACCTGCCCTTAACAGATCCATGCTGACTGTCCTTGATTAATCCATACCTTTCTAAATGACAATTTATACAGCCCTTCAGAATTTTTTCCAATAATTTGCCTACCACCAAGGTTAGGTTGACAGCCTACAATTACTCGGGCTATCCTTCTTTTTTTAAGTAATGACACAATGTTAGCAGCCTTCCAGACCCCGATACCAGGCCTGTAGCCAGGGGCGATGAAGAAGTGATGATCCAAGCCTTCGCCACTTCATCCTTTGCTTCCCTCAGCAACCTGGGATACATTTCAACCAGGCCCGGTAATTTATCTACCAAACCTCTTAATATCTCTCAAGATGTTTATCCCATCCAATATTTCACACTCCTCCTCCATAACTACAATGTCTGCATCCTCTCCTGTGAAGATGGATACAAAGCATTCATTAAAAACCAGGCCTATGTCTTCTGCCTCCACACACAGGTTCCCTTTAAAGTCACTATGGGCCCTATTCTTTCCTTAGCTACCCTCTTGCTCTTTCTGCATTTATAAAACACCCTTGGGTTCCTCTTGATTTTGATAGCCAATATTTTTTTGCCCTTTCATTACTTTCCTGATTTCCTTTTTAATTTCACCTCTGCACTTTCTAAACACCCTTAGGCTTTCTGTATATTTAAATCTCAGCATCTGTTTAAGTTTCCCTTTTTTACCTTATCCTATCCATGATATCTGAGGAGCTCTAGATTTGGGAATCCCACCATTTTTTGGGAACATATTTGTCCTGAGCCCTCTTTATCTCCACTATCTGCAGCAGTTCAAGAAGGCAGCTCACCACCACCTTCTCAAGGGCAATTAAGGATGGTCAATAAATGAATAAAAAAACAACTTCAAACGCCTGCCTTGAATGATTTACCTTCAAGTAGCTGTTTGTAGTCCACTTTTGCAAATCACATCTCAGCTTAGTTAGCTTGGCCTTTCTCCAGTTTAAAACTTTTATTTTTGGTCTTCCTTTGTGCTTTTCCATAGCCACACTGACTCTAACTGAATTATGATCACTGCTACTAACACTGATGCCCCTATCACTCACCTAGCTTCATTTCCTAAAACTAAGTTCAGGATCCCTCCATTTGTAGGTGTAGCTGTGTTTCAGCTAAAACCTCTCCTGAATGTATCTTCAGAATTCTGAACTCTCTGTACATTTAACATTGATTTTATCCTGGTCAATATTAAAGTAGTTGAAATAACTCATTATCACAGCATCACAGAATCACAGAACTTTAACAGCACAGAAGGAGGCCATTCGACCCGTCGTGTCTGCATCAGCTCTCCAAATAAGCATTATGACATCATGCCATTGCCCTGCCTTTCCCCCATACCCCTGCACATTGTTTCTATTCAAATAATCATCTAATGCCCTCTTGAATGCCTCGATTGAACTTGCCTCCACCACATTTCCAGACAGTGCACTCCAGACCTGAACCATTCATTGTGCGTAGAAGATTTCTCTCACGTCACATTTGCTTCTTTTGCAGATCACTTTAAATTTGTGCTCTCAAGCTCTTGATCCATTTATGAGTGGGAACAGCTTCTTCCTATGTACTCTGTCCAGCCCCCTCATGACTTTGAACATCTCTATCAAATTTCTTCTTAGCCTTCTTCTCTCCAAGGAGAACAGTCCCAATTTCCCCAATCTATCTTCGTAACTGAAGTTTCTCATCCCTGGAACCATTTTTGTAAACCTCTTCTGCACTCTATCCAATGTGTTCACATCCTTCCTATAGTATGGTGCCCAGAACTGTACTAGCTGAGGTCTAACAAGTGTCTTAGATAAATTCAGCATCACCTCCCTGATCTTGTACTCTATGCCCCTATTAATAAAGCCCAAGACAATATATGCTTTATTAACTGCTCTCTCCACCTATCCTGCCACTTTCAATGATCTACGCACATATACACCCAAGTCTTTCTGCTCCTGCACCCCCTTCAAAATTCCACCCCTTATTTTCTATTATCTGTCCATGTTCTTCCTACCAAAATGCATCACCTCACACTTCTCCACATTGAACTTCATCTGCCACCTATCTGCCCACTCCACCAACTTGTCTATGTCCTCTTGAAGTCTATACCATCCTCCTCACAGTTCACAACACTCCCAAGCTTCATATCATCCACAAAGTTGTCCCCTGCCCACCAAGATCTAGATCATTAATATATATCAGGAAAAGCAAGGGTCCCAATACCGTCCCCTAGGGAACTCCACTACAAACCTTCATCCAGCCTGAAAAATACCCATTGACCATTACTCTCTGCCTCCAATTGTTCAGCCAATTTTGCATCAATGTTGTTACTGTCCCTTTTATTCGATGAGCAACAACTTGTCTCACAAGGGACAGTAGCAACTTGTCTCACAAGTCTATTGTGTGGCACTGTGTCAAATATCTTCTGAAAGTCCGTGTACACCACATCAACAACATTACCCTTTTTCTGTTACCTTTTCAAAAAACTCCAGCAAGTTAGTTAAACAAGGTTTCCCCTTTAGAAATCCATGCTGGCTCTTCCTTACCAACCCATATTTTTCCATGTGACTACTAATTATATCCTGAATAATTGTTGCTACCCTACCCTATTGTTTTTGTACCTGTCAGCAATCGGTATACGTATTTGCTTTGCTGTCTCCCTCTGACTATCTGGGGGTCGATTGTGTGCACCCAGTAGTGGAACTGCCCCTTTTTAGTTTCTCAGTTTAATCGATCTGGCTTCATTTAATGCTCCTTCTGACATATTGGCCGGGATTTTCTGGCCCCATTGCGGGCAGGACATGCCACAGGTGAGGTGGTGCCCCAGCCAGAAGCCCATTGACTTGCGGCAGGACCGGAAGACCCCGGCAGCGGGTGTGGAAAATCCCACCCATTATCCCTCCACACAGCTATAGTTGTTTCTTTAACCAATATTGCAACCTTCCTTCTTAGTCTCCCTCTCTATCTGAAAGTGCTGTTACCAGGAATGTTGAGCAGCCATTCCTGCCCTTCTTTAAGCTATGTTTAAGTGCATATTTCTGATTGACTATCTGGTGCCCTCAGCTCAGCTATGGGACTCCTTGGATTGAAGTATATACCATTAATTACTGAACCACTCCTTGTTGCCTCCTGTCTAGCCTTTGTTTCCCAGCTGCTCTCTATATTCACTTGCTAACTTTCTGGCTTTCTTATCTAGCTTTGCTTCTAGCTCTTTTGAATCTGTAATCAGGCTCCCAGCCACCTACCAAGTTAGTTTAAACCATCCCAGAATTAGCAAACCTCCTTGCCATAATATTGGTCCTCGCTCCAGTGAGATGCAGCCCGTTCTTCAGGTTCTGTTGCCACATCCCACCCCCCCACCCCACAAACTACCCCCCAGAGCCTGTCCCAATGATCCAGGAATTTAAAGCCCTCCCTCCTGCATCATCTCCAGCCACAAAATCTGAATTATCCACCTATTTCTCTATTCACGAGTGTATCGCATCGACAGTGGTACAGAGATTACTACTTTTGGGGTTCTGCTTTTTGATTTCTTTCCTAGTTCCACAAAATCTCCCTGCAGAACCTCATCCCTCTTTCCACCTATGGCATTGATGCCAATATAGACCACGACCTCTGGCTTACCCCTCAGCATGCTCTGCAGCCGCTCAGTAACAGGTTTGACTCTAGCACCAGGGAGGCAATATATCATCCTGGAGTCACATCTGAGATTGCAGAAGCAAATTTCTGTTTCCCAATTTATTGAGCCCCCTATTTCTATTACTTTCCCAAAATGCATCCTTTTTTCTTCCTCCATTAGCTATCCATAGCGTTGTGGGCTTAGCTCTGTCTGTACTCCGCAGAAGAGCCATCGCCCTCACAGTATTCATATTGTTTAGAGAGCGAGATGCATTCAGGAGATTCCTACATGACTTTCCTGGTCCTCCATGTCTGACTGATGGTCATTCCTTCTCTATCTGCACACTCTTAACTGTGCAGTGACCACATCTATAAAGCTGCTATCCACATCACTCTCAGCTTCAAGGGTGAACAGCAGTGACTACAGCTACTGTTCAAGTTCCAAAAGCAAGAGCTCAAGTTGGACCAGCCAATAACACTTGCGGCACATGTGGTTCTCCAGGACTTGAGAAGTTGTCTGGAGTTCCCACATGGTGCAAGATGTGCATTCAATGGGACCGAGGTGCCCTGCCATTTCACTATTCATTAGGCTACTATCTAAATTTCTTAGTTTAACCCATTGCCCTAATTCAGACAGGAAATAAAATATAATGGTGTCATTTACCAACCAATGTCCTATCTGCTGGTCTCTCTACGCCTTCATTTATTTGTTGTTTTTGGATTTGCCTAATAAATGTTGCCATTTCCACTCAGGCCTGAGCTCTGTCTGGGAAATGCTAAACTTGTAGTTTTTAGTCTTTTAACAAATTACTTGCTTTAGCTTTGGTTTTAGGTAGATTAACTTAATTGTTTACCTGTGATATGAACCACTGCAAGTATTGGAAGCAAAAAACAGCACTCCCTTCCCTCTCTACACTGAATTCCAACTTGCACCAAATTCCCAATGTTTACATTCTGCTTACAATGAACTCCTTTCACAAAAAACTCTTATAGATCAGCAGATACTGTTTACTCTTGGATGCCTTTTTGAGGCACTTACAAGTTACAAGTGCTGACTCAGCTTCCTGTTCACAGTAATTTGTGCCTATTCAGGCAATCGCGTATAGCTGACTGACAGATGACAACAACTGACAGGCAGTTTCTGGTATGTGTTGACTACCTGGCAGTTTCTTTCACAGTTTTTTTTTTAAAGTTCTAAGTTAAATTCAAAAAGTTAAACCAAAAAGTCAAACTAAATTCTAGTTAGACACATCACACTCAATACTACTGACCCGAGCCCCACTTGCACCAAATTCCCAACTTTTGCACTTGTTTGAAAGACAAACTTATCTGTGTCCATTTTGATCAGAATCCCAGGGACAGTGGGTGAGGCTGGGACATTTATGGAACAGTTGGATGTCGTCATGGTGAGTTGGTGGGACTTGTATTCAGGAAGGATGAGTCAATTGGATGGAATGGCTTTCTTCATCCAGACCTGTGAATGCCATATTGCATCAAAGAAGCATATAAGTGTATGGAAAATTGACAACAGGACAAACTTGAAGGCTTTGTATCTGAATGCGCATAGCATTCAGAATAAAAATAATGAGTTAATATCGCAAATAGAGATAAATAGGTATGACTTGGTGGTGATTACTGAGACGTGGGGAACAAGTTTGGGAGTTGAATATCCAAGGGTACTCAGTGTTTTGGAAGGATAGGTAGGAAGGAAAAGGAGGTGGTGTAGCTTTGTTAGTAAAGGAAGAGATCAGTGCTATAGTGAGGAATGATATAGGCACTGGAGAGCAAGACGTAGAGTCAGTCTGGGTAGAAATAAGAAATAGCAAGGGAAAGAAGTCCCTGGTGGGAGTAATCTATAGGTCCCCAAACAGTAGTTCAGCAGTAGGGCACAGTATAAACCAGGAAATACTGGGAGCATGTAAGAAAGGCACAGCAATAATCATGGGTGATTTTAATGTGCATATAGACTGGACTAATCAAATTGGCAAGGGTAGCCTTGAGAGAGAGTTCATAGAGTGTATTAGAGATTGTTTGTTGGAGCAATATGTTGTGCAACTAACCAGGGAGCAAGCTATTCTGAATTTGGCTTTGTGTAATGAGATGGGATTAATTAATGGTCTCATGGTAAAGGCTCCTCTAGGGAAGAGTGATCATAGTATGCTAGAATTTCAAGTTCAGTTTGAGACCGAGAAACTTGAGTCCCACACTAGTGTTCTAGAATTAAACAAAGGTAACTACATAGACATAAGAGCAGATTTGTCCCTAGTGGACTGGGCAGGAAGACTACAAGCTACGGCAGTTGATGAACAGTGGCAGATATTTAAGAAGATATTCAATTCCTCCCAAGTAAAATATATTCCAAAGAGGAAGAAAGATGGTAAGAGAGGGAAAAAACATCCATGGCTAAGCAAGGAAGTTAAAGATAACATAAAGGCAAAAATTAAGGCATACCAAATTGCAAAGGTCAGTGGCAGGCTGGAAGATTAGGAAACTTTTAAAGATCAACAAAGGGTTACTAAAAAATAATTAAAGGAGCAAAGGTAAATTATGAAAGAAAACTAACACAAAATGTAAAAACTGATAGCAAAAGCTTCTACAAGTATATAAAAGGAAAGAGAGTAGCTAAAGTGAATGTTGGTCCCTTGGAGGATGAGACTGGGGAGTTAATAGTGGGGAATGCAGAAATGGCAGAGATGCTTAATCAATATTTTGCCTCAGTTTTCACTGTGGAGGACACTAGTACCACCCCAATAGTAACAGGTAGTGCAGAGGATATAGAGAAGGAGGAACTTAGAACAATCACCATCACCAGTGAAAAAGTACTGAACAAGCTATTGGGATTGAAGGGTGACAAGTCCCCAGGACCTGATGGCCTACATGTCACAGTCTCAAAGGAAGTGGCAGCAGAGATAGTGGATGCACTGGCTATAATATTCCAAAATTTCCTGGATTCTGGAAAGGTTCCAGTGGATTGGAAAAAAGCTAATACAATGTCCTTATTCAAAAAAGTGGGGGAGGCAGAAACTAGGAAACTATAGACCAGCTAGTTTAACGCCTGCCATTGGGAAATTGTTGGAATCCATTATTAAGGAAGTAGTAATGGAGCATTTGGAAAGTCAAAATGCAATCCATCATGGTTTTATGAAGAGTAAATCGTGTTTGACTAATTTGCTAGAGTTCATTGAAGATGTGACAAGCAAAGTCGATAATGGGGATCCTGTAGATGTAGTATATCTGGACTTCCAGAAGGCCTTTGATAAGGTGCCGCACAAAAGATTAATACACAATATAAGATCACATGGAGTTAGGGGTAATATATTAGCTTGGATAGAGGATTGGCTAACCCACAGAAAACAGACAGTCGGGATAAATGGGTCTTTTTCTGGATGGCAAGCTGTAACTAGTGGGGTGCCACAGGGTTCGGACCTTGGGCCCCAACTATTTACAATATATATTAATGACTTAGATTCAGGGATAGAAGGTACGGTAGCTAAATTTGCAGATGACACCAAAATAGGTGGGAAAGTAAGTTGCAATGAAGAATTAAGAAATTTACAAATGGATATGGACAGGTTAGGTGAATGGGCCAAAACTTGGCAGATGGAGTTTAACGTGGGTGAGTGTGAGGTTATCCATTTTGGTCAGAAGAATAAAAAGGCGACTTATTATTTAAATGGGGAGAAGCTTCAGAATGCTTCAGTGCAGAGGGTTCTGGGTGTCCTCGTGCATGAATTGCTGAAAGCTAGTATACAGGTACAGCAGGTAATCAGGAAGGCAAATGGAATTTTGGCATTTATTGCTAAAGGAAGTGTAGTTGCAACCGTACAAGGCATTGGTGAGTCTGCACCTGGAGTACTGTGCACAGTTTTGGTCCCCTTAATTGAGGAAGGATGTAGTTACGTTGGAGGCAGTTCAGAGGAGGTTCACTAGATTGATTCCAGAGAGGCGGGGCTTGTCGTACGAGGAGTGATTGAGCAGTTTAAGCCTATACTCGCTAGAGTTTAGAAGGATGAGAGGAGATTTAATTGAGGTATTTAAGATGCTAAAGGCGATTGACAAAGTAGACGTGGAGTGGGTGTTTCCCCTTGTGGGGCATTCTAGAATGAGAGGCCACAGTTTTAGACTAAGGGGTGGTAGATTTGAATCAGAGATGAGGAGGAATTACATTTCTCAAAGGGTTGTGAATCTGTGGAATTCATTACCTCAGAGTGCAGTGGATGCCGGGGCGCTGAATAAATTTAAGGAGGAGATCGACAGATTTTTAATTAGTAATGGGTTGAAAGGTTATGGGGAGAGGGCGAGTTGAGGCCGAAATGAGACCAGCCATGATCGTATTGAATGGCGGGGCAGGCTCGAGGGGCTGCATTGCCTACTCCTGCTCCTAGTTCTTATGTTCTTATGTACCTATCATATAATGTTGCTCTGTAACTCAAAACAACTATGTACAGAGAAAAAAAAAGCTACAGTACATTGTCCTTCATTTCTAGAAAGGAAACTTGCATATATGTAGTACATTTCATGGTGTCCTGTTGTCCTAAAGAGCTCCAAAGCCAGTAAGTATTTTGAAAGTATTGCTGAAAAAAGAGACATGCTGTGGTAGCTTTTCACCTTCACTCACCAGGACAGAGGCAAGAATGTCAAATTTCAAAGGGAACAACAATTTATACTGCATGAGAACAGGGTTCTGACTGGTTGGCAATTTGGTTCTGATTGGTCAAGGCATTGCCATAGAGAATGCACCGTGGGGCTATTTTCCCCCATGCTTTTGTTCAAACAACTGGCCTCAACCAATCAGAGCCAACTCACCAACCAATCAGCACCCTTTTCTCATGCAATAAAATTGTTGTTCCCTTTGAAATTTGGCATTCTTGCATCTGTCTTGATGAGTGCAAGATGAAAAGGTTCAGCAGAATGTCTCTTTTTTTTCAGCAATACTCAAGTTCTGAACTACCAAGCAACTCTTTTTGAAGTCTGGTCACTGTTGTTAATGCAAGGGAAACATGGCCCAGCCAAATTGTGCACAGCACAAGCAACAACGAGGTAACTGATCAGATCAGTTGTTAAATGAATGTTGCCAGACAGCAGGAGAATTCGCCTGCTTTACTTTGAATAGTGTCATGGCATCTTTTGTATCCATCCCGGATGGCAGGTGCAGCCTTAGTTTAAGGTTTCATCTAAAAGACAGCCCCTCGACTATCAGCATTGCCCTGGTCTCATCCTAGGTTATGTGCTTGTGTCCCTGAAATGGGGCTTGTAACCACTCCTTTCCGACTCAGAGGTGAGTGGACTACCACTGAGACAAGGTTGAAACTAAAATGTAGTGAAGCGTTGAGAGATCCCGGTAAAGGGCCAAGGCCCTGACTGCTAGGCATCATCCAGGCAGAGAAGACCAGGAGAAAAGATATAGAAGTCAAGTGGAGCCAAACTTGGGTTATAAATACTTGTAGGTTGTAAGAGGGAGGGAATTTATAAGGAGCTGCACTGTTTAGAGGCCCCAATCTGCCAGTCTAATTGAATGGTGGAGCAGACTCGATGGGCCAAATGGCCTACTCCTGCTTCTATCTCTTATGATCTTGTGAAAGAATCAGTCAGTGTGGGACTGTAAACTGTGCGAGAAGGGGAAAGTGGAAGTTGAGTTGTTTACAACCACTACAGCTTTAATTTATAGAGGGGGATGTTTTCCTTCTCTTTCTCATACATTCAGTCAGAGGTTTTTCTTCTCTTTCCCTGTGCCTCACTCTCTTGCTCATTCTCCATCACCCCCACCCCCATACCCTTCACTAAGACATGTTCTCAAAACGGGGGCGGGGAGGGGGGCATTATCTTAAAATTAGAGCCAGGTCACACTGGATATTGTCAAAAGGCATGTTTTCACACAAAGGGTATTGGAAATCTGGACCACTCTCCCCCAAAAAGATTTGGAGGCTGGATCAATTGAAAATTTCAGTGTTAAGATTGATAGATTTTCTTAGGTAAGGAAATTAAGGCTCTAAGCTCAAGAATTCCTTCTCTAACCCTCCCCACCTCTCTACCTTCCCCTCCTCCTTTAAGATATTCCTTAAAATCTCTCTCTTTGGCAAACATTTGGTCAATTGTCCTAATGTCTCCGAATGTGCCTCAGTGTCAAATTTTGCCTGATAATTCTCCTGTGAAGCACATTTGGGACATCTTGCTCCGTTATAGGCATTATGTATTGATATGGAACCAAAGCGAGTTGGTGGATTTAAAATGCAGATCAGCTACGATCTAACTCAATGGCAAAGCAGGCTTGGGGGGCTGAATGGCCTTCTCCTATTCCTTGGACAGTTGTCTCCAGAGCCCAGTGTTCACTTGTCCTAAATTGAGATGATTATGTGTCAGGTTTTCAGCTTGAGGAACAGTCAGACTTTGCTAGCACCCTTTCCTCATGGTAAATAAGCCATCGGCTGATGTGGATTTGTTGTCTTTGTAACCACTCAGATTGAGCTGATCCTTGGCTCATTCGGAAAGTTTCTTCTAAAGTTGTCTGAGTATTATGCCACTAGAGATCGTTCTCCAGCATATCGTTTGGTGTCAGGCAAATATTTCACTCTTTGTAGTTTACAGAGGTTTATCTACGTCTGTATGAAGGGGCAAGTTTAGGAACAAGAGCACCTGAGAAAGGATCAACTCAGAAACAAGCAGCAAACAGAACATGTTCAGGTGATGGGATTCTCGATGTTTATCGCAATGTGTGAAAATCTGATCTTAATTTGA
Organism: Cetorhinus maximus; assembly: GCF_964194155.1. Taxonomy (NCBI): domain Eukaryota; kingdom Metazoa; phylum Chordata; class Chondrichthyes; order Lamniformes; family Cetorhinidae; genus Cetorhinus; species Cetorhinus maximus. Next base: position 191,430,591 of record NC_135880.1, read on the forward strand.
GTACTTTGGAACTGATGCAAGCAGAAGGGGAGAGATTACCAGTTTTAACTCTGTACTTGAAAGTAACAGAGCATGACCATAACAGAGATTAGCTCAGGCAGCTCCTAGCAAGCAGTCCCAGGGGCTGGGATCAAAAGGAGATGAGAAACTGCAGAACAGCCCCTTTAATATGAGAACTCAGAGCTAGATGATGATGGAAGTACACAGAAGAAAGAGAGGTGATTACTGGGATAATTAAGTAGTCATATTATCAGGAGAAATGGGGTAATATATACCCCTTATTCTGTACTGTACACAGAGACAGTGTTGTCAGGAGTAAGGGGGAATATATACTCCTTTCTGTGCTTCACACAAGACAGGAGCTGCCTGATTGATGGTGCAACCTTCGTCAGTGAGTTCATTATTCCAGTCGTGGATGAGTCCTGGCTCCAAACAGAGCTTCAAACTGAACCTCATCCCACGGAGAATAATGAGCTCATGACCTTCCCTGTTTGGGTTCTGGGTTGAGATTCAGTTTGTTGCTTTGGAAGATACCCCTCCCTTGCTCCCTTGGCCCTGCCTGAAGCGAGAATGTAAAATCCTGAATCCAGTTCTTGACTGGCATGAGTCCATAGTGTGTCTCACATTGACACAAAATTGGCAGCCTCACTGAGCAGTTGAGGTAAAGACCCTAACTGAGTATTCCATGTTTAGTTTTCTCGTGTTACTGTATTTCATTTGAAAAATCGATGCAATTTTCGAATCGTTTGCCTTGATGTTCATTCTGGGATGGGGCCGTGAAGTTGGGCTATTATTGTGGACCTCAGTTTGCGCCAGAGTAAATGTTTGATCAGGAATGACTTCAGACCTGCTTGCACTACCCCTGCCATAACTCCACTGGAAGTGCAATGGAAACCTGTTTACTGTGAGTGCGTAGATATTGGTTTCTGCCGCAATTCCAGCAAAGCTATGATGGCTGTCCTGGCACACGTAATCCCAGCTAAAAACTGTCATTTAAAAAAAATCTTGATTTAATAAAGTTTCTGGCAAGGAGGTTACATTCCAGCCAAACTATCAGTTGAAAGGTCTTGGTTATTCCACAACTCGCCTTCATTTCCTCCGAGCTATTCAAACAGCATAAAGTGAAAAGGAAATAATTGTTTGCATTTATATGGTATTTTTCGCAACGTCAGGATATCACAAAGTGCTTTACGAGCAATAAGCACTTTTTGAATTGTAATCGCTGTGGAAGTGCAGCAACCAATTGTGCAAAGCAAGATCGCACAAAGTGCAATGAGATAAATGACCAGATAATCAGTTTTAGTGATGTTGGTTGAGGGATAAATATTTTCCACCAATGGAGCATTCTTGAGGTAGTTCATCGTTTTAGAAGAGTAGTTCTTGGGTTCTCTGGTTCTGGTATGCATGATGTCTTGCCCTCATGGATTTCCTACAAAAATGTCTAGGATGAGGTGAGGGTGGGATGCCCCTTGGCAGACTGGCTGCGTCCTTGATCATGGATGAATGCTGGCCAGCTGAGGGAATGGGGCATAAATGAGACCTTTTAAAAAGATGGCAGCACTGAAATAGTTAATTTTTACCCTGCTCATTTACTGAATCATGGGGATTGTAATTCCCATGGGGAAGATAAGAAGGGATCTGATTTGATTACCTCCCCATCCCTCCCCCAATTACCCCCAATATTTTGGTGAGTTTGTCCAATCTCAGCCTCACAGCTGAGGCTACAAGCAAAAGCAGGCCTCCCTCTTACAACAGCAACTTACATTTATATAGTGCCCTAATGCAGGAAAACATCCCAAGGCACAGTCAGGAGCATTAGCAGGCAAAATCTAATACCGAGTAATGTAAGGAGTTACTAGGAGCAGAGAGAGAGGTAGGGGGGCAGACAGGGTTAGGGTTTAGACAGCAGATGACAGGAACATCAATGGTGGCATAGAGGAAATTGGGGTTGGACTCGGGGCTAGGATTGAAGATACACAGGGAACTTGAAAGGTTGTAGGTCTGGAAGAAGATAGGGAAGTGTGAGACCATGGAAGAATTTGAAAACAAGAATAAGAATTTTAAAATTGAGATATTGCCAAGCTGGGAGCCATTGTCGGGTCAGGGGAGCACCTGGGTGATAGATGGAATGGGACTTGGTCCCTACGGACATTGAAAAACCAAAGAGAAAAGCCATGTTCCTCGCAGAGGGTAACAAAGTGTAATAGTCAGGGGCAAAAGGCTGACTGACTCCTCAGCTAATAAAAAGAGGTGAAGAATAGCAAAACTAAACCCTGTGAATAAAACAAAACACAACCTGTTAACGTCTTTATTGTGAAACGGTGCAAAAAGAATATTATAGCCTGGTACAGGAATATAATGAATGTAATATTGATTCTCCTAAGCCTGCAAGAATACGAGCACATTTAAGTAACCGATATTTGAAAGGCCTCTGTTTGCACAGGCTAATTTTATCTATAACCTGTCCGTCAAGAGTATATATCAGCTCCTCTGGTTCTGCTGATGCATTGCACATTTTATTTAAGAGCGCTTTGTCATTGCAGCTATTTTGAGCTCAGTTAATTCTTCAGATGAATGAGGAAAATCAATGTGTAAAGGTACAGGTTACTGAAACCTCCAGAGGCCATTGATTTAGACAGGACAATACAAAACCTTTTAATTTAACAGTATGTTGTTTGTGGCAATCATTTCAGAATCCATCATCCGTTAGTCAAATTGCTAACACTTGTGCGCTAGGACTGCTATTAATCATTGTGTCTTAATTCCTTCAGTACTACATTCCAGTCAAAGATCTTTGAAGTATGCGTGTCTACCAGCTCACTGCCTGTGGGGCTGTGAGACTACAGTTTATAGGCCATCCATTACACACTGTACATATGTAAATTATTGTTCACAGTGAAATGTGGTCAAATTGAATTTTGCTTTAATGGAGATTATTCCCTGAAGGTCTCCTAAGTTTCAAGCAACGTGCAAGGTCACAGTGCAAACAGTGATGCATTTGATATTTCTAGGGTAATTTTTTTTAACACAGCAATGCATCCGCACTTGGGTCATCTTTGGGGAAGGCAAGGAAATACACACAAAGCAAAAGCTCCCATCTTTGTTCTTTTTGAATTAAGATACCCAGCCCAAGGTCCACGATGTAGAACATTATAGAGGGGAGAAGATGTAGCAAGTCAAGTCAAGCCATTCCTGTGGGGGCACCAAGTTTGAATTGAAAAGCCGATTGGGATGGTAAATAGGGCCATTTTCTGTACTTCAGGGAAGCAATAGGTTAGATTTGGAGATGGTGCAACAAGTCTTGATTGGAAATACAGGGCCTGCAATTCATCTGCCCTGATTTATGGGCGCTGGGGGCATATTTCGTGACATGCCTGTACACGTTTAGATCGAGGTGGGAAAGGCTCAACTACCCAGCTCACCTGAATTAATTTGTCACTAGTTGGTGCATGTCCAGTGCTGCTCTCTTCTCATGAAAGCACTCAGCAACCTCTGCACATAGCATAAAGCCCCAGCAGCATTGTTGCAGATCACTTACTTAAAGACAGGCTGCCTCTTAAGAGGAGGCCGCACAAAAACATTGCTCCAATGGGAGTTCTTGCAAACTGAACATCAGGGTGGACTGAGGGTCCAGGCTGACTCATGCAGTGCTGACTTCATTCGTGGTGCAGTTGGGTTGGAGATAAGACTCCATGGTCTCACAGGGGGCCAGAAGATTCTCAAGGACCACTCTCAGAAGAAGCGGGAGCAGGAGTCTAGGCCCATGAATCTGGAAGTAGTGCCTCAAGAGGTCAGTAAAGTAATCGTCATATGACATTTCCTACCTACCACACCACCAGCCTCTTGTGCTGCTCAATGTACCACACTTGCATCACTCACTCAACAGCACTCCCTGGCACTTGACTCACAGCTAACATCCAGATACTCCACCACATATCTACCAGTGCTATTAGCCTCACACCAATTTCACACTGTCTCCACATACTTCCATCTATTCAGCTATGGCAGGTGCATTACCCAAACACAGCACTACACAATCACTGGCATTCTGCCCTCTCTCTTGCAGGACAAGGTGGCACACAGCAGAAGGCAGCAGAGCAGAACTGGCAGCGGGCAAGGACACCAGCATCTCCTGAGCCTTATGGAGGAAATGGCTCTCAGCATCATGGGACTGGCTCAACATGGCAGACATCTTACATAGCTGAAAATATTCAGGAGGATGACATCTTCCAGCCTTATGCCCTTCACACCTCCCAGCATCTTGCAATCTGGCATGATCAAGCTCCTGATGGTATGACCATCAGGATCTTGCTTTACAGCCGATTTCCCCTTCCTTAGACTAACCTTTCCCTTCTGATTTTCTGCTTTTAGGCATCGCAAAACTGGCTCCTGCTCAGTGACAGGAGGAGAGAAAACAGCAACATTTTTTTATTTGTCAGTTGATGTGGGCATTGCTGGCAAGGCCAGCATTTGTTGCTCATCCCTAATTACCCTGGAACTGAGTGGCTTGCTAGGCCATATTAGAGGGCAGCTAAGGGTCAACCACATTGCTGTGGGTCTGAAGTCACATGTAGGCCAGACCAGGTAAGGACAACCGATTTCCTTCCCTAAAGGACATTAGTGAACAGATAGGTTTTTACAATAATTGATAGTTTCATGGTTGCCATTACTGAGACTAGTTTTCAATTCCAGATTTTTTTTTAATTAATGGAATTTAAATTACACCAGCTGCTGTGGTTTGATTTGAACCCATGGTCCCAGAGCATTAGCCAGGACCTCTGGACTAGTCAAGTGATATTACCACTATGCCACATCATCACTTGATCTGCTACTCACAGCCAACAGCTCAGCCACTGGCACTGCTCCTACCTTGGAATCTAATACATAATACGGTGGGTCACTGGGCATGAGTGGTCTGCAGCCAGGCCAGTTTGAAAAGGTAGTTTGTAAAAAATTGGTTCATTTGCCAGTTAACCAGAGGACATGGTGGCAGAAAAGTATTGCTGTCGGGAAGTCAGGTGAGGACTTCAATGGGGCAGTATCCAGGAGCATACTGATAGGAATGCACACCGAGATAGTGGGTGCACTGGCTGTTCTTGCCTGACAGCCTCCAGTCACTGTCAAAGAGCGTGGAGGAGTCCAGCTCCAAGTTGGCGGAGAAACTGAAAAGCCATCAAGACAACATTGGTAGAGGCCACATGATAATAAATTGTCCAGAAGTTCACATTGTTAGTTCCAGTTAAAGGCTTGGGAGATATTCAACGTTTGACAGATGAATCAGCGAAGCGCTCAGGAAAAGATATGAACAATATTGATTTAGAACGAACCTTCTCATCACAGAATCAAAGTGACAAACTGCAGGACAGAAGCTTGGGAGCAGGTTACATACAACTGTTGAATTATGAAACCGGCTTTGTCTTGCAAAATATTCCATGTCAAAGAAGTTGGTGCCAGCACTGAGAAAATAAACGCTCCATTTGGCACGTCCACCAAGCATGGAATCGTTCATAAAGAAAGAGCACAGAAAAGGATTTCTCCTTGTGTGGGTGCGCTAATCCTCCTGTGACATTTGGTCACTCCATTTTCAAAGTCTATGCATTGGAAAACCTTTCCCCCACTGACGATTACTCTACAGGTTAGACTTCCTTTCGCTTCTCTTCAGCATCAGCAGTTTCACATCTGGTCTTCCACCAACTGTCCTGACCCTACCATGGCCCTGGCTCAGTTTGTTGTAACATGCCTTTAAGGGATAGCAGTATGACATCACTAGAGAGGGGATATGCCATGTTATCCAGTCTTAGTTCCACTTTTGCTTTGAGCAGAGCAAACATACACACACACACACACACACACACAGCTCTGATACCTTCAAGCTTTATACCTATGCATAACTGTTCCCTTGTGCCTAGTCTTAAAAATTGAACCCACAACGTGTTTACCCAATCCCTAACGAGTGATTGGTGCCTTGTGTCTTGTATAGTAAATAAGCTCAATGTATGATATCATTATAATAACACGACATGGTGATCAGCGGTGGTAAGACAGGTGGCAGCAAGATTAAGTACAGGTAGGATATTGTGAACAGCCTTAGGTTGTGTCACATGCCATGAGAAGGCCTCGGTGTTTTGGTCAGACAGCGATGAAGTCACAGTGTTGGGGGGTTTTGAAAATGCAGCACGGTGACCACGAAGAAAAGCTTTGGAGACAGCGCTGAGATAGTGCTCCAGCAAAGAGCTGGTAAGTGGATGGTGAGATTGCAACACATAGCCTGTCAGTCCAATTAGTGGGACAGTGCATCAAGAGGACTAGCACTGGGTTAGCTGAGTCGGGAAAGGCGAGTGACCAGGGTGTGGGCTGCATCGATAATTAGCAAGAGAGAGTCAACAAACAAAATAAAAAATCATATAAAATTAGGCCAGAGAAGTTTGCGATTATAACGGGTGGCTTTGGGAGTTGCTGAGCAATTAATATAATAAAAAGTAAAGATGCCATGACTCTGTGATGCATTCCTGTCACCACACATCTTCGTGGGCGGAGCTTTGGAAAAACGTGCAAAAGCGGCAACACCAACATTGAGCCCAGGTACTACAGAAGAAGGAAGGTCAAAGGGATATTGGCAGAATGTCCACAAAATTCCCCAGTTTGAATTGGGATGCAGCTGACTTAATATCCAAATTCAAAATATTTAAACAGTGTACTGAACTATGGTTTCTTGATTCAGGTGTGTCTGAACCAGACAAGCAAGACATAAAAATTTGCTTAGCAATTGGGGATGAAGGTCTACACAAGTTGAACGTGTCAGGATTATCAGAAGAAGAACTAAAGGATCCCCAAAAGATATGGACAACATTGGAATACCGGTTCAGAATCAGGTTAAACTTCCATATTCATCGACTAGAGTTCATGTCATTTCGATAACAGCCTACAGAATCCATTGACCACTTTGTCAGCAGATGCAGAGAAATGGATATGTGCTACAATTTTTCAAATGCAGCACTAGCAGACAGAATTGCTGAGTCACTAATCGCATCTTCTCCCATGGAAGCATTCCAGAAAGATCTACTCGACAAGCTCAAACCACAGAGCATCGAAGAGGTACCCAAGGACAGACGTAAATATGAAGTGATCCTCGCAGGTCAACAAAGCTTACAGGTCCTAAGTACAACCTCAATTATTGACGTGCTCACTAGAATACCCAAACCTAGCAAGACATATGGAAGGTGTGGCCTTCTGCATGCACCAAGGAAATGTTCAGCTTTCCATCGGTTCTTCAACGCATGTGGCAAAAAGGGCCATTGGCAGCGGCAGTGTACGAGAGCAAAGGTTGATGCAGCTACAAAGAGATGTGCACTGATCCAGACAGACCTTACAAAACGAATACCTTCAAGCAATAAGAATGAACATCCGGTATCCCCTCAAAAACGAATACCTGAGGCGATTGACAAACCAGAAAATGACAACGTGCACGACAAGACGAAGAGCAGTGAACACATGTTTCACACAATAAATCTGGCGGAAAACATAGATACCATCTCACTGCCTGAAGTATTTCCCAGGATTCACATTTTCTGTCCTAACAAAGTTGGTAACGATTCGTTATTGGCCAAGATTGACACAGGGTCAAGTGCCAACATCCTATCTCTGCAAATTCCAAAAGACATGTATCCACAGACATTGAAAGCCATGGCAAAACCTACTACTGTGCAACTTTCAGCACACAACGGTTCACTAATTCCATATGCAGAATCCATAGTCCTGGAGTGCAAGTACAATAAATCCTTATGGGTTTCACAAATGTTCTACGCCATGGAGACTAAAGGCCCAGCGATCACAGGTCTATTGGCATGCCTTGACCTCACGCTGGTAACAATCTATGGAATTGTTCAGAAATCACAAGGCAGATCAACCTCAGAAACTATTGCTATCACCTCGGTTCATGACCTAACATTTAAATATCCAGAATATTTCAACAAAATTGGCAGTTTCAAGGGAGCTGTAACATTACACTTGCAGGAGCATGCAAGTTCGTCAATTGATTCACTTCATAAGTGCAACATCGACATTCAAGATAAACTGAAGGTTGAACTAGACAAAATGGAGAAAGAAGGAATCATTAGGAGAGTACAAGAGCACACAAATTGGTGCATTTCAATCACTTGTGTCATAAAGAAGGACAGATCATTGAAAGTATGTGTTGTGCTCCTTCTGTTGGGTCGCTTTGCTCAGCAAACACAATTGCATGCCTATTTACTGGTGAGTGAGTTGGTAAACAAGGTACTGCAGACACAGAGACCAATGTAAGAAACACATGCTGCTTATTAACACAAGTAACAGAGCTCTAAAACATGTGTGCTTCTCCAACCAGACCTTATTCTAAACTACTGATTAACATTGTAGCCCGCGCTACACAGCAATTGGGCAATGCAATCACATGGTCAACCTGCTCACATTCTCTTAAAGGTGTATTGCACCTCACATTACCACAGTATGGTTCAATCCACAATGTTTAAATGCAGATTTGAAATGTTGTCCTTACAAAATACCCACATTAGAAGAGTTAAATCCAAGATTTCCAGATGCAAAATTCTTCTCGAAGGTTGATGCCAAGAATGATTACTAGTCAGTACATTTCGTGGAGAAATCTTAAGAGCTTACTACATTTCATAACAATTCGAACGCTATGTTTTCAACACCTTCCTTTCAGGTATCTATTAGCCAGGATCTCTTCCTAACTCATATAGACCCCCTTACATGCACTGTGCCAGGACGCAACTGTAACACAGATAATATCACTGTTGTGGGAAGATCAAAGCAAGAACATGACCATAATCTGGATTTATTGATGCAAGTGGCAGGTAATGAAGGATCGGTGTTCAACAGTCTGAAATGCAATATCAATGTGCAGCAGATCAATTCCAGTGCTGGCATATGTCCCGATCCAAGTAAATTAGCAGATATTAAAGCCATGCCAACGCCTCAAGATAAGGATGATCTTCAAAAATGTCCAGGTCTGTTTAATTTCTTGTCTGCATGCATTCCCAATTTCGCTCAAAAGTCTTCATCACTAAGGGAACTGTTGAGAAAGGATGATCCTTTCCTGTAGCACCAAGACCACCAATGCCTCTTCGAAGCACTGAAACTGTCATTATCAGAAGCATTAACATTGCAGTTTTACAATCCTAGGGAGACAATTACCCTGGAGATTGATGCTTCACGGAAAGGTCTGCGAGCATGCAGACTACAAAAAGACAAACTGGTTGCCATTGCTTCAAAATCTCTGGCCGGAAGTTTCCAGCCCTTCACGCCAGCAGGATTTCCTGGTCCCCCCGATGTGAATGGAGATTCCAATGCTGCGCCGGCACCACCGTGGGGGAACCTGCCACAGTTGGAGAAGGGGGGAGGTGGCTGGAAAATTCTGGCCTCTGTGTGTAATGCAATCAAGCAAGAAACATTAGCTTTAGTGCTTGGAATCATGCATTTTCTTACCTATCAATCTGGCAAAAGATTTCTGGTTGAGACTGACCATAAGACACTGGAGATGATTTGGCAAAAACCATTGACCAGTGCCCTGCCAAGATTGCAATGTCTCTTGATAAAAATTCAAGCTTACGACTGTGAGATTAGCTACAAGCCAGGTAACTTGATGGTCACATTGGATACATTTAGCAGATTGCCTAACCCAGCCAAATTAGAAGATATATCCTTGGATCTACAAGTTGACTTCATTGACATTCAACTTGAAGATGTTCTCCAAATTGATCTGTTACATTTTGCAAATGCCAGCAGCTACCAGAGGAAACGGCGAAAGATTCTACACAACAGCAACTGTGGAAAACCATCATTGAAGGATGGCCTGATTCAATTCGGTGCCGTTTACGAACACTTGATACTATTTTGGCCTTAATGGGACAAGCTAAGAATCTCCTAGGGAGTCATTTTTAAAGGCAGGCAGGTCATCATACTGGGATTTGCGACCTGATATTCTTCAACAACTTCATCATTTACATATGGGCATAGATTGGACGAGAAGACTCACAAGACAGGTATGAGCAATGGCACTGAAGTCATTGTCAAGAAGTGTGAGGCATGTCAAGGGCATATGCCAAGTCAGCACAAACCACCATTGATTCCACATGATGTTCCTATCCATCCTTGGTTCAAAATCTCATCTGACCTCTTTCATGTCAATGGCCCTGACTTCATCATCCTTGTCGACTATGTTATCATGTTCCCCATTATTAGACTGTTGTACAATACATCAAGCACAACTGTCACACATTCTCCAAGTGTTATTTATTTGGTGTGCCTTGGGAGATCATTATGGATAATGGTCCGCAATTTATTGGTAAGTCATTTCAGGATATGTGTGGGAAGTGCAATATCGCGTGGTGAAATCTCTAATTCTCAAATGTAGACAGACCAAGCAAGATCTACACATTGCACTGTTACACCTGAGAGTGACACCTTTAAGTGCAACCATTCTATCACCAGCAGAGCTTATATTTGGCAGACCAGTGTATAATAATTTACCTACTCTTACCCATTCTACTCTCTCAGAAACTAGAACTGCAAGAGAAGATGACCATCGTGCACGAAAAAATGCGGGCACAGAATTGCCAAGTTTACAGTCGGGACAACAAGTTCACATCCAGGATCCCACAGAAGGTACACGACAACCAGCCAAGGTGACAAGGATTTGTTCAGAACCAAAATCCTATGACATCATTTCACACAAAGGTGCAACGGTGAAATATAACCGAGGAGAGATCAGATCCATTCCAGCTCCTTAGCCACCATACAGTCGTTTTGCATTGAGGACTAGATCCCAAATCCAACCAGGCACAATATCCAAGAATGACAACCCCACAGATCACTGTGGGCAATTAAAGACAGCTCCAGATAAGGTTATTAGTACAAGATCTGGGCGTACTAGCAGATTGCCTTTACCCTTTAGAGACTCATAGTTTCATCAGTTCTATGCATTTATGTAATGGTAACTAAACATGAACATGTATTGTAAATAGTTATACTTCTTTGGAAGGAGGTAAAGTATCTTTCAAAAGAAAGGGGGATGTTGTAATATGCCTTTAAGGGATATCAGAATGACATCATTAGAAAGGTGTGTCATGTGATCCAGTATTAGTTTCACTTTTGCTTTGAGCAGAGCACACACACACACACACATACAGCCTTGCCACCTTTAAGCTTTATACCTATGTATAACTTCTCATGCGCTTAGTCTTATTAAATTAACCTACAATGTGTTTACCCAAACCCTTATAAGTGATTGGCGCCTTGTATCTTGCACAGAAAATAAGCTCAAGGTATTATAACATTGTAATAATACAACTCAGTTTACCTGGACATGGACCACTACATATTAATAAAGGGCTCCAAATGCCACCACTGCCAGCAAGAGAATGCCAGCCAGTGGCCCTCTCCTTGTTCTTCTCCCTCCATTTCCCCACAGTCAGTGACTTTATTGCAGCTCCTTTGGGCTTTTTGCCATCTTGCAGCTGGCAGTAAGTGGAGTGGGCAGACAGGAAATGAGGTGGGATGCTGGGGCCTACTCTTCCCTCCACTGGCATTTACACCTGTCCAACAGAGATAGGGAGGCAGCATTTGACCTGGCAGGGGTGAGAGAAGAGAAATGGTGCTTATGGCAGAGGGGCAATGATGGACTTGCTGCCTAATTTTCCTATCTGTTTCCTTTGTTATCCTGCCCAATTTCGGGTGGGATAAATTAGGAAAACCCTTATGATAGGGAAATCATGTTTGACAAACCTGCTGGAGTTCTTGAGGATGTAACTAGCAGAATAGATAAGGGAGAACCAGTGGATGTGGTGTATTTGGATTTTCAGAAAGCTTTTGATAAATTCCCACATAAAAGGTTAGTGTGTAAAATTAAAGCACATGGGATTGGGGATAATACATTGGCATGGATTGAGAATTGGTTAGCAGGCAGGAAACAGAGAGTAGGAATAAATGAATATTTTTCGGAGTGGCAGGCTGACTAGTGGGGTACCGCACTGTTGGGGGATCAGTGTTTGGGCCCCAGCTATTCACAATATGTATCAATGATTTGGATGAGGGAACCAAATGTAATATTTCCAAGTTTGCTGATGACATGAAACTTGTTGGGAATGTGAGGGTGTAAAGGGGCTTCAAGATGATTTAGACAGGTTGAGTGAGTGGGCAAATACATGGCAGATGGAGTATGACGTGGATAAGTGTGAAGTTATCCACTTTGGTAGAAAAAACGGAATGGCGGAATATTATTTAAATGATGATAGATTGGGAAATGTTGATGTACAAAGGGACCTGGGAGTCCTTGTACACCAATCACTGAAAGCAAGCATACAGGTGCAGCAAGCAGTTAAGAAGGCAAATGGTGTGTGAGCCTTCATTGCGAGAGGACTTGAGTACAGGAGCAAGGATGTCTTACTGCAGCTGTACAGGGCCTTGGTGAGACCACACCTGGAGTATTCTGTGCAGTTTTGGCCTCCTTATCTAAGAAAGGATATACTTGCCGCAGAGGGAGTGCAGCGAAGGTTCACCAGACTGATTCCTGGGATGGCAGGATTGTCGTATGAGGTGAGATTGGGTCGACTAGGCCTGTATCCACTGGAGTTTAGAAGAATGAGGGGGCATCTCATTGAAACATATCAAATTCTACAGACTGGATGCAGAGTTGATATTTCCTCTGGCTGGGGGTTCTAGAACAAGTGGTCACAGCCTCAGGATATGGGGTCAGCCATTTAGGACTGAAATGGGGAGAAACTACTTCACTCAGAGGGTGGTGAACCTGTGGAATGCTGTGCCACCGAAGGCTGTGGAGGCCAAGTCATTGAATACAGTTAAGAAGGAAATAGATAGATTTCTGGACTCGAAAGGCATCAAGGGGTATGGGGAGAAAGTGGGAGTTCGGCTTTGAGATGGAGGATCAGCCATGATCATATTGAATGGCGGAGCAGGCTCGAAGGACCGATATGGCCTACTCCTGCTCCCATCTTCTATGTTTCTATGTTTGTATCTTACCTTTGTCTTAGCTAATCTAAGGGACACGCACATATAAAGCATTGGACACACAGCAGTCCCGTGCAACAAACATTACGGTGGCCCACAAACTCCCAGGCTGCCTCTATTTTCTGCAGCGCAAGGAGCCTGTGTTCCGTGCCTACATAGGATGTGCGAGGTTGATTATTGGAGACTGTCTACCTGGGGCAACAGTGAATCTGTAAATTCCATCTTAACCAGAGCCTTGGTCAGGGCTTAAGGTTTCGCTAGCATTTTAGACAATCGAGCCTTGCAAAAACCAAATGCAGAAATGTCGGTTTAATGAGGTCCAGGAAGAGATCAAATACCCTATAGTGTCTTGAGAATCAATAGCTGTAAGATGTTTCTGGACAGATTGTAGGTAACACCTTAAAATATAATTTCCAGACCTTTTCTGAATGTTGTATTTCTTGCCTGCTGCTGAGATAGAGGAGCTGCTACGATTGACTTAGTTCACAAGGAAACCCAACAAAGTGGTGACTGGAGGGAGGTTAGCCACACCGCCCAGCTATTGGCACCTCCAAGCCGACTCGTCCAGGGTGACTTGTGATGCTCAGTACTGTATTTACTCTAATATTGACTGCACTACTTTGTTCAAGAATCAGGGGAGGCCTCATGAATTATAATCAGTTTTATTTTCTGGGAGGAAGGGGCTCAGATTAAGGATGCAGCCTTTTTGCAGGCGGAGCCAAAATATCAGTTGTGGTAATTTGAGGTGTAATATATCTTTAAGAGAATGTGAGAAATTTGGCCACGTGACTGTATTACCCAGTTACTGTGTAGCACGGGCTACAATGTTAATCGGTAGTTTAGAATAGGGTCTGGTTGGAGAAACACACATTGCGTTAGTGCTCTGTTACTTGTGTAAATAAACAGCACGTGCTTCATCTTGTATTGGTCTCAGCGTCTGCGGTATCTTGTCTAGCAACTCACTCACCAGTAGATAGTGCGTGTCCGCTTAGCAAAGTGACCCAACAGCAGGAACATGACGTCAGTGAATAAGATACTCCTTTGCCACATATAAATGACAAACAACCTTTATGCACTGGGTGAGCACACTGTCCTCTCAGTCCTGGAGTGCAGGATCAAATCAAGGCCCAGGCTGATGGAATGATGTTCGCCACTTCCTCACTCCCTGCTGACACTCAGGGTCATAGGTGAACTGAGTTTGGATAGTGATCCTTAAAGCGCCCAATCCACAGCAAAAATAAAACTGCAAAAGATTTAACACTGACAAAAATTGTTTGGCAGTTGGGAGCTCAGGACAGTTGAGGGAAATGGAAACATTTCACTAGTTGATCAGGAGACAGTCTTCTGAGAACAAAAATTCAGCCCTTTGTTTCTCGAAGTGTGGGAGTGTCCGGTACTGACTCTAAGTTTAATTTCTAGCTCCATAAGCCCCAACTGGACAGCATAAAAAATTCAATTCTTCTCCCTGAAAGCAATGTTCAAAAGTCATACACTGATCAGCACAGAAGGAGGCCATTCGGTCCATCATGCTTGAGTTGGTTCTTTGTCTGAGTCACTCAATTAGTCCCACCCGTTTGCTCTTTTGACATAACCTTGCAAATTTTCCCTCTTCAAGCATCGCCTTTTGAAAGTTACTCTTGAATCTGGTTCCACTGCTCTTTCAGGTGATGTTTACCAGACCACAGCAACTCACTGTCACCTTCTGGACCTGTTCCCAGTTATGCCTGGGGCAGGATGTTCAGGGCGTCAGGCAGGCGCAGCCAGAGGGCCTGGGCACGGCCGGGAAAGGGCCCGCCCGCCCATGATCGGCCCCCGACCGCGGTTTCACATTGGCTGCCCAGCATGAAAGGCACACTGTAATGCTCAGCGCTGCCGGGGTGGGGGTGGGAGGAGGGCGAGCGCTGACGTCAGCACAAGCACAGGGGAACGCGCAATGAAAGCTCCCTGAAGGCAGACAGCTACCTCGGGGAGCTGAAGAGTTTTAAACCCAAAAATAAAGATTATGAAATTCTGAAAAAATTGTCGCCACCTAGGACTCACTCACATGAACAGATAGATAATAAAATTCTGCCCAAACGCTTTTAAAAAAATTAATACTGGAAAACCCATCCCCCCTGGGCTGAGGTTTCCTCAAAAATGCAAAGGCCGCCTGGCTGATTTGCCCGCCCACCAGCTGTAACGTTAGATGGGCAGCGAAAAATCCACGTTAACTGAAACTTTAATGGCCTTAATAGGCCTCTTTATTGTCGGCAGGCGTGCTGCCGACTCTCGTGCGTGCCTGCCGACCGAAATATCGTGCGAGCGCACAATGATGTTAGGACACGCGGCCGACTTTGTCGCGAGCTATTTTATGCCTGATCAGGCCGGGCCCATGCCCACCCGTGGGACATAAAATTCTACGCCTGAAGTCTCGATCCATCAGTTACCAACTCCAGCGTTTGGAAACAGTTATTTTTTTCTATCATGATTTTGAACACCTCTATCAAACCTTCCTTTAACCTTCTCTGTTCTAAGGAGAATAACGGGTCCATTCTGTGCACTGGTAACCATGGTAGCCATTCTAGTAAACCTCTCCTGCACTCTCTGTAAGGCCGACACCTCCCTGAAGTGTGGTGCCCAGAGTTGACTGTAATATTCCAGCTGGGATCTACTCAGTATTTTGAAAAGGTTTAGCGTAATTTCCTTGCTTTTTACTTCAAACCTCTACTGATAAAGACCAGGATCCCGAATGCCATTTTGGCAGTCTGCTCAACTTCTCTTAATACCTTCAAAGATTTTTGTACATACACCAACAAATCTCTCTTCCTGCATCCCTTTTAAAATTGTACCATTAATATTGCCACAAATCATTGATTTTTGTGTCCCTGGGTGCTAAATTAGCAGTCAGAGGCTCAGAATCCGGCAGTGAGTAACTCACCTCCTGACCTCCCAAAGCATGTCCAACATCTACAAGGCACAAGTCAGGAGTACAATGGAATACTCTTCACTTGCCTGGATGAGTGCTACATGCAAGAAGCTTGAAACCATCCAGGATAAAGCAGCCCGCTTGATTGGCACCGCATCCACATTCACTCCACCCACCACCGATGCACAGTGGCAGCAGTGTGTACCATCTACAAGATGCACTGCAGTAACTCACCAAAGCTCCTTAGGCAGCACCTTCCAAGCCCACGACTACTACCATCTAGAAGGCCAAGGGCAGCAGATGCATGGGGACACCACCACCTGGAATTTCCCCTCTAAGCCACACACCATCCTAGCTTCAAAATATATCACCAACCCTTCATTGCTGCTGGGTCAAAATCCTGGAACTCCCTCCCTAACAGCACTGTGGATGTACCTACACCACATGGACTGCAGCGGTTCAAGAAGGCAGCTCACCACCACCTTCTCAAGGGCAACTGGAGATAGGCAATAAATACTGGCCCAGCCAGCGATGCCCAAACCCCATGAGTGAATTCAAAGAAATGTGTGGAGATTGCAACATTTAAGGTACAAGATGTTCCAATGCTTGTATTATTGGTTCCTGCCTAGTAACAAGAGTGGGACCCTCTGGGAATGTTTTGATAGGTCATCAGAACAGTTTAAGGGTCAGTGAACAACTCATCTTGAGGCAGTCAGTCAGTTTCAGGAGAGTCAGGAGCTGGTGGAAGAAGATCCATGCAGCCAAAGTGCTGCTGTCAGTTCTGAGGACTGAGAAGTGGGCTCAGAGGAAGCCCCGCTAATTGAAGAGAGCTCAGGAAAAGCCCTGGTATTTGAACAGGAGTCCTGAAGATCCAAGAAGGCAGTCAGTTTGGGGCAGTCTAGTGACCAACAAGTGTCACAAAGACAAAAGGGACATAAACATATCCTAGTTGAGTTAAGTTGAAGAAAGAGCTGCGGGGAGCAGACTTTAAGTAAAGAGGGCCATTGGGGCAAAGGTACCTCTTTGGAGCAGTCGTGTTCTGCTTGGCACCGCAATAGTGTGAAAGTGTGCTTGTAAGCTAGTGTTGAGTGTACATGGGAATCCAGGGAGAACGAACCTTGGGAGATGAGACTGAAACCCTGTGAGGTGGGCCATTGTTAAAGCTGTCCAAGTGGAACCAACTTTTGGAGAGAATTCCGCCTTCGAAGGTAAAGCTGGGAATCCCTCATGAGACAGAGTTTCAACAAGATTTTTTGACTTGGTGTTTTCTGATGTCTGGGTGGGTTCTTGAGAAATCCATGGACTCTGTCTTGGTTGCATCTGTCATTTACTCTGTAGTGTGGTGTGTTTGACCACAGTTCGTGTGTTAATTCACATGTACCTCATACTTAGCCTGAATGTTGGCGTATAAGATTAATATTGTAAATTGTTATATCTTTCTGAACTTGTATAGTAAAGTTTGTTTTTGTTTGTGCAAAACCTGTGGAATCTTCATTGCAAAAGCAGGTGTCTGGAATCGCAACTTTTATCTACTTTAAACAAAATGTTAATGGTTCCCCCTAACTGGATCTCCTCACACAACCCAGGGTCTGCCCAACAATTTATATTGCTCCTCCTCATGCTTCCTCCCATAGATTTGATTTGTGATGTGTTTGTCCCTTTCACTCTATCCTCCTGATGTTCATTGCCATCCTCCTTACTGTTTACTACTTTCCTGAGTTTTGTGTCATCAGCAGAGTTTTGAAGATCAGTCCTGTATACCCAAGGCCATTTCATTAACATTATACCAAAAAGAGCAGTGGTGTCCTTCCCCGCAGTCAGGAAAACAACTGTTCGCCACTACATTCCTCTTTCTGCCTCGTAGACAGTTTTGTTCCTACCTAGCAGCCACTACTCCTTTTATTCCCATGGGCTTCAGTTTTTGCTTAATAAATCTATCCAGCATTTTTTTTTAATCAAATACCTTTTGAAAGTACATATTCACATACACATCAACAGCACCATCCAATTGACCATCTCTGCTTCTTCATCAAAGATCGCAATCAAATTAGTCAAACACAATTTCCTTTTAACACATCCATGCTGGTTGTTAAATTTGTGAGTTGATATTTTTCCAAACGTCAGTTAATTTTGTCCCGAGTTTTGTGTCGAAGGCCCGGATTTTAGCCACGACGAAGAAGCTCTCCATCGTGACGAAAATGGCACAAGTGGCCAAAAGTCATAAGCCCCGCCCCTGAACACAGCTCTTCACATTTCCCAAGGGCAGGATCGAGGGTGTTTCACACGTGCATCGTCTACAGAGGCACCTGGCCATTTAAACCACCAGCTGCCTCCACTGAAGTGGGACTTTGCTGGGCCAGGAGTGTGAAACCTGGAGTGTGCAGATTAGCGCAGGGAAGAGCAGGGTTGAACTTTGTGGATTTGTTTAGATAGCTAGGCTTTGGAGCAGTAAGGTGTCTCTTTGGATCTAGTCCTATGACACCTTTGGTGGAGGCGAAATGTCCTTAGGTGCCCTTTGAAATAGTTAAAAGTAGACATAAAAGTGCATAAACCCATTACTGTGAAGCTCAATGGAACTGTCAACAGACCTGTCAAAATCAACTGTCAAAACTGTCTGAGGCACCTGTAAAAGGGAGCTGTCAAGCTGTCAAGGTATTTAAAAGTCCTGCGCATTAAATCTTTGAAAATAAAATGTCAAGAGTGTTAAAAAATTTGATTGCCTGCTATTTCACTCTGTTTTTTGACATGTCTGAGGATTGCTATTACTAGATTACTACTCCATGTCTGATTTCACAACCATCCTGACAATATTCCTGACAATATTCCAACAATAGTACTGAACACTTGTGTTCAGAACTTCCGCACCCCTAGCCAAGCTGTTCCAGTACAGCTACGACACTGGCATCTACCCAGCTATGTGGAAAATTGCCCAGATATGTCCTGTACACAAAAAACAAGACAAATTGAACCCGGCCAATTACTGCCACATTAGTCTACTCTTAGTCATCAGTAAAGTGGGTGAAAGGGTCATCAACAGTGCTATCAAGCGGCACTTGCTTAGCAATAACCTGCTCACTGACACCCAGTTTGGGTTCTGCCAGGGCCACTCAGCTCCTGACCTCATTACAGCCTTGGTTCAAACATGGACAAAAGAGCTGAACTTCCGAGGTGAGGTGAGAGTGGCTGCCCTTGACATCGAAGCATCATTTGACTGAGTGTGGCATCAAGGAGCCCTAGCAAAACTGGAGTCAATGGGAATCAGGGGGGAGACTCTCCACTGGATGGAGTCATAGGTTGTGGTTGTTGGAGATCAGTCATCTCAGCTCCAGGACATCACGGCAGGAGTTCCTCGGGGTAGTGTCCTTGGCCCAACCATCTTCGTCAATGACCTTCCTTCCAAAATAAGGTCAGAAATAGGGATGTTTACTGACGATTGCACAATGATCAGCACCATTCGTCATTCCTCAGATACTGAAGCAGTCCATGTCCAAATGCAGCAAGACCTGGACAATATCCAGGCTTGGGCTGACAAGTGGCAAGTAACATTCGTGCCACACAAGTGCCAGGCAATGACCAGATCCAACAAGAGAGAATCTAACCATTGCCCTTTAATGTTCAATGGCATTACCATCACTGAATCCCCCAATATTAACACCCTGGCGGTTACCATTGACCAGAAACTGAACTAGACTAGCCATATAAATACGGTGGCTACAAGAGCAGGTCAGAGACTAGGAATCGTGTGACGAGTAACTCACCTCCTGACTCCCCAAAGCCTGTCCACCATCTTCAAGGCACAAGTCAGGAGTGTGATGGAATACTCCCCACTTACCTGGATGAGTGCAGTTCCAACAACACTCAAGAAGCTTGACACCATCCAGGACAAAACAGACCACTTGATTGGCACCACATCCACAAACATTCACTCCCTCCACCACTAGAGCACAGCAACAGCAGTGTAAACCATCTACAAGATGCACTGTAGGAATTCACCAAGGCTCCATAGAGAGCACCTTCCAAACCCACAACCACTACCATCTGGAAGGACAAGGGAAACAGATACATGGGAACACCACTACCTGGATGTTCCCCTCCAAGTCACTCACCATCCTGTCTTGGAAATATATCGCCGTTCCTTCACTGTCACTGGGTCAAAAGCCTGGAACTCCCTCCTTAACAGCAGTGTGGGTGTACCTACACCACATGGACTGCAGCGGTTCAGGAAGGCAGGTCACCACCACCTTCTCAAGGGCAACTAGGGATGGGGAATAAATGCTGGCCCAGCCAGCGAAGCTCACTTCCCATAAATGAATATAAAATTATCACAGTAGGGTGCCTGCCATTTCACAGTTTGATTGACAGCTACAAATGGTTATAGACTTATTTAAAGTGGGACCATGAACTTCAATGCTTGTTGTTGTAGGAACTTGTGCACTTTAATGAAATGTTTATTGTTATAGGCTTTATTTAGTTGAAAGAATGTAAATGTAGTAAATGCTTTTTTTATGAATGAGAGTTTTTTAATATGGTGAAAGGCTGCAATGGACACGTAGAACTTTATTTTTTTGAGTTGTTATTTTTATCTCATCTATACATGGGGTCCTGCGGCCCAATGCATGGTGAACACTGGGTGAGTTGGCATTGTAGGTGTAAGGGCAAAGATGTGGTGGGTGGGGGCATGGGTTAGCATGAGTTAGCACTAAGTTGGCATAGAGGCTATAAACGGCTGTGGGAGGTGGGTGGAGGGACATCGGTTGGCATGGAGGTTGTGAGGTGTTATGGGGTGGGTGGGTGGGGCATGAGATGGCAAGAGTTGGCATGGATGAGGCATGGGGGGCTGTGAGGATGTTGAAGGATGAGGCTGGGGGGATGTTTTAATCTTGAATTTTAAACTTTGGACACAGTGCAGGAGGCCCGAGGGAGGCTGTCCACACAGCCCAGCTCAGCATCCAGCAGTTCCCCGCAGGCCACCCAGCTTCTAACCTAGCCTGAATCCACCCGCCTGCCCTTTGTCTACAGGCCGACTAATGTTCAGAAATCAACTTAATGTTTGAAAAGATTTTGCATTTCACCCAAATGATCAACATTGACTCTGTGACATTTCCATTTAGAGCCAGTGAGATGGTGGTTAGCAAATCTGTCTCTGGCTTTCCACTGGGACTGAGAGCAACGCTGCTCCACTGGGACTGGGAGCAACACTGCTCCACTGGGACTGACAGCAACACTGCTCCATTGGGACTGACAGAAACACTGCTCCACTGGGACTGACAGCAACACTACTGCAGTGGGACTGGCAGCAAAATTGCTGTACTCAGACTGACAGCAGACCTGCTGCACTCAGACTGGCAGCAATGCTACTGCAGTCGGATTGGCAGCAACACTTCTACAACGGGACTGATAGCAACACTGCTGCACTTGGACTGACAGCAACACTCAGACTAACAGCAACACTGCTGCACTTGGACTGACAGCAACACTCAGACTAACAGCAACACTGCTGCACTTGGACTGACAGCAACACTGCTGCACTTGGACTGACAGCAACACTCAGACTAACAGCAACACTGCTGCACTTGGACTGACAGCAACACTGCTGCACTTGGACTGACAGCAACACTGCTGCACTTGGACTGACAGCAACACTACAGCACTTGGACTGACAGCAACACTGCTGCCCTTGGACTGACAGCAACACTGCTGCACTTGGACTGACAGCAACACTGCTGCACTTGGACTGACAGCAACACTGCTGCACTTGGACTGACAGCAACACTCAGACTGACAGCAACACTGCTGCACTTGGACTGACAGCAACACTGCTTCACTTGGACTGACAGCAACACTGCTGCACTTGGACTGACAGCAACACTGCTGCACTTGGACTGACAGCAACACTGCTGCACTTGGACTGACAGCAACACTGCTGCACTTGGACTGACAGCAATACTTCTGCACTTGGACTGACAGCAACATTACTGCACTTGGACTGACAGCAACACTGCTGCACTTGGACTGACAGCAACACTGCTGCACTTGGACTGACAGCAATACTTCTGCACTTGGACTGACAGCAACACTGCTGCACTTGGACTGAGAGCAACACTGCTGCACTTGGACTGACAGCAATACTTCTGCACTGGGACTGACAGCAACACTGCTCCACTGGAACTGAGAGCAACACTGATCCACTGGGACTGAGAGCAATGCTGCTCCACTGGGACTGAGAGCAACACTGCTCCACTGGAACTGAGAGCAACACTGCTCCACTGGGACTGAGAGCAACACTGCTCCACTGGGACTGAGAGCAACACTGCTCCACTGGGACTGAGAGCAACACTGCTCCACTGGGACTGAGAGCAACACTGCTCCACTGGGACTGAGAGCAACACTGCTCCACTGGGACTGAGAGCAACACTGCTCCACTGGGACTGAGAGCAACATTGCTCCACTGGAATTGAGGGCAACACTGCTCCACTGGGACTGAGAGCAATACTGTTCCACTGGGACTGACAGCAACACTGCCGCAGTGGGACTGGCAGCAAAATTGCTGTACTCAGACTGACAGCAGACCTGCTGCACTCAGACTGGCAGCATTGCTACTGCAGTCGGATTGGCAGCAACACTTCTTCAATGGGACTGATAGCAACACTGCTGCACTTGGACTGACAGCAACACTCGGACTAACAGCAACACTGCTGTTCTTGGACTGACAGCAACACTGCTGCACTTGGACTGACAGCAACACTGCTGCACTTGGACTGACAGCAACACTGCTGCACTTGGATTGACAGCAACACTGCTGCACTTGGACTGACAGCAACACTGCTGCACTTGGACTGACAGCAACACTGCCGCAGTGGGACTGGCAGCAAAATTGCTGTACTCAGACTGACAGCAGACCTGCTGCACTCAGACTGGCAGCATTGCTACTGCAGTCGGATTGGCAGCAACACTTCTTCAATGGGACTGATAGCAACACTGCTGCACTTGGACTGACAGCAACACTCGGACTAACAGCAACACTGCTGTTCTTGGACTGACAGCAACACTGCTGCACTTGGACTGACAGCAACACTGCTGCACTTGGACTGACAGCAACACTGCTGCACTTGGATTGACAGCAACACTGCTGCACTTGGACTGACAGCAACACTGCTGCACTTGGACTGACAGCAACACTGCTGCACTTGGACTGACAGCAACACTGCTGCACTTGGACTGACAGCAACACTACTGCTTTTGGACTGACAGCAACACTGCTGCACTTGGACTGACAGCAACACTGCTGCACTTGGACTGACAGCAACACTGCTGCACTTGGACTGACAGCAACACTGCTGCACTTGGACTGACAGCAACACTGCTGCACTTGGACTGACAGCAACAATACTGCACTTGGACTGACAGCAACACTGCTGCACTTGGACTGACAGCAACACTGCTGCACTTGGACTGACAGCAACACTGCTGCACTTGGGCTGACAGCAACACTGCTGCACTTGGACTGACAGCAACACTACTGCACTTGGACTGACAGCAACACTACTGCACTTGGACTGACAGCAACACTGCTGCACTTGGACTGACAGCAACACTGCTGCACTTGGACTGACAGCAACACTACTGCACTTGGACTGACAGCAACACTGCTGCACTTGGACTGACAGCAACACTGCTGCACTAGGACTGACAGCAACATTCAGACTGACAGCAATACTGCTGCACTTGGACTGACAGCAACGCTGCTGCACTTGGACTGACAGCAACACTCAGACTGACAGCAACATTGCTGCACTTGGACTGACAGCAACACTGCTGCACTTGGAATGACAGCAACACTATTGCACTTGGACTGACAGCAACACTATTGCACTTGGACTGACAGCAACACTGCTGCACTTGGACTGACAGCAACACTGCTGCACTTGGACTGACAGCAACACTACTGCACTTGGACTGACAGCAACACTACTGCACTTGGACTGACAGCAACACTGCTGTACTTGGACTGACAGCAACACTGCTGCACTTGGACTGACAGCAACACTGCTGCACTTGGACTGACAGCAACATTCAGACTGACAGCAATACTGCTGCACTTGGACTGACAGCAACACTGCTGCACTTGGACTGACAGCAACACTGCTGCACTTGGACTGACAGCAACATTCAGACTGACAGCAATACTGCTGCACTTGGACTGACAGCAACACTGCTGCACTTGGACTGACAGCAACACTCAGACTGACAGCAACATTGCTGCACTTGGACTGACAGCAACATTCAGACTGACAGCAATACTGCTGCACTTGGACTGACAGCAACACTGCTGCACTTGGAATGACAGCAACACTATTGCACTTGGACTGACAGCAACACTATTGCACTTGGACTGACAGCAACACTGCTGCACTTGGACTGACAGCAACACTGCTGCACTTGGACTGACAGCAACACTACTGCACTTGGACTGACAGCAACACTACTGCACTTGGACTGACAGCAACACTGCTGTACTTGGACTGACAGCAACACTGCTGCACTTGGACTGACAGCAACACTGCTGCACTTGGACTGACAGCAACATTCAGACTGACAGCAATACTGCTGCACTTGGACTGACAGCAACACTGCTGCACTTGGACTGACAGCAACACTGCTGCACTTGGACTGACAGCAACATTCAGACTGACAGCAATACTGCTGCACTTGGACTGACAGCAACACTGCTGCACTTGGACTGATTGCAACACTCAGACTCACAACAACACTGCTGCCTTGGGAGTGTGAGCAATGCTGCTCCACTGGGATTGAGAGCAATACTGTTCCACTGGGACTGACAGCAACACTGCTGCAGTGGGACTGGCAGCAACACTGCTGCAGTGGGACTGACAGCAACATTGCTGTACTCAGTCTGACAACAGACCTGCTGCACTCAGACTGACAGCAATGCTACTGCAGTCGGATTGGCAGCAACACTGCTACAATGGGACTGAGAGCAACACCGCTGCACTTGGACTGACAGCAACACTCAGACTAACAGCAACACTACTGCACTTGGACTGACAGCAACACTGCTGCACTTGGACTGACAGCAACACTCAGACTAACAGCAACACTGCTGCACTTGGACTGACAGCAACACTCAGACTAACAGCAACACTGCTGCACTTGGACTGACAGCAACACTCAGACTAACAGCAACACTGCTGCACTTGGACTGACAGCAACACTCAGACTGACAGCAACACTGCTGCACTTGGGCTGACAGCAACACTCAGACTGACAGCAACACTGCTGCACTTGGACTGACAGCAACACTCAGACTGACAGCAACACTGCTGCACTTGGGCTGACAGCAACACTCAGACTGAGAGCAACACTGCTGCACTTGGACTGATAGCAACACTCAGACTGAGAGCAACACTGCTGCCTTGGGAGTGTGAACAATGCTGCTGCACTCGGGATGACAGCAACATTACTGCACTAGGGTTGTGAGCAACACTACTGCCCAGGGACTGAGAACAACATTGATGTACTGAGATTGAGTGCAACACTGTTTCAATGAGACTGAGAGCAACAGTGCTGCACTGGGACTGTGGGCAACACAACTGCACTGGCACTGATAGCAACACCGCTGCACTGGGATTGAGAGCAACATTGCTGCAATGGGACTGATAGCAACACTGCTGCACTGGGATTGAGAGCAACATTGCTGCAATGGGACTGACAGCAGCACTGCTGCACGCGGAATGGCAGTAACACGGCTGTGCTGAAACTGATGAGAACACGGTTGCACTGGGATTGAGACCAGCGCTGTTGCAATTAGGCTGATAGCAACACTGCTTCACTGGGAATGACAGAAAAGCTGCTGTACCTGGACTGACAGCAACACTACTGCACTGGGACTTACAGCACCACTGCTGCACTGGGCCTGACAGAAACACTGCTGCCCTGGGATTGTGAGCAACACTTCTGCACTGGGACTAAGAACAACACTGCTGCACTCAGACTGAGAGCAACAACACTTTGCAATCGGACTGACAACACTACCGAATTCAGACTCGCAGCATCACTGCTGCACTGCAACAGAGAGCAACACTGCAACAGAGAGCAACACTGCTACTGAGACTGACAGTAATATTGATGCACAGAGACTGAGCGACATTGTTGCAATCAGACTGAGAGCAACACTGCTGCTCTCGGCTTTGAGAACTACACTGCTGCAATGGAACTGTAAGTAAAATTACTGCACTGGGACTGACAGCAACATTGCTGTACTCAGACCGAGACCAACACAGCTGCACTGCAACTGAGAGCAACTTTGCTGCACTGGGACTGAGAGCAGCACTACTGCACTGGGAGTGTGAGCAACAGTGTTGTACTGCGACTGACAGCAACGCTGCCTCACTGGGACCGAGAGCAACACTACTACACTGCGACTGACAGCAACGCTGCTGCAATGGGACTAACAGCAACACTGCAACACTGCTGCTCTCTGACTTTGTGCAACACTACTGCACTCAGAATGAGAGCAATATTGCTGCACTGCAACTGAGAGCAGTACTGCTGTACTATGATTGTAACCAACACTGCTACACCCAGACTGACAGCAACATTGCCCAATGGGATTGTGAGCAACATTGCTGCCCTGCAACTGACAGCAACACTGCTGTCCAGGGACTGAGAGCAATATTGATGCACTCAGACTAACAGTGACACTGCTGTACTGGGACTGAGAGCAACACTGCTGCTTGAGAATTGACTGCAGCTCTGGGTCTGACAACAGCACCATTGTACTGAGGCTGTCAACAAAACTGGGACTGTCAGCAATGCTGCAACACAGGAATTAACAGTCACATTATGACTGGTGGCAAGACTACTGCACTGAGGTTGCACAAACATTGCTGTACTGAAATGCACACATTGGGCAGAATTTTATGCCTTGTGGGAGGGCGGGCATCCCAATGTCACCCTGCACTTGAGCAATCTTCAGGTCGGCCGACGCGCGTGGATGTCTGAGACGTCATCAATTAAAAGACCACTTAAGGCCATTAAAAAGGCAATTATATGTTGCCTGTGTGATTTTGCGCTTGTTGCACAGGCAAAACGGGCAGGCGGGCAGCTCACTTTTTGCAAAAACGCATCCAAGGGCGGGATAAAAAGGGTCAGCAGCATTGCCAGTGTGAGTAGTGAGGAGTTTAGGAGATAGTTTGCTGCTGATTGCTTATTTGAACTTGACAGTCTCACCTCTGTTCTGAGCTTCATTCTTCTAAGCATTTCTAGGCTTAATATCAGGGCTCATTGGTGTCTCCAAGGCCCCCGGAGGATTCAGACTGTGTGGACCCTTCCAGGTATCAGACAGCCTCCCTTACCCTGGTAATGGGGATTGTGGTCTCTGCTGGAGGCACCTCCTCTGAGGAGGAAGAGAGGGGCAGAAGGGAGAGGAGGCCAGGTGTCCCTATGCAGCTTCCAGGGGAGGGACCTGTGGGAGGAGAGGCGCAGGCACAAAGGGCACAGGGCCAGTGGAAGGGGCCACAGAAGATGCCACTATCCTGCTGCCAGGGTTTACAGGCGGCGATGCAGCTACCTCCATATGTCCGAGGTGCAATGCCAAATGAGGCTCCATCTCTCCAGGGAGACTGTGACCTCCATTTGTCAGATGATTGGGCCTGAGATCAGCTCCAATTGTGTGGGTGGACACCCCATGCCAGTGGCTCTTTCAGAAGGTCACAGTGGCCCTCAACTTCTATGTCTCTGGCTTTTTCCAGGGGTCAGTGGGAGATTTTGTGGAATGTCCCAATCAGTTGTCCACAGTTGCGTCAAGCTGGTGACAGAAGCTCTGTTCAGGCAGGTGTAGTAATTATAGTTCCGATAAACATAGGACTGTAGCTTTAAGAATAATCCTGTGCTGTAAGATCACATGACCTGGGAAAACCAATGGGTTAGCAGCGCAGGGAACCTTGAGGGGAGAGTTCTTTAGTTATAAAGTTTGATGCCCACATGTAGTTGCTGCTGGTGTCTTGTAAATAAAGTTAAATGTGCCCATCAAAAAAATTTGCCTGGAAAATCAATTCTATACCAAACTGGTGGTGAGGATGAATCAGATCCATTGCTGTACCTTGCCCAATGATTGTGAGTACTTAAGTTCATTCAAAAGAAAGGAAGATATACTTACCCGAGATGCCACAGTTCCCTTTGAACCAGCCACAGACGACTGGTCTCAATACATAGAATGACTTGCATTTTTCTTTCAAGCCAACAAAATCATGGGGGAGGAAAAGAGGTGAGTATTTGTGGGAGCAAGACCCATAGTTTAATTCAAAGCTTGACGGTCCCCAGTGCCCCAGATTTGAAGACATTCAGTAAATTAATAGACCTTGTTAAGGGATATTTTCAACCCAAGCCCTCAGCCACAATGCAGGTTCAGGTTCAATTCACGGAATCGAGCCCCGGGGGAGACCATTGCATTGCTCACATTGCAAAATTAAAACAACTAATGGAATATTGTGATTTTGGTGAAACCTGAATGACATGCTCAGGGATTGTTTGGTATATGGCATGTCGGAGGATGCTATTCTGTGAAGATTGCTGGCTGAAGTGAATCTTGATTTTAAGAAAGTGTTGGAAATGGCCCTTGCGATGGAAAGTGCTGTAAGGCATTCAAGGGGCACAAAATGGTGCTGTTTTCCTAGTTGGGCGAGAAGATCGAGCCGAAAGTGGCACGAGAAGAGGGGAC
The DNA here is from genome assembly GCF_964194155.1 of Cetorhinus maximus. NCBI lineage: Eukaryota > Metazoa > Chordata > Chondrichthyes > Lamniformes > Cetorhinidae > Cetorhinus > Cetorhinus maximus. Next base: position 191,459,261 of record NC_135880.1, read on the forward strand.
TCTGCCGTGAAGCGGGAAACAGACCCCGCTACCCGAAAATTTAGAAGAAACAGCTTAGCAGCAAAGTCGAAACTAATCTTTAATGATGTGGAAACAATTATACTCTTAATGATTGGTAATTTTAAAAAGTAGAGTGTTATTTTTGTCACAGAAGTGGACACATATTGAAACATTGCAAAGCGAGATTTAAACAGGTTTCCAGGCAACAATCAAAGTCTAAGGAAGACTATAGTGTAGAAGAGCCAGAAACAACCAATTCCGACATTTATTCATTATTCAACATGAAAGTTGGGAAGACAGAGCCAATTATTGTCACGTTGCAAGTGAATGGTAAACCCTTACAATGGAAGTAGACACGGTTGCTTCTACCACTGTAATAGGAGAGCACACTTTCAGATATTTCAATAAAGGTGAACAACAATTAAATTTGGAACAAATGCCTGCCAATTTGAAACCGTACACAGACGAAGAAATCCAGGTAAAAGGTATTATCAGAGTAACTGTTCATTATAGATACCAATCGGCACAGACCCTGGTGATGGTGGTAAAAGGTGAAGGACCAAGCCTTCTATGTCAAAATTGGTTGAGGGAAATTAACCTTGATTGGCCAGTGAGATTTCAAAAGGAAGCAGGAAGAGTTCCTGAGTTGGAAAAGGAACAAGGCAAGGTGCTTCAGAAAGAGCCTGGAGAGCCCAAGGACCACAGCTGGATGAAAAAGGAGTGTGTAAACATTCAGCAACTTGAAGAAATGAAGACTGTCTTAAACAACAACATGGAAAAACAGCAGAAGAAACCCAAGGAAACTCTGCTAAATTATAGAATTGCAGATGAAGCGAGTTGGCTTCGCAAAGAAAAGGAAAACCTGTTGAAAGACCTTCACACACTACAAGGACTACCTCAAGTTGTGGTCTACCTGGACGATGTACTGATAACTGGATTCACAGGAAAGAAACACTTGGCTAACCTAGAGGAAGCCTTGAAACAATTTTTTAGAAGCAGGAGTGCACCTAAAGAAGGAAAAATGCACATTTCAGGCAAATGAAGTAATTTATTTGGGCCACCGGGTAGATGCCCAAGGGCTACACCCTGTTGAAGAGAAGGTTAAAGCAATCAGAGAGGTACCTGCACCTAAGAACATCTCTGAAATTAAATCCTTTTTAGGGATGGTAAATTATTATGGCCGATTTTTACCAAATTTATCAACAGTTCTAGCCCCCCTACATTCACTGCTAAGAAAAAAACCAGCGCTGGTTTTGGGAGGCACCCCAAAAAGATGCCTTCATGAAAGCAAAACAGTTCTTGCACTCTTCAAATTTGTTAGTGCATTCTGACCAGACGAAGGAACTGGTGCTAATCTGAGATGTGTCCCCCTATGGGGTGGAAGCGGTACTATCTCACAAGATGGACGACGGCACAGAGAGGCTGATAGGCTATGTATCCAGGACACTTACCACATCAACTCTATAACAGCGGGTAATGACGTTCATTCATTTCCATACAGACGAGGCGAGCCAGGCTGAGCGAGACAGAGGGCTTGCAGCGATTGCTGGGTTCCCCCACATCCAGGGTGCAATCAATTGCACATGTGTGGCCCATTCAAGGCACCAGTGGGTTAGCCAGGTGCCTTCGTCAACAGATGCTGTGTGACCACAGGATGCACGTTCTGCAAGTCTGTGCAAGGCACCCTGGTAGCTACCATGTCGCTCATATCCTGAGACACTCCCAGGTGACGAGGCTCTTCAGTTCTCCAGCCCGACTAGATGGATGGCTGCTAAGCGACAGTTTCTATCCATTGAAAAAGTGGCTATGACGCCTCTCCGCCACCCAAGAATAGAGGTAGAGCAGCGTTATAATAGGAGTCATGCCTCCACAAGGGCGGTGGTAGAGAGGACCATAGGTCTTTTCAAGATGCGCTTCTGATGCCTGGACCATTCAGAGGGAGCACTATAATACCCTCCAGAGCAGATGTCACTGATAGTGTTTAACTGCTGCATTCTCCACAATCTGGCACTGGCAAGGGAGTACCCACTGGAGGAAGAGGATCTTGTCACAGCTCCACAGAACACATAGGATGAATTCAGTAGTGAGTCAGAAGAGGAGCACGGTGAGGAGAACGCTGAGGGCATGGAGGCAGAGCTCTGCATCCTTCAGGGAGGCAGGGACATCAGGGAAACCTTGATCCAACGCTCCTTCAGCTAGGCTGCCAAAGGTCTGCTTCCACCTCATGCCAGAGCTGCTGCCTCCATCCCAGATGTCTGAAATGACCCTTTCATTTGAACCCAATTCAGTGCCTGTGCAATAAAGTTTAGAGCCACTCACGTCCAGCGTTACAGAATGACGTACCCCACACCAAAAAAAATGAGAAGGTGAAGCATGTTCAGGCCATTACAACAAAAACAAAATTTATATCATTTTCACAATCCAAACAAATTAACATAACCTTCTCTGGTGTTCAATTCTACACCAGTAAACATAAACAAAACATTAGACAACAGTGAACAGTCCCTCTTGTGCTCATGGTGCCTTAAACGTACGTTTGTGAGTACTAGGTCTTGGTGCACCCTCCTCACTGACAGCAGCATCGGAGACAGCCCGCTGACTCTGGTATCTTGTTGGCCTCGATGACCTTGGTGGTCGTCCTCTAGCCAGAGGAGCCAGTGCCATGGCTGGCATCTCCCCAGTTGCCACAGCCCCATCAGATGCCACAGTCACTGGCAGAGGGGAAGAGGAGCTGCTGCCTTCATCCAGAGTGCCCTGAGAGGATTCTGCAGAGACGACAAGCAGCTCGTGCGCCAAAGTGAGGTCACTCTGGACCTCCCTGCTCGCCAGTGATGGATGGGCACATAGCTGGGATACTGGGTGCCTCATCCATCTCCCAAACTGGCACTGACCTCCTGAGGTTATTGTCGGTGTGAGGGCTTGCAGGTCCGAGTGCAACCCCAGGAACCCCTGATTCTGTCCCTGGAACTGCCTCTCCAAGAGAGCTGCCACTCTCTCAATGGAGGAGGCAGCGCACTTGGCCATGAGGGTCAACACAATGCTTATGCTCCGCATTGACTCCTCCACAATAGAAACCATGGCACACATACCCCCATGGATCTCCGCCAGATCCTCCCACACATCCCGCTGGACATCCAGCATCGGTCGCCTAATGGATGACTCCAGAGGCTCATCATCTGCCTTCGATTCAGCATCGTCCTGGTCCCCAGCAGTCCTCCGACTGCTGGCGCATTGGGCACTCTCTGCCTCCGTCTACTCCTCAAGCAAGTATGAAGTGCCCTCACTGCTATGTACTGTCTTTCTAGCTAAAGGTCTAACGCCCACTGAGGTGCTGATATCTGCGCTAGTGCCTGGTTCAGAGAGCAGGTGTGATGCAGGTGCATCTGAAGACCGGTGGTCCTCTGGTGTCAGGGGTGGCTCTTTAGGGTCCTGCGATTGAGTGCCTGCTGGTGAATCTAAGGGAGAAGAAGGACATGTCATTAGTTTAAGTCACCACGCTGTCACTGTACATGCCAGGTACCCTGGTGAGACAATGGAGATCTGCATCATGGTGCAATCATCTTTCAATGATCAATGGGGAATCCAGGTTTGAGGCTCCCATCAATGTGAGACTACACAAGAATGACTGTACCATCCGAAACTTTCACCTCTGTGCACTGCACTCTTACCTTTGCCTGACACCCCAGCCTCTCTGCAGCCAACTCCAAGGCGTCCTGCTCAAATCTGGATAGGATTAGAAGGTTTTGGGGGGCCTCCGCCTGTCCACGACCTTTCAATGTTGTTATGGGTCATCTTCTCCTGAAAGGACAGAGCATCGTTGATTCGTCCACTTTCTACTGCCACTGTGCATGCCTGGTGAGTGCACTGCACTCTTACTTTCGTCTGTCAACCCACCTCTCCATGCCCAGCTGCACATGGGGCGTGCCAGCTCTTGAGCTCAAGGGCATCTTGAGAGAATTAGGAGGCTAGCGGGGCCTCCATCGATCCATAACCTTTCTATATTATTGTGGGCCGCCTTCTCCTGGAACAACAGAGGAGCATTGAATACTCCACTCTGTACCTGCAGCGCCATTGCAGCCTGGCTAACCCTACCTGACAAACACCTCATAGGGCACATCCGAGTTGTGGCCCTCGAGCCACGAGGTACTCAGTCCAAGCAGCCAGGGCTCACCCCCTTGGCCAGCTCCGGTGTCATTGACAAATGGCACTTAGACTCTAATACCCCTGAGCTCCACGGGGGGATGGCCAGCCTGTAACACTTCACCACACTGATCCATGCCAACATGCTATTCACCCTTCCCGAGTGCAGCAGGTCATTAAGCCTTTTGCGGCACTGCTCCCATGTGCGCTGCACAACATCGTGGCTGCTGACCTGGGCTGTCACCTCCTCCCAAGCTTTCTTTGTCAGGTGCGGTGGCCTCCTCCCTCCCTCCCTGGGGGCAAGGGCGTCCCTCCTGGCAGTCACCTCCTCCAGGAGGACCACGAGGCACTCGTCCGAAAACTGAGGGGGCCGGGTGCCCACCCGACCTGCCCTCCTGCCTGGGGTTTCCAGCCACAGTCGAGGCCATAGCTTCGGTCTTCACACGCAGAAGATACCTTCTTCTCTGGCTGCCTTCAAGGAGCTGCCTGTGCCATTTTTAAACCGCATGCCAAGTCGCCATTGAGCCCAGTGCCCGACAGGCCCCCGCCTCCGCTTGGCCCTTCCCAACCATTGGGAAGACGTGTTTCAAGCTGGATGGGCCTTAATTGGCAGTCGGGGGCTGATCGCAGACAGGAGCCCACTTCCCGACCAGTCCTGGGCCCACCAATCGCGTGTGCCCGCCAAGGATAAAATTCAGGCTATTATTCCTATTCCAGCTGAAACAGGGTCTCACTAACTATGCAGTTCATTACAGAGGCTTTGTCTCCATGACAGAAGGAACAGATAATATTTGATGATTTCCACAACATAAATTTTTGTTGTTTCTGTCAGATGTGAGAACCCCGTGGAAATCCGCACTTTTTTTCACTTTGAAGCAGCAAGCCTGTGAAAGTTGAATCATATTTAAATTCTGCCTACTTTAGCTGCACGCTAGATTATATACATCAGCAGGAGACCCAATTAATAACCAAGTCAACAGAAAGTGTGTCCACAATTCACCAGGGATCAGGTCCTGTTCTGGGGGGACAAAGCAAAGCAGATGGAAATTAAAAGCAATCAAACCAAAGATCTCAGCTGAAACTTAAATTACTCATCCGGTTACAGCCTCACCCCCCGGATCGCAATATCAGGAGATGTAATCACCACAACTTGATTAGAGCTTCCAATGAGGACAATCTATGCCTGTAAACCATCTTCTAGAATCATAAAGTCAGTATAGTGCAGTGCAAAAGGCCATTCAGCCCGGAGAGTTTGTGCTGGCTCTTTAAAGAGCTATCCAATTAGTCCCGCTCCCTCGTTTTTCACCCAGATCCCTGCATTTTTTCTCCTTCAGTTCTCCATCTAATTCCCTTTTGAAAGCTATTATAGAACCTGTATCCATCACACTATCAAGCAGTGGATTCTAAAGTTTCATTGCTTTCCACCCATTACACCGACAATTTTTCCTCATGTTGTCTCTGGTTCTTTTTTACCAATCACCTTAAATTTGTGCCCTCTCACCCCTTCAGCTGTTGGAAAAGGTTTCTCTTTATTTCCTCCTCCTCCAGGCACCATGCCCTAAGAGGCCATTGGCAACCATGGACTTCCATGGTTCATGATTATGCTTGGCAAAGCACAGCAGTGGTTTGCCATTGCCTTCTGCAGTACAGCTGACCAGGAAACTCTCCATCAGGCATATTGGAAGGATTTACAGGCTGATAATCAACCTGTTTGGCCATGTTATCAACACTCTTTCTGTGGCTATCATGTCCTGAAGTAGGACTTGAATTCAAAGTTTCTGGCCCAGAGGCAGGGATGCTACCCACTGCACAAAAAGACCTCCGCTCTTTTTATTTATTCTGTCTAAACCCTTCATGATATTAATAGCTCTATCAAATCTCCTCTTAGCTTTCTCTGCTTTAAGAAGAAAAGCATTAGCTTTTCCAATCTCACCATAGAACTGTAATCCCTGACCCCTGGAACCATTCTAGTAAACCTGTTCTGTGCCCTCTCCAAAGATCCACATCCAAACATATGGTGCCCAGGATCAGACACAATAATCCCAGCTGGAGCGAAACTCACACTTTACTTCAGTTTACTTTCAGGAAATTAAAAGCCCATGGCAAACTGGATAAAAGGTTGGCTTTGTAACAGGAAACAAAGGGTAATGGTCGATGGATGCCCTTGCAAATGGAAAGTTGTCTCAAGTGGTGTTCCAGAGGGCTCGATGTTGGGACCCTTGCTGTTTGTGTTATATATTAACGATTTGGACGTGAACCTGGGGGGCACGATTGGGAAATTTGCAGATGACACAAAGATTGGCCAAGTAGTGGATAGTGTAGAGGATAGCCATAATCTCCAAAACGATATAGATGGGTTGGTGGAGTGGGCGGTAAAGTGGCAGATGGATTTTAACATAAAGAAGTGTGAGGTCATACATTTAGAGAGGTCAAACAGTTACAGGGATTACACAATAAATGGGAATATACTAAGAGGGGTAGATGAAGTGAGAGATCTTGGCGTACAAGTACACTGGCCCCTGAAGGCAGCAGTTCAAGTAGACAAGGTTGTAAAGAAGGCATATGGAATGCTCTCCTTCACTGGCAGAAGTATAGAATATAAAAGTAAGGATATAATGTTGGAATTGTATAAAACACTGGTGAGGCCACAACTGGAATATTGTGTGCAGTTCTGGCCACCACATTAAAGGAAGGATGTAATAGCTCTGGAGAGAGTGCAGAAGAGGTTTACAAGAATGTTGCCAGGGTTAGAAAAATGTAGCTACGAGGAGAGATTGGATAGGTTGGGGTTATTTTCCTTAGAACAAAGAAGGCTGAGAGGTGACTTGATTGAGGTGTACAAAATTAAGAAGGGAATAGATAGAGTGGACAGGATAAAATTGTTTCTCTGGATGGAGAATTCTAGAACCAGGGGACATAGATTCAAGATAAGTGGCAGAAGGTGTAGGGGGGATATGAGGAAGAACTTTTTTACGCAGAGGGTAGTGGGTGTCTGGAATTCGCTGCCCAAGTTGGTGGTAGAGGCAGAAACTTTCAACTCTTTTAAAAAGTACCTGGATCTGCACCTTAAGTGTTATAAGCTGCAGGGCTGTGGGCCGGGTGCAGCAAGGTGGGATTAGAAAGGGCACCTGAGTGTCATCGGGCTGGCATGGACAAGATGGGCTGAATGGCCTCCTTCTGTGCTGTAACTTTTCTATGGTTCTATGTAGGTCCATTATATTTTCAATGGAGGAGATTGAGAAGCTTCAGGGGTGAAAATAGTTCATCCAGGCCACTGAAACTTATTGCCTTCTACATCGGCTCTCCAACTCCAACTTCCAATGAAAAGACCCTACTCCATTGGTTTATCCTCCTCTCCCAGATAGATTGTTCCAAACACTTGTCACTTTTTGAGTTGAAGGAGTAGATTTTCATCCTTGAGGTGGGGAGCAGGAGTTAGGAAATATCCTGGCTCAGTCAGCTTACCTCAGGGGGAAATGCCTGGAAAGGCAGGGCTTTCATTGTGTGGGGGTGGGTGCAATCCACAACTGGGCCAGCTGACCCAGGAAAGAGTTCAGCGGTGGCCACAGGAGCTGCCGAGTGCGGAGGCGGGCTGTTTGAAAGGTCCAGATCGGCACTGTGGGACTTCTTCCCAGTTATAATGAAAAAGAGTAAGGCCATCTAGCTCTCATCCCTCATACCCTCTAACCACCCCCTTCAACACTCCATGCCCCATCCATGCACACCATGGTTCCCCCACCTACCCCTCTGGCCCTTCATGCCCCCCATGTCCAAGCTATGGCATTCCCATGCCTGTTCACCCACTATATACTGTATAGAACCAATAAACCTGTAGTGACAATAGGATGTATTGAAAAAAAATAAGACCAGTCATTAATTATTAACTTTCCACTTTCTTAAAAAATTCCATTTTGCTGCGGGCCAACAAAAGTGTCAATCATTCAAATCAATTAAAGTATCAATAGCTGAAACTGCAAGCACTTGAAACCTCTTTATCTTCTGTAACTACTCTTTGTGCAATTGACAGAAGAGATCAGAGAGCCAGAGCTGTAAATCAAGCAATGCTTTTCCTGGGGTTCAGGTGTTTCAGTGCCTTAATGGGTGTCTGGGCTCTCAGCCAAGAATGTATATGAGACTAGACTGAGCATATTATGGTTCACAACACCACTGAGGTTCCCGTGAACCCTGACTCATTGAAAAGCTGGCCTGACTCCATGAAAATTATGGAAGACTAGGACATGCCTATCTCTGTAAAGGAGCCTGCCCGGTCAGGAGCACAAGGCACAGGCTCACAACTTGTACCAACCTGCACCCTTAAAAGGCACCCCTGAAAATTGAAAATACTGGGAATTGGATCAGGAATCCCGGAACAGGACCCTGGCTACCATTTTCACCCCTCCACAAAATCTCCCCGACTGCATGAAAATCCAGCCTAAAGTCGTTCTTCCAGATATCTGTTACAAATTAACTTTTCAGAAATTTCCATTTGCTTCTCCTGGTTCTGCTTTTATGATTTGCTTTGCAGCAATATGTTGGCATAACCTTATTCACAATATTTCAAATTTCATATATTGGTTCAGTCGGTAGCACTCACATCTGAGTTTGAAGGCTATAGATTCAACCCACTTGAGCACAAAATCCAGGATGACCTTCCCAGTGCATAACTGAGGGAGTGCTGCAGTGTTGGAGCTGCCATATTTCAGATCTGATATCAAATCGAGTTCCCAATCTGCCTCTCAGCAGATGTAAAAGATGTAAAAGATCGAGTGGCACCATTGGAAGAAGAGCAGAGTAGTTTGCCAAGTGTCCTAGCCAAACATTATCCAAATAGTCACTTGGTAATACAGAACTTGAGTATTGATGAAAAAAGGGACATGCTATCAAAGCTTTTTGTCTTGCACTCATCAGGACAGCTCACAAGAAATTACCAATAGTAATGGGGAACAACAATTTATACTGCATGAGAAGAGAATGTGAATTGGTTGATAAGTGGACTCTGATTGGTAGAGGTGTTGCCATTGAAAATGCAGCATGGAACAGTTAACTGCCAAGCTTTGTGCAGATTCAAACCTGGCAGGTCAACTCTGATTGGTCAAGGCATTTCCCTGGGGAATTATCCAGCAAGCAATATCATCAAAACCAGATTAGCTGGTCATTTATCTCATCGATTGTTATGGAACCTTGTTGTGTTTTCCTACATCACAGCTGTGCCTAAGCTTCAGCTGCATTGCCCAAAAGGTGCTTTGGAAAATTTTTACATTGTGAAAGGTGCTATAAATGTAAGTTTTTTTCCTTTTGTGTTTCACTAAAACCCTCAACTTCCTTCTCTCTAGATTGTACATCATGATCTCAACAACAATCTGCATTTATATAGCACCTTTAACATAGTAAAATATAGTAAAATGTCCCAAGGTGCTTCAGAGGTACAAGAGGGGCCATAACTTAGCATGGGGGACATGAGGGACTAGGGGGGAGGGTGGGAGACCATGATGTGCATGGATGGGGCATGGTGTGCTGAGGGGGGTTAGAGGGTATGAGAGGTGAGAGTTAGAGGGTCTTACTCTTTTTCATTATAACTGGGAAAAGTCCCACAGTGCCAATCTGGACCATTCAAACAGCCCGCCTTCGCACTCGGCAACTCCTGTGGTCACCTCTGAACTCTTTCCTGGGTTAGCCAGCTGGGTTCTGGATTGCACCCGCCCCTACACAATGAAAATCCTCTCTTTCCAGGCAATTTCTGCTGAGGCAAGCTGTTAACCCCTAATCTCAGTAATCTGTTTTGCTTGCTAAGGTTAATATGTATGTAATCCAACTGGAGGGGAGAAATTCATGGTGTCCCTCTATTAGTACTGGGGCCTCAGCTATTCGCTATATTTGCTCATGAATTCGACCTACAATAGACAGTCATATATCCAAGTTTGCTGATGACACAAGATTGGTGATGTTGTGAACACTATAGACAGGAGCATAACGTTACAAAGAGACTTTGATAAAATGAGTGATTGAGCAAGTTTGTTGCAGATGGATTTCAATGCAGTTTAAGTGTGAGATCATCCGTTCTGGACAGCAAGGATAGATCATTATTTATTTGGTGAGAAACTAGGAACACAGCAGGTGCAAAGAGATTTAGGGGTCCGTGTACCTAGGTCATTAAAATATAGTCATCATGTATGAAAAACAATCATCAAGGTTAATGGATTGTTAGCCTTTATAATGAAAGCTCTAAAATATAAGGTGGGGGGTAGTTTTGTACGGCAATAAAAAGCCCTAGTTAGACAACATCTGGACTATTGTGTACAGTGCTGGACGCCACACCTTAGAAAGGATATGTTTGCCTTGGAAAGAGTGCAGCACAAATTTAATAGAAGGTGACCACACCAAGGGTTAGATAAGGATGAAAGATTACATAAATTGGGTTTGTGCTCCCTGGAATACACAACTTTAAGGGTTGGTTTGAGGTTATTAGCATTTTGATAGACATTGCGATGATAGATTGTAAGAAATTTGTCCCACTGATGGCAGAGCCTAGGACAAGGGGAGATAACATTAGAATAAGAGCCAGAAATTCAAGAGAAAAGTTCAGGAGTACTTCTCCCTGCAGAGGGTGATAGATGTATGGAAGTCTCTCCAAAAAAAGAAGTAGCTGGTAGCTCAGTTAATCATTTTAAATCTGAGATTGATAGATCTTTACTGACTATAGAAATATATGGATCCAAGGCAGATGGATGGAATTATGGTACAGATCAGCCATGAGTTCATTGAATGGCAAAACAGGCTCAAGGATCCTTTTATTATCTATTCATTTGCAGAACATGGGCATCACTGGCAAAACTGCCATTTATTGCCCACTTGAATTGCCCTTGAGAAGGTGGTGAACCACTTTCTCGAACCACTGCAGTCCATGTGATAAAGATACACCCAAAGGGCAGTTAGAGAGGGAATTCTAGGAATTTGACCCAACGACAGTGAAGGGACAGGCGATGTAGTTCCAAGTCAGGATGGTGTGTGACTTGGAGGGGAACATGCAGGCGATGGTGTTCCCATGTATCTGCTGCTTTTGTGCTTCTAGGTGGTAGAGGTCACAGGCTTGGAAGGTGCTGCCACAGGAGCCTTGACGAGTTGCTGCAGTGCATCTTGTATATGGTACACACTTCTGCCACTGTTTGCCAGTGGTGGAGGGAGTGAATGTTTAAGGTGGTGGATGAAGCACCTGAAGATGGTTGGTTGAACACTGCCCTGAGGAACTCCTGCAGTGATAGGCTAATATGATTAACATCTAATAACTAACACAATCTTCCTTTGTGCTAGGTATGTGGCACAGTGCCAGTGGAGAGTTTTCCTCCTGATTCCCATTGACTCCAATTTTGCTAGGGCTCCTTGGTGCTACACTTGGCTAAATGCATCCTTGATGCCAAGGAAGTCACTTTCACTTCGCCACTTGAGTTCATGTCTTTTATCCATGTTTGGACCAAGACTGTAATGAGATCTGGAGTTGAGTGGTCCTGGCAGAACCCAAGCATTGGTGAGTAGGTTATAGCTGTGTAAGTGCCACTTGATATCACTACTGAGAACATCTTCCATCACTTTGTTCATGATTAAGAATAGACTGAGAGAGCAGTAGTTGGCTGGACTGGTTTTGTCCTGTTTTTTGTGGAGAGGACATCTCTTGGAAATTTTCCACATTGTTGGGTGGATGACAATGCTTTAGCTGTGCTGCAACAGCTTGGCTAAGAGTATGAATAGTTTTGGAGCACAAGTCTTAACTCCAGTTAGGATGTTGTCAGGGTCCATCGCCTTTGTTGTCTCCAGTCCACTGAGTCATGTTTTGATATGACAAGTAATGATTCGAATTGGCTGAAGACTGGCATCTGAAGATAAAAACATGGAAGAGGAGTAGAAGCAGGCCTTTGGTTCCTTTGAGCCTGTCCCATCCTGTAATAAGAGCGTGACTGTTCTGACCTTGACCTCAAATCCATTTTCCTGCCTGTTCCCCATAACTCTAGATTTCCTCAGAGTTCAAGGATCTGTCTATCTCAGCCTTGAAAAATACAATGACCCAGCCTCTACAGCTGCCTGGAGCAGAGAATTGCAACGATTCACAAATCTCTGAGAGAATCATAGAATCACAAAACTGCTACAGGGCAGAAGGAGGCCATTCGGCCTAGTACCATTCTACTCCTTGTCCCCGTAACACTGCACATTTTTCCTTTTCAGGTAGTAATCCAATTCCCTCTTGAAGGCCTCGATTGAACCTGCCTCCACACATTCTCAGTCAGCGCATTCCAGATTTTAACGGCTCGATGCATGAAAATGTTTCTCCTCATTGTTTCCAATTCCCTTAAATCTGTGCCTCTGCTACAGCCAGTCCCCGGGTGAGGGTCCCCCAGTGTGTTATGATCCCGGACAAGGTATCCCAAATTGTTATGCTCCCGGGTGAGGAGGGATGAATTGACTCCCCTTCTTTATTCAACCCCCTTGGTTGGTCACAACCAGGTTAATTTAAAAAGGATCCCTTCCTTTGTGGATACCTTTTCCCAGTCCAAATGTATTTATGTTTTAAAAGGAGACAGTTTAACCAGGCTGTATTGAGTCAAAGAAAGAGTGAGTTTATTAGTTACTAAAACACGAGGAAAAATAATGAAAATGCAACATACATACACACAGATTAGAAACGAGAAATTATGTCCAAAAATAAAGGTTAAAAAAAGATAAAAGATATATGAATCAGTCCTTTGGCTTGTCTGTGAGGACTAGATGGCGAAATGTTGCAGCCGCTAAGTTGGGGTGATTCCAATAGAGCTGACTTTGGCAGTGGAGCAGTTGAGTTAGAGATTCTTGGTTCTTCAGGTTAGCTGAAAGGAGTTGTCCCGTTTTCTTTTCAACTATGGCTTTGCTGGCTTGTGACTTGCTTCCAGAAATCGAAGAGGGAGGAACTTTTTTACCTGCAAGCGCAAGGATGCCCAGTTGATGTTCTTCGGCAGTGACCTTCACTGCACACACACACACCACAGCAAAACACCAGAATAACAGACAGAACTAGGGTTTTTAAAACCCTTTTCCTTGTGTATTCCTAGAAGGGAAAACACAAACATGTCCTTTGCCAAAATCTGTTTTCTTTTCAACTCAGTTCATGTTCCCCGTCTGGGATATAACTCAATAGGCGGTGGTTTTGGCTGGGATGGTAATCATTTCCCATTTTCTCTGCAACCACAGGAGATTACAGTTCACTTTGCAGTGTATCTTTTCCATTGAAGTGCCTCTGTCTGAATTAGGCCGTGTCACACATTTTAGATGTGACATTCCATTCTCTCTGAACTAGTTGGTCAAGTAATCCACACAGGAATTTTCCAGCAAGTGGTTACCTTACAGTCTCAGCCAACATTTTGCTTGTATGTCCTTTTTCTAAAAAAGCACATGTCTTACTTAAAAGTTCAATACGTCCGTAAGTGATTCGGGAATAGCATCCATGGTCATGACATCTCTCATTTTGATCCTTCCACCAATGGGAACAGTTTTTCCCTATCTACTCTGTCCAGACCCCTCATGTTTTAGAACATCTCTATCAAATCTCCTCTCAACTTTCTCTTCTCCAAGTGCCAACTTCTCCAATCTATCCACGTAGCTGAAGTTCCTCATCCCTGGAACCAACCTCATGAACCTTTTCTGCACTCTCTCTAATGTGTGGCACAAAGAACTGGATGCAATACACCAGCTGAGACCAAACCAGTGTTTTATACAAGTTTGACATAACCCCATTTCTCATCCATTCTCTGCCCTTATTTATAAAGCCTAGGATACTGTATGCTTTATTAACCACTCTCCCAACCTATCCTGCCACCTTCAATGACTTATGCACCTGTACACCTAGGCCCCTCTGTTCCTGCACTCCTTTTAGATTGAATTCACCCCTCCTCACCTCTGTCATTAATGGGTGACCCATTATTCTGAAATATTCCCACTAATTCTAAATTCCCTCACAAGGGAAAAATAATCCTCTCCACAGTTACCCTATCAAGCCTCCTCAGAATTTTATATCTTTCAATAAGATGACCCCTCATTCTTCTAAATTCTCACACTTTCCTCATAAGATAACTCCTTCATTGCAGGAATCAACCTAGTGAAGCTTCTCTGAATCACTTGCAATGCTAGTATATCTCTCCTTAAATAAGGAGACCAAAACTGTACATGGTGCTTTACGTGCGGTCTGACCAATGTCCTTTACAGCTGTGGCAGGACTTCCCTATGGTTATACTCCATCCCCCTTGCAATAAAGGTTAACATTCCATTTGCCTTGCTAATGACTTGCTGTACTTGCATGCTGACTTTTTGTGGTTCATGTGCAGGGACACCCAGAGCCCTCTGTACAACAGAATTCTACAGTCTCTCTCCTTTTAAATAATATTTTGCTTTTTTATTTGTCCTATCCAAGTGGATAACCTCACATTTTCCCACATTATGGTGCATCTGCCCACTCATTTAACCTATCTATGTCCCTTTGCAGACTCTTTGCACTCTCCTCAGAACTTGCTTTCCTACCTATCTTTGTATCGTCAGCAAATTTGACTACGATACACTCGGCCCCTTCATCCAAGTCATTAATATAGATTGTAAGTGTTTGAGGTCTCAGCGCTGATCCCTGTGGCACTCAGTTAGCTACAGCTTGCCAGGCTGAGAATGACCTATTTACCCCAGCTCCGATTCCTGGTAGTTCACCAATCCTCTACCCATGTTAATTTAGTACCCTTAACACCATTCACTTTTATCTTGTGCAATAGCCTTTTTTGTGATGGTGGGGACCTCGGGAGGAGGCCAAGAAGAATCATCCACTTAGTACTTCTGGCTGAAAGCAGTTGCAAATGCTAATTCCTGTGTTTTTCTGTTTTGCACAATTGCTCTTCCAGTCAAATAGTATGATTGCTTCTGCATGATAGTCACCTTGCTGCATTTAAACTCTTGTCATGTGCCAATCCAAACCTTTAATAAAATTAAGCTCAGTCCTACAAATTCCACATCAATTGCACACAATATTCCTGATGTTCAAAAAACCTGTTTATTTTCTAGTTAAATATCTATGATATATAGCAAAGATCCTTCAAATATAATCAAAAATCCTTGAGGCACATGAAAGATGCTTGAGGTACAACCAAAGTGCTTTAAGAGACAGAAAATACTTCTAAGATGCAGTAAAAATCCTAAACACACGCCAAGGACTCTTGAGATACAGGAAAGACCTTTACGATGCAAAGACTCTTGAGCCACTGTAAGGACTCTCGCGATGGATTGCAGTGTAAATTTTCTTTTCTTGGTAACAGCACTGCATTAAGTGAACACTCAATAATCACACTTATTAGCAAAAAGATACACATGGCCCTTGTCTCATTCTGCATTGCTTTGTATTTATCACACAAAATAAATCACCATTCCGTGTAATCAGCCTTGTGGGGGGCAGAGAAAGGTTGCAGTAGTCCAGCAGTATGTATAACAGAACTGAGTAATCCATCATTGCAATAGGGAATGTAGCCAGCCCTGTGTACAACAGGACTGTCCGCACAACACAAACCAATCAATAAGCATTAAGTGCAATTAGTACTGAGTCCCTGTACTCCGCTGGCCAGATTTGCAGAAGTCCGCAAATGTGGAAAGAGTTTTACTTTCCATCTGCCCAGACAGTACCTGCCCTGAGGGTGTTTGAAGGAACAGGGTGGAGGGAGCTTTACCTATGCTGCACCAGTTCTGAGAGGGTTTGATGAGAGAGTGTATAAATGACTTTACTATGCATTTATCCTGTACTTTCCTTGCTCTGGGAGTATTTGACGGGAAACAGTGGAAGGAACCTTACTCTGTATCTATTCCATATTGCACCTGCTCTGTGAGTGTTTGAATGGATGGCCAATTCAAATGAGGCAGTACCGACTGTGTAATGGTTTCTGTCATTACTGCTTCAGTGGCACGTAGTATTACTGATTACCATACACAATAGTCCTGGGAAATGAGTAATGCATTATAAAAATGTAATTACTACACAGGTCAGTGAAACTGATGATGCATCAACATTTCCACAGCAGCAGGTTCTCCCGTGTTTGAAAAGTGCTGCATTGTTGGAGATGCTGGTTGTGATATTAAACCGAGGACCAATCTGCCCTCTTAGGTGGATGTAAAAGATCCCATGCCGTTGTTCGATGAAGAGCAGTGGAGTTCTCCCTGGTGAACTTGCCAATGTTTATGCCTCAACCGACATCCTTAAAACCGATTGGCCATTCTGACATTATTGTTTGTGGGGTCTTGCTTTGCAGAAGCTGGCTGCCACTATATTACAGCTGTGACTACGCTTTAAAAAGTAATGTTTGGCTGTAAGGCAGTTTGGAGCTTCTGTAGTTGGTGAAAGGCGTTAGATAAGTGCAAGTTCTGTCGTTTTTGTTTTCTTCATTGCTTTCTAGGGGCAGGCCTGGTTCTTTGAATCACTGCAGCCGCCCAATACGTAAGCAGCAATCACTTTGCCCGGCTTCCAGTGCTGAACTTCAATATCCCTGAGGCAGTGCTGAACGGAGCACACCAGGCATGTTTCCATTTGTTCATTTTCTCACTCCTCAGCTGTTACTCCAGCCTGCCCATTTCAGGATTGGTTATTCTCAAACGTTCTTGATGGTTTCTCACTGGTAGTTCACATCCCTGATAAATTCGCTTGTGAATTGCTTACCTGCTGAATCCTGATTTGCTGATAGTTTGCCATGGAGCCAATGAACAGAGTGTGGTGACATGCATGACAATTACATGAGGGAAGCATTTTAGCACCAGTGCTACTCTGATCTATATTGCCTCTTACTAAAGTGTAATGTGTATTTGGGGTCAGTTTCCCATACTATGCAGTACAGTGGCTGGAGGACCTTCCGCCGTGTGTACACCCTGATTAGCTTTTATTTACATTGATTGTCACCCAAGTGGGGAAGGAGAAAAATGACAGGCCTTATATGCAGAGTGAGGTTAGCTTAGAGAGAAGCCTCAGGTTCAATGAATGCTTCACAGGGCAGCCTTGGCTGTATATAGTTACATAATAAGCCCAACCCCCTGTAACTGTGCACATATGTCATGTTATTGTCATCAACCATCTGAGATCCTGGCAGCCGTTGATGGTATCTTCGCTTGAGTAGACAAATGATTAAATCCATGTGAACCTGCTTAGCGTGCATTTACCAATGAATGGGGAAGACCCTCATCTGTAATTTTTCGAGCAGGCTATAGGGTGACATGCACATTCCGCTGGGAGATAAACTTGTGCCAGAGACTCACTGAGCAATATCAGACACCTGATACCATGATGCTTGCACCAGTCAAGATGGAACAGCAGATGGCAAAGAAACAGTAAAAAATGGCAAATAAGGGTACTGGTCCAAACGGTCTTGTATACTTTATAATTGAATGCCAGTTCAGTTGAGTACTCTTATTTCCCAGTTTTTACTGCTTTTTTCCCCCACTATATATAGTGGAAACTGTAATGCTGTTCTTATAGAAAGAAAGAACAGCATTTATATAGAGCCTCTCATGACCTCAGGCCACCACGAAGGACTTCACAGCCAATGAAGTTCAATTTGAAGTGCAGTCGCTTTGCAATGTAGGAATGTAGCAGCCTATTTGCACACAGATAGCTCCCATAAGGAACAATTGACCAAATAATCCCTTTTAACAATATTGGCTGAGAGATAAATGTTGAGCAGAAGACTTGGACAAGTCCCCAATTCCACAGGATTGACCCAATGCTAGAATACACGTTTGGCTTGAGTGCAGTTAGCATTTGTACAATAATAGTGTTGACTGTATTTGTCACATTGTACCAGTACTTTTGAGCTTGCATTTGGTAATTGTAGCAGCTTTTATATCTTAACTGCTTTCACTTTCCCTCAAAAACATTTAACTCTATGAAGCCCAAATGCACTCATGGTTTGAATATTGCTCTCATACGTGGGAGCTCTGCCAGTCCCCTCTCTCATTCTGGGACCAAATTCAAGAACAGAATCAATGCCTGAAACATTCTCTCCTGTAGTGTACAGCCTCTCTGCTGCCCTCACTATTGGGGAGGTGTGGATAAAGTTGTTCAATAATGGCTGCCGACAGCTGAGCATATGTTAAGTCTTACGTAGTAATACATAATAGAAAGATGACGATGAGGCTGGGATTTTCTTCTCATTTGAGAAATTAAGGACTGAAGAACATTGGGACATATTTCTGGCACTCCTAAAATTAGTTTTGAGGAGGTTTGAGCAGTTTGAAAGATTGCTTTGTGTGCACATCTTATTCTGGCACACAGTGCGTCAGCACGGTATGCAATTGAAAAAAGTGAAGGTGTATTTGGGGACAATGGAGGAATTCTTACCCTAAAAAAGAGGTCTGGTGAAATTACAAGTGCCATTATGCATTTGACTGAAAGTGAATAAAATGGAAAATAAGGAGAAAGTAAATATTTTCCTCGCTATGATGGGGTCAGATGATCTTGAGGTGGTGTTTAACCAGTGTTGCCTGCAGTACTTTGAACTATTCTGAAATAAATGAAATCCTGGACTCATATTATGGCACGATTAAGAATGAAATTGCACTGAACAAAAGGAAACAGTTGCCAAGTGAAATTGTTGCAGATTATGTTCTTGAATTAAAGAAACTCTCTTGTCACTGTGGGTATGGTGCAAACTTAGAAACAGACCTTAGAGGTTGTAGTAATTATGGTTTTGTTTATTGTGAAATGTACCTTTAAGAATAATATTTGTTAAGGAAGATCACATGATCTATAGTAACCAATTGGAGAGTAGTGCGGGCTACCTCGGGAGACAGAGTGTAGAGATAGAGTTAAAGTTGAAAGCACACAAGTATTTGCTGCTGAGCACTTTGTAAATAAACTTAATGTTTCCACCTAAGAAGTGTCTGCAGTTCAGCTCTAATAATAGTACCAACTCGGCCACCTCACAGCAAACTGGTGACGAGGATAAAACAGGATAGAACAGAAGAAATCAAGTTCGAAAGAAATCGGCACTGTACCTCACCCAATGATTGTAAGTAGCAAGCTCCATTAGAATTGAAGAAGTTATCCCCTCTCAAAATGTCACAATTTGGGAGAATTGATCCTTTTGAACCAGCCACAGACAATTGGTCTCAATATATTGAATGCCTCACGTTCTTTTTTCAAGTGAACGAGATTACGGGGGAAGAGGTGAGCGATCCTCTTGAGTACTTGTGGGAGTAAAACCTACAGTTTGGTTCAAAGTTTGATGGCACCCAGTGCCCCAGGTTCAAAAAATTTTGAAGAATTGGTGGACCTCATGAAGGGTCACTTTCAACTCAAGCCCTCAGACATGATGCAGAGGCTCAACGAAATAGAACCCCGGGTAAGACAATTACATGCTACATGGCAAATTTGAAGCAACTAACAGGATATTGTGAGTTCAGTATGACTCTGAACGACATGCTCGGAGACGGTTTAGTGTGTGGTGTGAAAGAAGGCACCCTTCAGAAAAGATTATTGTCCGAAGTGAATCTGGATTTCAAGAAGTTCGCTGGAGATAGCGCTGGCCATGGAAAGTGCAGTAAGAGATCCAAAAGCAATACAAGGTGCGCAAAATGGCACCATTCTCTGCATTGGGCGGGAAATCTCAGCCGAAAGAAGTGTGAGAAAGCAAGACTCTGCTGAGAAGTGGAAAACAGCCTCCCACTAGCTGAAGAATAAAGAAAAATAACTTAGTAGCAAAATCAATGAATAGTTTTAATAGAGGTGGAAACAATCAGTCTTTTAGCGATTGGCAGTTTAAAAAAATTGAATGCTACTATTGTCATAGAAATGGACATAGAATGAGGCAGTACAAGGAAAGATTCAAGCAGGCTTGTAAACAAAAAAAGCCCAATGAAATCTACAATGTAGAAGAGCTGAAACAACAAATTCAGACATTTACCCATTGTTTAATCTGAAAGTTAAAAAGACAGAATCAATATTTGTCACAGTGAAAGTAAATGGCAAACCTGTTAGAATGGAAGTGAAAATGGGAGCTTCCACTACAGTAATTGGGGAACATACCTTCAGATATCTGAATAATGGTGAACATCAATTAGGTTTAGAAGAAACAGCCACCAAACTAAAAACATATACGGGTGAAGACATTCAAGTAAAAGGCATAAGCAGAGTAACTGTCCATTATGGGAGCGAATTGGCAAAACCATCCTTGATGGTGGTAGCAGGTGAAGAGCCAAGCCTCCTGGGGTGAAATTAGTTAAAGGAGATTAAGTTAGAATGGGCTGAAATTTTCCAGTTGAGAGCAAGTGGACTATCAGACCTACTTCAAAAGTGCGCCTCCATCTTTAAGGACAAACTGGGGAAAATCCAGGGCCTGCAGGCAAAGATTCATGTGTATTCGGAAGCAACCTCTCACTTCATGAAGGGGAGACCGGTGCCTTATGCCCTGCGAGAAAATGTCGACATTGAACTGAACAGATTAGAGAAACTAGGCATTATACAACCTCTTCAGTTCTCAGAATGGGCAGCACCCATAGTACCCGTCCTTAAACCTGACCAAAGCGTCCAAATTTGTGGAGACTGCAAACTGACGGTTAATAAAGTAGCTAAGCTAGACAGGCACCCCATTCCAAAATTCGAAGACCTGTATGCCAAGCTGGCAGGAGGGACAATGTAGGCAAATCTTGACATGAGTCATGCTTATCAACAACTAGAGTTGGATAATGCCTCCCGGGAACTTGTCATAATTAATACCCACAAATGGTTGTACCAATATACACGGTTACCTTTCGGTGTCTCCTCCGCTTGTACCATCTTTCAGGGAACAATGGAAAGCTTACTGCAGGGACTGCCCCAGGTTGTAGTCTATTTAGACGGTGTATCGGTGACAGGATTCACCTAAAAAAGAGCATTTGGCAAACTTAGAAAAAGTCCTAAATCATTTCTTGCAAACTGGAGTGTGTTTAAAAAAAGAAAAGTGCACATTCCAAGCAAGGGAGGTAACCTATTTAGGTCACTGGGTAGATTCACAGGGCCTCCATCGGTCTGAGGAGAAAGTAAGAGCCATAAGAGAGGCACCTGCACCAAAGAACATCTCAGAGCTCAAATAATTCCTAGGAATGATCAACTGTTATGGGCGGTTCTTACCCAATTTGTTTACAGTGCTGGCCCCCCTGCTTTTCCTACTCAAAAAGAACCAACGCTGGTCTTGGGAGGCACTCCAGAAAGAAGCTTTCATAAAGGTAAAACAATTGTTGCTCTCGTTCATTCTGTTAGTGCATTATGACCAGTCGAAAGATTTAGCGCTGACATGTGACACATCCCCCCTACGAAGTGGGAGCAGTGCTCTCTCATTGGATGGACGATGGCACGGAACGGCCTATAGGTTATGTATCAAGAACGCTCAACACAGCGGAAAAGGGATACTCGCAGATAGAGAAAGAAAGCCTGTCCATCATCTTTGCTGTCAAGAAATTTCACCAGTATGAACACAGCCGCCATTTTACAATCATTTCAGACCACAAACCATTGCTAGGATTGTTTAGTGAGGACAAGGCTATACCACCCATAGCCTCAACAAGAATACAATGATGGGCTTTAATTCTGGCAGCATACAAATACACTTTCGTATGTAGGCCTGGCAATCAAATCGCTAACATTGATGCCCTTAGTCGTTTGCCTTTACAAGAAAATGATGAGCACGTCCCAGTTCCACAGGAACTTGTTTTACTGTTAAATTTCTTAGATTCCTCACCAGTATGTGCTCAACAGATCAGAGACTGGACAAGTCGGGACCCAGTCCTATCCCAGGTATGAGAACAAGTGCTACATGGTTGGTCATAGAAGCCCGTACCTGATGAAATTAAACTGTACTTCAACAGAAGACATGAAATAACCAGCCAGGATGGCATCTTATTGTGGGAAGCATGAGTGATAGCTCCTGCAAAGGGAAGGGAGCCACTTTTAATTGAACTACACAGTGCCCGTCCAGGAATTTCTCGAATGAAGACTATAGCACGCAGCTATTTATGGTGGCCTGGGATGGATGGCAAAATAGAGAGTTTGCAATGTCAGCTACTGCAAAAGTTACCAGTGACAGGTCCATTACACCCATGGGAGTGGCCAGGCAGACCCTGGGTGCAGTTACACATTGACTACGTTGGACCTTTCCTGGGAACAATGCTTCTGCTCATTGTCGTTGTCCATTCAAAATTGTTGGACATATATGAGGTGAAGTCACCAACGTCGGGCGCTACAGTTGAGAAACTACATCAAAGTTTTGCCATTCACGGACTACCAGAAGTAGTCATTTCCAATAAAGGCACAGCATTTATGAGTGCTGAGTTTCAACAGTTTATTAGTCTCAATGGTATCACTCATGTGAAAGCTGCACTGTACCACCCTTCCTCAAATGGACTGGCCGAAAGGATGGTTCAAATGTTCAAGGCAGGTATGAAAAAGGGAACTGGCGACTCCTTAGCAACCAAGCGAGCAATCTTTCTTTTTCATTACAGGACTACCCCTCACACAACAACAGGTGTCACACCTGCGGAGTTATTGCTGAAACATTGTCTCAGGACGAGGTTGAGCTTAATAATGCCGAATTTAGAGGGGAAGGTGGAAAGTAGTCAGGGAAGTCAGAAAACTAGACGTGACTGGCATAGTCGTGAGACGAAATTTACTGGGGGAGAGCCGGTATATGTGAAGAACTTCGGGGAAGGGCCAAAGTGGTGACCAGGTGAAATAAGTGTGGTGACTGGACCTCTACTTTACCATGTGGAGGTGGAAGGCTGGATCATCCATAAACATGTGGACCATTTAAGGAAGAGAGAGACAAATCACCAAGATATGGTCCCCACCAGTGATCATGACTGGGTCTGCACTTCCTGTTGAGGATACTCAACCCAGGACTGATATGTCTAATGTTCCTGTAAGAGTGGAGGATACAGAGCTGCAGATGCCACCAAAGCACCTGAAGTTCAGGCAACTCTGGAAAAGGAGGTTCCTGACAAAGAATCTGAAGTTGTGGAGCTCCGATGTTCCACACATTCCAAGAAACCACCTGACAGACTGAACTTGTAAATTCCTTACCCAATGTAAATATTGTGTTATCTTGAAAAATATGTACTTGTAAATATAATATGCATAGCTAAGTTAAAGGGGGAGGAATGTAGTAATTATGGTTTTGTTTAGTGTGTAATGTACCTTTAAGAATAATACTTGTTGAGGAAGATCACATGATCTGTAGTAACCAATTGGAGAGTAACGCCGGCTACCTCAGGAGACAAAGTGTAGAGATAGAGTCGGAGTTGAAAGCATACAAGCATTTGCTGCTGAATACTTAGTAAATACATGTAATGTTTCCACCCAAGAAGTGTCTGCAGTTCAACTCTAACAATTTTACCAACTCGGCCACCTCACAACAGAGACACATTCATAGGAGGCTGAAGAACAATAAAATCCAGGCCAAGCTTTTGAGCGAAGGCAATAAGCCGATATGGAAGGAGGCCTGAGACGAGGCCACAGCCATGGAAATGGCAGAAAGAGATAGTGGCAAATTGCAAGAGAGTTCCTGATCCAGCTGGGATGGCCCATCGGATTTCAGTGAGATCCAAGCCACAGCAGCCAAGTTCACAGTCTCAGAGTCAGGAATTTAGATGCCACTGTTGCCATGGTAGCCACCAACCATTTAAATGCCCCCATTTCCAGTCAAAGAGCTATGCCTGTGGGAAAGTCAGTCATATCCAGATGGCATTCAGGGGTAGGGGAAACAGTAATGCTCCAGGTCATGGTGAAGTTCCAGGTCATCGACATGCATCAGGTCACGGTCATGGCAGAGCTAAAACTAGCTCAGGAGTCTGGGGATCCTTTAATGTGCCTTGATAGGTATGGAAACTGAAATTGATGTTATCGGCATGAAGATCAAGAGTTGTACTCCGTCAGAGAGAAAGAGAAACAGCACATGGAAGGTGAGAGCATTAGGGGTGAAGATAAAACACCAATGCCCGCAGTGGAAATGAATGTTGGAGATTTACCACTTCCTCTATCATTGATACAGCTGCAGCAGTGTCTGTTATCTCAGAAGGAGAGTACAAGAAATGCCTAAGTTACATTCCCTTACGCAGTGAAACTGACTCGTTAATCCAATAACAGTGTTCCAGTGTTAGGTCAAGTTAATGTTGGGCTGCATTATGATGATACATCCTATTACTTCCTATTGGTATGAATAGGAGGGAACAAACTCTCCCTGATGGGAAGGAATTGGTTTAAGAAGATACATTTAAACTGGGCCACGTTATTAACAGCAGGGATCAGTAAGAATATGTCTGACATTGAGGAAGTGCTAAGAATCTTTGAACAAGGAGGACCAAATGATAAAATTAGGCATCACAATGCTGAAGCCAAGATAAAGACCAATGTACAACTGACATTTTGTAAGATGAGGCCAGTGCCTTGTGCAGTAGTGCCGGAATCTTCCATCTTAGAGTCTAAATTCGGTTGTGGGAGTGGAAGTGACAGTGATTTCTGCTTGTGGTGGGAGGGTGGGGGGGGTGGGGGGGGGCGGGGACAGATGACCATGCACGATTTTGCACTGTTCAGCTCATTACGTATGCATCCACGAGAAGCATGGAAAATCTCGTGACGGGGCGGACAGGAAGTCGCCATCCCCTCCGTTATCTCATGAGGTCAAAGGCCCTCATGGCTCCATATTTAAAGGACACTCAGACAGCCATTCACTCACTTCAAGCCATCCAGAAGGAATAAAACAGTTCGGACCGGTACTCTTATTTCCCAATTTTTACTGGTGTTCCATTTTAAGGTATACAAGGCCAGTTTGGATCAGTATTCTTATTTTCCAGTTTTTCCTGCCTTTTTCTTCTAGCCAGGAGCTCAATATTCTCCAGATCACAGTCAGTGTGTCACAGAGAGGACAACATGAGGCCTCGTGGTTTAACAAAATCTCCCTGCAGATTCTCCCCCAGGGCCGTCCAGTAAAGGTGGGAGGTGCTGTTTCCCAAGGATGGCAGCAGGAGGCCCTCCCATGTGACTATGGTGGCCTGAACGGAGGTTGCAGTGAGGGTTGGTGCCCATGGGCTTCACAAGAGAACTGCCAAGCAGTGCAGAAAAAGGACGAATGATCTGTTGCACTCTGCCAGGGTAAATGGCACAGTCCACTCACAGCAAACTGACACTCATAAAGACATCAGGCAGTACAAGCATGCGAGTGCAACGGGATGTCAAACAGGCGTTTGGGTTCCAGGATTCGCCAGCAGATGGGACATGTGTACCGAATGTGTGGCAGCCACTTCATCTTCTCAATCTCTCTATATTCTATCTCAATCTTCTATCATTTGCAAGGCATCCTGCTTGTTAATCACTTACTGGGGAGGGCTCAGGAACTGACATAGGATGTTGGGGCTGCACCTAGACTTAGTAATAGGAAAAAACAGATAAGCTTTGAAGGCACACACATGGAACAGTGTATACTTTTGGCACTTGTAAAGATATGTTGAATTGCACTGTGTTCAGGACATGAGTATGTTTCAGCCTTGGCCTTCATTCATGAATGCGCAACCTGGGCACACACCAGGCAACCCAGTAGCTACTGCTTATCTGGTTTTGAGCCCTCTAAGAATGGTGTCTGAGCAGCGTTTGTACTCAAGTCATTGCGTGTCCTGCTGGTGTCTTGATGTGAGATATGAGGAGGATACAAAGAGGCCTCAAGGGGAGTTAGACAAGCTAAGTGACTGACAGATGGAGTATGAGGGTCAAAAGCGCCAGGCTCTACACTGTGATCTGGGGAATAGCAAACGAGGGTCTTTACTAGATGGTGAGATAATGAGAAGTGTGGACGGCCAAACGGATCTGGCTATTCTCGTTCATAAGTAACTGTGATCTAACATGCAGGTTCCCCGGCAAGTAAGGAGGCAACTGTTAAGTTGGCCTTGATTGCAAAAGGGATAAGGTGTAGGAATAAAGATGTCTGACTGCAGTTGACTGCAGCCTTGGTGTGATCTTACCTGGAGTATTCTGTGTCCTGCTCATCTCCTTGCCTAGAGAAAGATTGACTTCACATAAAGGGATTGCAACCAAGGTTGACCAGATTTATGCCAGGAACTGGGGAATTATCTCATGAGGTGAGATTGCTGCAGCTCCAAAGCTTGCTGGGATCTCGATGTTGTGAGACCAGAGACTAGACCAGAGAGTCAGGGAGCAAACCTGCTGCTGTGTAGGCTTCGCCATAGACAGGGGAAAACAACTGAGCATGGTTCTCATCCAATTCCCTCATGATCACCAGAGTGTCCCTTTAGTCAGCCAATTGTTCTCTCCTGAACCTCAGCCACCCGAAAGACCCTCCTCCCACCTCGATTTTTCACATGTACAGAGCAACTGTGTTGTGAAGAGCCTTGACAAAATGGTGCACATAACCCAGTGGGGAAGAAGGATTCTAGGAAGGGGATAAACCAACCATGGTTAGCCAAGGAAGTTAAGAATAGTATCAAATTGAAAGAAAAAACATACAATGTGGCAAAGATTAGTGCTAAGCCAGAGGGTTGGGAAAGTTTTAAAAACCAACAGAAGATGACCACAAAAATAATACAGAGGAAGACAATAAACTTTGAGGGTAAATTAGCAAGTAATATAAAAACGGACAGTAAGAGCTTCTTTAAATATATAAAAAAGAAAAGAGAGGCCAAAGTGAACATAGGCCCCTTAGAGATTGTGGCTGGGGAAATAATAATGAGAAACCAGGAAATGGCAGAGGAGTTGAATAAATACTTTGCATCAATCTTCACGGTAGAAGACACTAATAGCATTCCAAAAATACTAAATAATCAAGGGGGAAAAGGGATCGGGGGGGGAGGAAATAAATACAATAACTATCAATAGAGAAAAGGTACTAGGGAAACTAATGGGGCTAAAGGCCGATAAGTCCCCTGGACCTGATGAGTTGCATCCTAGGATATTAAAGGAAATAGCTGCAGAGATAGCGGATGCACTGGTAGTAATCTTCCATGAGACCTTAGATTCTGGAAAAGTCCCAGAGGATTGGGCAACTGCCAATGTAACACCCTTATTCAAAAAGGGAGGGAGACAAAAAACAGGTAACTATAGGCCAGTTAGCTTAACACCTGTCATTGGGAAAAATGTTAAAGTCTATTATAAAGGATGTAATAGCAGAGCATTTAGAAATGCATAATACAATGAAGCAGAGTTAGCATGGCTCCATGAAGGGGAAACCATGCCTGACAAATTTATTAGAATTGGTTGAGGAGGTAACAAGCAAGACATATAAAGGGGAACCAGTAGATGTAATATATTTGGATTTCCAAAAGGCGTTTGATTAAGTACCACACATAAGGCTACATAATAGGATAAGAGCCCATGGTGTTGGGGGTAGTATATTAGCATGGATAGAGGATTGACTAACTAATAGAAGACAGAGAGTTGGGATACGGGGGGGCATTTTCAAGATGGCAACCTGTAACTAGTGGAGTGCCACAGGGATCAGTGCTGGGGCCACAATTATTTACAATATATATTAATGACTTGGATGAGGGAAGTGAATGTACTATCACCAAGTTTTCAAATGATACAAAAATAGGTGGGAAGGCAAGTGGTGAGGATGACACAAGGAGTCTACAGAGGGATATAGACAGGATAAGTGAGTGGGCAAAAAACTTGGCAGACAGAATATAATGTGGGAAAGTGTGAGGTTATGCACCTTGGCAGGAAGAATAGAGGAGTTGAATATTATTTAAATGGAGAAAGACTGCAGAAACCTGTAGCACAGAGGGATTTGGGAGTCCTCATGTATGAATCACAAAAAGCTAGCATACAAGTTCAGCAGGTAATAGGGAAGACAAATGGAATGCTGACCTCTATTTCAAAGGGAATGGAGTATAAAAGTAGGGAAGTCTTGCTAAAACTATACAGGCACTAGTTAGACCACACCTAGAATACTGTGAACAGGCATTGGAGACAGTCCAGAGAAGGTTCACTAGGTTGATCCCGGGTATGGAGGGATTTTCTTATGAGAAGAGGTTAAGTAGGTTGGGCCTGTACTCATTGGAGTTTAGAAGAATGAGAGGTGACCTTATTGAAACATATAAGATTCTTAGGAGGCTTTACAGGGTAAATGCTCAACTATTCACTTCAAAGTGGTGGAAGAAATCAGCCTCGCCAGGGGCACGCCATTTGTGTGCAGTAGTAAATGTGAACGTTCTAATTTCTGACTGGCGGGGAACTTAATTTGAAGAGGGAGCTTAAGCCTGGTGAGCTGACCTATTAATGAGCACGCACGACATGCTAATACATGCAAAATGGCTTCCTGAAACTGTTCGTCGGGAAGCTCAACCTGCCTTTAAAGTCCCGAGATCTTAATTGTAAAAGTTCATCCAACCATCAGGAAACTGATTTTTAGCCTCATGCCAA
Source organism: Cetorhinus maximus (assembly GCF_964194155.1). Taxonomy (NCBI): domain Eukaryota; kingdom Metazoa; phylum Chordata; class Chondrichthyes; order Lamniformes; family Cetorhinidae; genus Cetorhinus; species Cetorhinus maximus. The sequence goes on from NC_135880.1 coordinate 191,487,828, forward strand.
AATTAAGCTTCCCTGCCCGCTGAGCTTCCTGCTGGTGGCTGGCCTAGCTAGAAAATTCCAGCCAGTAAGTAAAAAGCTGGATAGATTAGGGAGAACAGGGGCAATTGAGAAGGTGAATGGACTGCACCTATTGTGGTTGTGCAGCTAGCAGACAGGTCCTTTTGGGTTTGTGGAGCTTATAAACAAATGCTAAATAAGGTGATTGAGAGTGATACTTAACCACTGCTACCAGTGAAGATTTGTTTTCTAACTTAGCCAATGGAGGGAGTTCTGTAAGATCGATCTGCCACACGCATATTTGCAATTGGAATTTACAGACAAGAGCAAGGAGCTGCTTATCATTCATACACACAAAGGGTTGTACCCGTATGGTCACCATTTGGGATGTCTACTGGTCCCACGGTGTTTCAGAGCTTCGTGGATCAGGTATGAAGTGGGATGGAAAGAGTGCACTGCTTCATAGATTACATTATAATTAGCAGGAAGACAGAGAAAGAGCACATTGTAAGGTTGAACAAAGTCCAAGATCAACTTCTAGAGTTTTTCTTTTGTTAAGTTACAGGATGTGGACATCACTGGCTAGGCCAGCATTTATTGCCCATTCCTAGTTGCCCTTGAGAAGGTGGTGGTGAGCTGTCTTCTTTAACCTCTGCAGTCCCTGTGGTGTAGGTACATCCACAGTGCTGTTAGGGAGGGAGTTTCAGGATTTTGACCCAGCGACAGTGAAGGATCTGCGATATATTTCCAAGTCAGGATGGTGAGTGGTTTGGAAGTAATTTTCAGCTAGTGGTGTTCCCATGTGTCTGCTGCCCTTGCCCTTCTAGATGGTAATGGTTGTGGATTTGGAAGGTGCTGCCTTAGGAGCCTTGGTGAGTTTCTGCAGTGGCACTTTGTAGATGGTACACACTGCTGCGTCTGTGCATCGGTGGTGGAGGGCGTGAATGTTTGTGAATGGGGTTGCTTTGTCCTGGATGGTGTCGAGCTTCTTGAGTGTTGTTAGAGTTGCACTCATCCAGCCAAGTGGAGACTCCTGCCTTGAGGATGGTGGACAGGCTTTGGGGAATCAGGGGATGGCTTACCTGCTGCAGGATTCCTAACCCCTGACCTACTCTTGTAGTCACGGTATTTATATGGCCAGTCCAGTTCAGTTTCTACATAGAAACATAGGGCGGAATCATCCTAGATTTGCACTAAGTGCAGTAGCGGGTGGGAAAAAAGAACATTTTACCTGTCGGCCTCAATGGTGGCCTCTCACACCGTATCATCCAAATCCTGCCTCAGTAATAATGCATTCTTGGGAACCACGCTGTTTCGATGGCGACAGGCTCTGATTCACCTGCCATGCCGTCACCTCACCACATCATCACGCCGGGCTCCACATTTAACGTGAAGCTGTGCGCACACCTCTCAGTGCTTCCAGCCAATGACTGCTGCACGGAAGACATGACCCCGAAAGGCAAGAATACTAGAGCCCCCAAGTTTAGCGACGCATTCCTCTAGCACCTTTTGGATGCCATGGAGGCCCACCATGATGGCCTCTACCCCCGCTCCAGCCGCTGGAAGGACAGCAACATTACCACTCCAGCTTGGTAGGCAATGGCAGTGGTGGTCAGCGCTAATGCTACACAGAAGAGGTTGGCCATCCAAATGCAGATAGAGGATGAATTATCTCATCTGCGGCCCCAGGGTAAGGCAACCATCTCATCGCTCTAAACTCACACACTCAAGCCCATCACACATTCACTGGCATCTCACTCACTACCAGCTCAAGGGACATCACCACTCAATCTCTCACACACACCCTCACATCTCCATCTGGACTCATCTCCTCTGGACACTGTCTCCTCAGCCCTCACCATCTTGAGGCCACTTGCACAGATCAACATGTACCCCCACACACACCCTGGATACCCCCCTTCCCCTGTACAGCTCTCATCCTGGAGTCTCTTCCCTTTCCTGAGACCACTTTTCCCCATTCCCCAAGCAAGCCCTAGCCCTGCAGTCTTTGAAAAGCCACCCCTGCTCTATGGCTGGTCTGGTAGGTAGAGACCTGCCCGTGAGCCCCCCTAAAAGTGATGTGGTGCTGCCTGCGAAGCCTGGCATTGATGACTGTGAGTGCTGCCCGAAGCCAGGTAGGCAAACAAACCTCGAAGCCCTGAGGGAAATGCAGCTCGCCAGGTGCATGACGCTGATGTACAGTTGTGAAACACGTTGGGGTGTTGGGGATGATTCCGGTGAGCTGGGCTTATAATGATATGCAGATGCACTACAATGAAGTTCCCAGCGTCCAATGGCAGGAAATGCGGCCCACCATTGACAGGCAGAGTGGACGATTGCGAAATTGTTTCACAACGTCATGACCTGATTTTAACCTTCACGCGCCAACAAACACGCCGGACACCAACGGGCACAGAAAATTCCTCCCATAGAACCATAGAAAATAGGCGTAGGAGTAGATCATTCGGCCCTTCAAGCCTGCTCTGCAGTTTAATATGATCATGGCTGATCTTCTATCTCAATGCCATACTCTCACTCTTTCCCCATACCCCTCTGGCTTCCAGAGTCCAGAAATCTATCTATTTCCTTCTTAAATATATTCAGTGATTTGGCCATCACAGCCTTCTGTGGTAGAGAGTTCCACAGGTTCACCACCCTCTGAGTGAAGAAGTTTCTCCTCAACTCAGTCCTAAATGGCCGACCCCATATCCTGAGACTGTGACCCTTTGTTCTAGACCCCCCAGCCTGAGGAGACATCATCACTGCATCCAGTCTGTTCAGCCCTGTCAGAAATGTATACGTTTCAATAAGATCCCCCTTCATTCTTCTAAACTCCAGTGAAAACAGGCCTAGTCGACACAATCTCTCCTCTTACGACAATCCTGCCATCCCAAAGATCAGTCTGGTGAACCTTTGCTGCACTGTCTCTATGGCAGGTATACCCTTTCTTAGATAAGGAGACTAAAACTGCACACAATACTCCAGATGTGGTCTCACCAAGGCCCTGTACAGCTGCAGTAAGACATCCTTGCTCCTGTACTCAAGTCCCCTCATAATCAAGGCCAACATACCATTTGCCTTCTTAACTGCTTGCTGCACGTTTGCTTTCAGTGACTGGCGTACAAGGACATCCAGCACATCAACATTTCCCAATCCAGCACCATTTAAATAATACTCTGCCATTCTGTTTTTCCTACCAAAGTGGATAACTTTACACTTATCCGCGTTGTACTGTATCTGCCATGTATTTGCCCACTCACAACTTGTCTAAATTGCCTTCAGGTCTCTTAACGTCCTCCTCACCACTCACATTCCCACCAAATTTCTTGTCATCAGCAAACTTGGAAATATTACATTTGATTCCCTCATCCAAATCATTGGGGCCCAAGCACTGATCCCTGCTGTACCCCACTAGGCACTACCTGCCACTCTGAAAAAGACCACTTTATTCCTACTCTCTGTTTCCTGTCTGCTAACCAATTCTCAATCCATGCCAATATATTATCCCTAATCCCATGTGCTTTAATTTTTACACTAACCTCTTATGTAGGACTTTACCAAAAGCTTTCTGAAAATCCAAATACACCATATCCACTGGTTCTCCCTTATCTATTCTGCTAGTTACATCCTCAATAAACTCCAGTAGGTCTGTCAAACATGATTTCCCTTTCATAAATCCGTGTTGACATTGTCTAATCCCGTTGATATTTTCTAAGTGCCCTATTAACACTTCCTTTATAATAGGCTCTAGCACGTTGCCTACTACTGATGTTAAGCTAACCGGTCTGTAATTCGCTGCTTTCTCCCTCCCTCATTTTTTAAATAGTGGCGTCACATTTTCCCCCCTCCAATCTGCTGGGACTGTTCCAGAACCTACAGAATTTTGAAAGATGACAACCAATGCATCCATTATTTCTTTGACCACCTCCTTTAGTACCCTGGGATGTAGATTATGGGGCCCTGGGGATTTATCGGCTTTCAGTCCCATTAATTTCTCCAGCACAATTGTTTTAGTAATATTGATTTCCTTCAATTCCCCCTTCTCTGTAGGCCCTTGGTTCCCTAGTATTTCTGGGAATTGTTTTGTGTCTCCCTCTGTGAAGACAGAACTAAAGTAGTTGTTCAATTTCTCTGCCATTTCCTTGTTCTCTATTATAAATTCTCCTGTTTCAGACTGTAAGGAACCTACATTTGTCTTCACTAATCTTTTTCTTTTTACATACTTATAAAAGTTTCTCCAGTTTGCTTTTATGTTCCTTGCAAGTTTACTCTCATACTCTATTTTTCCTCTCTTAATAAATCTCTTGGTCTCCCTTTACTGAATTCTAAACTGCTCCCAATCCTCAGGCTTGCTACTTTTTCTAGCAATTTTATATGACTCCACTTTGGATCTCATATTATCCTTAACTTCTTTTGTTAGCCATGGTTGGGCTGCTTTTCCTGTTGTGTTTTTGCACCAAAAAGGAGTGTATAACTGTTGTAATGCATTCATTCGCTCTTTAAGTATTAGCCATTGCCTATCCACCATCTAACTGTTCCCCTTATGATAGAATCCCCAATCACTATTGCTGTCCCACTCTTTTTTCTCCACCGCGCCCCCCCCCCCACCCCCCACCTCCTTGTGCAGCTGAGCCACTCATGGTGCCATGGCCTTGACTCATGCTGCATTCCCCTGAGAAACTATCTCCCCCAGCAGTATCCAAAATGGAAAACCTGTGAGAGAGGGAGATAGACCCAGGGGACTCCTGCACTACCTGCCTATGCTTTTACTCTGTCTTTCGGTCACCCACTCCCTTTCTGCCTGTGGACTCTTTACCTGTGGTGTGATCACTTCACTGTACATATTATCCACAAATATCTCAGCCTTGCGGATGCTCCACAGTGATTCCAGCCTCAGCTCCAGCTCTGAAACACAGATTTCGAGTAGCTGCAGCTGAAGACACTTCCTGCACATGTGGTTGCCCTGTCCCTGACTTCCTACATTGCACAGGAGGAGCATTCCACATGGCTGAGCTGCCCTGCCATGACTTAACCCTTTAAATTACTTCCTTTACTTTTACTTCCTCCCGTTTAGAGAATATTAAAGATAGTAGCAATACTCACCAGGTCTGCTTACCCAAGGCCGCTGCTCTTCTTTCTGAGGAATGGTAGAAAAAGGAAGGATCACCTCCTTCCCTCTTCACCGAATTCCCTCACTCACCAAACTCCAACTTAAGCACTCTAATGCAGACCAAAAGCAGCACTCCAGTGCGGACAACACTCTAGGTGTGGTCCCACCAAGGCCATGTACAACTGCAGTAAGACACCCTTGCTCCTGGTGAGAAATTGCAGGAGTGCTTCACATGTAGAAGTGAACTGAGCACAGATCAAGGCCGTCTCCTATGGGGTTTAATAGTCATTATTCCACCAACATGTAGAGACAGGTTATTAGAGCAAGTTCATAAAGTGCACACAGGGATAGTCCATATGAAAGCAATAGCAAGAAGCTTTTCTTGGTATCCAAAGGTAGGTAAGATATTGAAGAGTTGGTGAAAAGTTGTGAAGGATGTCTCAGAGCAAGAAATGATCCAACCAAGATTCCTTTCATTACACTGTCAAACACAGGAAAACCATAAGGATAAGTGCATTGATTTCTTTGAAGTGGAAGGGAAAGAGCATTTTGTTTTGGTGCATAACTGTATCAAATGGATAAATGTTGAGTCAATGCCGCAACTGCCAAAACAATTGAAGTTTTGAGAAATTGTTTTGTAATTTATGGGTTGTCAGAGGTATTGGTGTCAGATGATGGTCCACAGTAAAGTAACATTATTGTAATGTTAGAATAATTTCAAATATATCTGAGTAAGAATGGAGTTAAACACACTCTAATAGCACCATATCTGCCAGCATCAAATGGTGCTGCAGAAAGAAGTGTACAGATTGTGAAGAAGTCTTTACTGAAGTATTTGTTAGCTGACAAGCAAGGCAGTAATTTCCATGTTTCTGTTCAGCACAGGCTCGACAATTTTCAGTTTTTTCACATAATAACATCACAGCCTACAACAGGTTGCTCACCTAACACGTTACTGTTTAAACATGCTCCTGGGAGTAGGTTTAGTTTGAGTCTGACATCAATAGCATAATAAGAGAAAAATAAGACAAAAAGTGAGGATGAGTTATAATGCACAAGTCGTGAAATGTAGAGTAAGTTCAGTGCTGGTCAGAAGGTCATCTGATCCTAATACTGATAATCAATGAAGTATGCCTGTGGACTTTAACCTTTTGGTAAGCCAAAAGCAGAGTCAGTGTTTCTTGGTAATATGGCTGCTTTATTTCCTTGGCTCAATAGTGGTGGATGTTTGTTAAGTAAATACACACATTTGAAGTATATTTTCCAGTATTGTACGAGTGTGTGTATATTATTTTCTACTAAAATAAGTGCATGTGATTAAAATGGTGTCAACACTTGTGATTAGTCAGTAATTTTGATTAAACGATACTGTGATAAGTGGTGGTCCCTTGGTTCTATTCTTCAACCTCTCTCTCTGTCATTCTGTCACATCTTTCTTCATTCCCTTGATTTTATTAATATCACTGTAAAGTGATTATGCTCAGAACTTGTTCCTCCCAAATTCTACTCTACTCCGCTGTGCATCATCACCATGTTGACATGAAGACTGACGATGCCACCTTCTACTCCAGTTATTTCCAAGAATCTCAGAACTGTCAACCTCCCTCAGTTTCCACCTTCTTCCTACACTACCAGGCTTTGAAAATGAAAGCTGGGCGTCACCCGATAAACATCTCTTGATTTACTTCAGTTCCTCTGCTGCTCTTTACAGTGTGCACCGGTTTCCTGCATCTTTGCCTGGGTCTCTCAAAATAAAAGCCTGACTTGCATTTATATAGCACCTTTCACAACCTCAGGATATCCTGTAGCACGTTACTGTCAACAAACTATTTTTAAACAGTAATCACTGTTATAATGTTGAAAAGGCGGCAACCAATTTGTGCTTGGCAAGCTCTCACATGAAAAGATAAGCAGATAATCTGATGTTGCCTGAGGCATAAATATAGGGCAACAGGAAGAACTCCCCTGCTCTTCTTTAAAACAGTGCAATGTGATCTCTTATGCCCACCTGAGACGGAAGCTGAGGCCTCGGTTTAATATCCCTTCTGAAAGGCAGCACCTCCGACAGTGCAGCACTCGTTCAGTACTGCGCTGCAGTGTTAGCCTAGATTTATAATCAAGTCTGTAGTTGTAATTGTCGGACTTGAACCTAGGAGTGAATGCTACTCACTGAACCTTGACTGGAATGGAGAAAGGATTTATCCTCGCATTACTGCAATAGAAATAGTATAAGCACACTTTATGCCAGCAGTGCAATGGTTAGTTTTTGGCTGTCACGATAGATGAATAGGATTAAGGAGCATTGTGATTACCGGTATGTTGCTTCTGAAAGGACAACTCATTCCTGCCTATAATTACGAATGAACTAAAAAAATTTACATACAATAATAGTTTCCTTTGTGTGTTCATGAGCAGATCTGACAAACGGTATGTAACTAACCCACCAAGCTATTTAAGCAGCCAGAAACCTGCATTCAGCTCATTACCGAGTGACTCCCAGGCAGATCCTTGGCAAGGCTTCCTAAAGTTGGCACATCACTGTGGCAGATTGCTGCCATTTTTTGTACTTCAGAAATCTACCAACTTTAGTTACACCAAAATCAAACTGAAGAAAGAAAGAATTGCAATTACATAGCACCTTTCATGACCTCAGGACACCACAAAACACTTTACAGCCAATTAGGTATTTTGTAGGTCTATAGACTCTCATAAGAAATACAGCAACCAATTTGCACACAGAAAACTCCCAAAGACAGTGATGTGATAATTTGTTCATTGGTGATATTGGTTAAATGATAAATATTGACAAGATATCAGGAAGAACACTGCCGTTCTTCTTAAAAACAGTGCCATGAAATATTTTGTGTCTGCCTGAGAGATTTGACACTTCATCTGAAAAATGGCACATCTGACAGTGCAGCACCTCCTCAGTACTGCACTTGAGCGTCAGCTTAGATTCTGTGCTCAAGGCTCTGGATTGGGAATTGACCCCATGAGCTTTGGGTTTAGAGGTGATAGTGTTACCCACAGAGCCAAGAGTGATATACCCAGGTGCTCCTTTCATTTGTCATTGTTTGCCCTCTGTTATAGAAAATGTTATTCTTTGTGTGTGAGACTAGGCAGTGAGTGTCAGTGATTTATTTGACTGTGCAGGGCATGACCTCCTCAAAACATTCAATCAAGTTGGCCAGACATGACCTTCCCTTTGTAAACCCATGCTGATTGTGCTTGGTTAATCCATGCTATTCTAAATGATGATTTGTACTGTTGCTCAGAAATTTTTCCAAAAATTTGCCCACCACCAAGGTTAGGCTAACTGGTCTGTAATTACTCCAGCTATCCCTCCGTCCATTCTTAAAGAATGATACACCATTAGCAGTCCTCCAGTACCACACCAGTAGCCAACAAGGATTGGAAAATAGCAGTCAGACCCCGCGTTACTTCTTCCCTTGCTTCTTTTAGCAGCGTGGAATACATTACATCTAAGTCTGGTCATTTTCCACTTTCAAGGATGTTAAGTGGATTAATAATTCTTCCCTCACTGTCTTCATTCTATCCAATATCCAATAACTGCAATGTATACTTCATTCATCGTTTTTTGTGGAAACAGACACAAAGTATTCATTAAGAACTTTGCCTCCACCTTCCATCTTAATACACAAGTTAGCTTTTGATCTGTAGTTGGCCTTAATCTTCCATTAGTTATCCTCTTGCTTTTTTGTATATTTATAAATATATATTTGGGCTTTCCTGGATCCTGCTTGTCAATAGTTTTTCATTCCTTCGCTTGCTTTGCTAACCTCCTTCTTAATTTCCCTCTCACTTTCTAAACTCTAGGCTTTCTGCAGTATTGAACTTTTGGCATTTGACAGAAGCTTTCGGTTTTGCCTTATCCTACACTCTATGTCCTTTGGCATCCAGGAGACTCTAAATTTCTGAGTTCCACCCTCTTAGCTTTTGGGAACATATTTGTTCTGAACCCTCTCCATCTCCCCCTTGAATACCTTCCACTGCCCTGGCACTGACTAACCCTCAAGTAGCTGTTTCCAATCTTTTGCCAAATCACAACTCAGCTTAGTAAAGTTGGTCCTTGCCGAATTTAAAACATTGAGTCTGGAATTTTCCAGCATCCCTGCGGCGGGACCAGGGGGCCAATTGAAATCTCCATTCCGGTCCCACCACCGTGAGGGGCAGCAAAATTCCAGCCTTAGCCTATCTTTATCCTTTTTCCATAACTGCACTAAACCTAACTGAATTGTGATCACTATCACTAAATGCTCTCCCACTGATACCCACTCCATGTGCCCAGCTTCATTCCCTAAAGCCAAGTGCAGAACTGTCCTTTCTCTTGTTGGGTTGGTATGTACTGGCTAAAAAAATCCTCCTGAATGCATTTTAAGAATTCTCTGCCCTCTGTATCGTTTGCTGTAATGCTAGCAAGTTATGATTTTAGGTCCCTGCTGATATGGGCAAGCAATCGATAGGACAGTGAGTGCTGGCTACACATGGAAATCGAAATAACACAAAGTTGGCATACTGCCCGCATTGAACTGGCATGGGGTAATTGCATATCATGAGACCTGGTCCAGTTTTTGGGAGTTATCCAATTTAGCTTCCTTAAAATCTTAAAATTTGAGTGTGCAGCCAGTCAGGAGTGAAATCAAGAAACACTTTTTCAGACAAAGATGAGTGGAAAACATATTGATTAACCCTGATCTAACTAAATGGCATACAGACCCAAGGGGCTAAATGGCCTACGCTTGTTAATATGTTGCTGATAAGTTTGAAAATAAGTCAGACACTGAAGCACTTTCACCAGAACCAATCAGATGTTTCCTCTCTCCTCCAGCACTGCACATAGAGCGATTAACAGACTACCTCTCTCCAATGCCTTATCTGGCTCTTCCAAGGGGGTCACTGAGCCATTCAGGCCAGAAGGTCACAGGCTCTGTTCCAAATTCCCTGCTAACTTGCTATTATCCTCAGTGCCCCAGGTTTGGGAACAGGATGTTGACCTGAATGACATCCCTCTTTGGTTGCCTACATGTAACCCCTGGCCACCTGCAGCCCAGTATCTGCTGCATGATGGCAAGAACCAACTGAGAATAGATTTCAGGCTTCAAAAAGTGGGACCCCTGAGACTAGGAAATTCATGCAAAGGAATGCCATCAATGTGCCCTGCAGTGTCAAGGTATAGTGACAGAGATTTGAAGATTCTATACTACTCTTATGTCTCTCCTTTTGTGCCTTTGGTACCTTATCATTTACAGAAAATTTAGGATGCAGTACATGAGTAATTTGAGAAAAGACATGTGTTAAGTGTAATATTTGGGAGGGACAAGTGACTTTGGGCTTATGGTCCCCAAAGCTTTCCACCACTGGGAATTTCCTCACCTCATGCTTGGGTTTGTGGTAAATCAATTAACAGAGATTGATCACTTATTTCACCAACAGCTCCATTATCATTGTATCATGTGACTACCACGGTGGTAGAAAGTGAGCTAGTCTTGGCCTTTTCTCAACTAGCAATTCTGGGCTTCCTCCTAGCTGCCATCCAACTCTACAGCTCTGGTTCTGCATCTGAAGCTTCTAACACCAGCTCTTGGTAAACCTGAGAAGGAAGCAATCTCTCATCCATTTCATGATTGCAATGGACTAAACTCTAATATATCTATATCTATATCTATAGTTTAGAACTTGAGTGTTGCTGAAAAAAGAGATATGCTGTTGAAGCTTTTTGTCAAGACAGATTCGCAAGAATACCAAATCTCAAAGGGAACAACAATTTATACTGCATGAGGAGAGGGCACATTGGTTGATTAGTGGACGCTGATTGGTAGAGGTGTTGCCATGGAGAATGCACCAGGGAACAGGCCTCCATCAATCAGAGTCTACTTGCCAACCAATCAGTGCCCTCTTCTCATGGCAGTATAAATTGTTCCCTTTGGAATTTGGTATCCTTGTGATTCTGTCTTGATGAGTGCAAGACAAAAAGCTTTGACAGCATGCCTCCTTTTATCAGAAATGCTCTAATTGCAAAATGATAATCACGAGTCTCAGCACAACTTAAAGCAAATGTCAAAGGATTTAGAATCCAGCCCATGGATTGATACCCAGCGCAAAGGCAATCCTGTTGTATGTGTTGTCTGGTTAAGAGATGGGTCACTCACTGCAGTATGATGGATAAGGGGCTGTGCTGTCAGAGGGCTAGCTATGATGGTGACCGTTGAGGCATTACCGACTGCCACTCTTTCTCGCTCTCCTCAATTGCATCATTTTACTTGGGGTAGACGTAGCACACAACTCTGTCTGCAGCCACTAGGCCCCGGCCTGCTTGTTGGGTAATGGCAGGGAGATGGGCAGCAGATGGGCGAAGTCAAACCAAGAGGACGCCTCATTAGCTGCGTTCCCACTCGTCGATTCCACAGCTGTCGTAAGGAAGATAAACAGCCCAGATGAAACTATTCTGCTTCAGATTTTCATCAGAACTGGCACAACAGTTTCAACGAAACTGCAAACTTAATTCCTCTCGGCAATTCTTTCAGTCCTACAACTGTGTATCTCTTAGAATTTTTTTTCTGCCACCTTCACTTTGCCCTGCCAAGAGCCAAATGTCGCCGTTTCAGCTCATTGGCCATTCAATTTAGGCATTCGTCTGTAGGACTGATCCAACAGTTATCTTCTTTGATTTTTTACTTGTGCTGAGGTGCAGCCTGACCTGAATCAGCAGTTTCAGACAGCTTTGTTTTATTGTTTGCTGCTACTGCATTGACCTTTCACACAAGAAGCAAGCCATCTTTCTGCAACAATGCAAGGTGCATGAGTAGGCCTAGACATTTGCAGGAGCTTTTTCATGCTTCATGTTGACTGTCCTTTAAAGCAGTCCGTCAGGGCCGAGGCTTGTTTCTGTCACTGATGGAGAGCTGACAAGCAATGGTAGCAAAAGTATTGGCAATAGGGAGCGGCATCATTTGGTTTGGTAACTTGGTAATTGCACCACCTTCATCCAATATTAGTCTGACAAGCCAGTCAGAAAAAAAAATAAGGAACGTACATTTACACAGAACCTTTCATGGCTTCAGGATGTCTCAAAGCACTACACAGCTAACAAAGCACTTTTTAAGTCTAGTCACTGTTGTAGGAAACACTGCAGCCAATTTGCACACACCAAGCTCCCATTAACTGTAATGCGATAATCACCAGGTAACCCGTGATTTAATGATGATGATTGAGGGATGAACTGGCCACGACCCTTCGATAACTCTCCTGCAAAGTGCAATCTTTTATGTCCAGCTGAGAGGGCAGAAAGGGCTTCAGTTTAATGTCTCACCTGAAAAATAGCTCCTCTCGCAGTACAGCATTACCACACTGCCATATCAGCTTCCCAAGTCTCTGGATTTGAACCCACAACCTTTTTGCCTATGAGGCAAGAGTGCTGCTCACTGAACCATGCTGGCAAAGAAACAAGAGGACTAGTTATTTTGTGATGGTTTCAGTTTATCCCTCAGTTCCCAGGGTTTGCCAGCCTATGTTCCGCCTCCACTAACCTGTTTCTCCTTTATTTTGATTTATTCTTTCATGGGATGTGGGTGTCACTGGCAAGGTCAGCATTTGTTGCCTACCCCTAATTCCCCTTGCACTGAGTAGCTTGCTAGGCCATTTCAGAGGGCAGCCACAGTGCTCTGGAGTCATATGTAGGCCAGACCAAGTAAGGGTTGCAGATTTCCTTCCCTAAAGGGAATTAGTGAACCAGATGGGTTTTTATTCCAGATCTTATTAACTGAATTTAAATTCCACTAGCTCTGGTGATGGGATTTGAGCTCATTGTCCAGCACATTCGCCTGGACCTCTGGGTTGCTAGTTCAGTGACATTATCACTACGCCACCATCTCTCCTGTATCACGCTCTAACCAGTGTGGCAACTGATCAGACGTGACTGTCCTTATTCATCTAAGTCAGGGCGAATGATATTCAGACTTCCTGAAGCAATGCCACATGGAGGAGGTAGTCTCCTGAGCACTGTCTGAGTTGATGAGATGCTGATAGGTTTTGTAGCTACACCAGTATTAGCAGCTCTCATTTTGAATCTGCAGGTGTTAGCAGCTAGATATTCTCAGAGAAACATCACCAGCACTTTTGTTGATCATGGTACAGCCAGAAACTGATTGTGAATTGTGGATTATTTTAAAAAGAGAAAAAAAGACTTGCACTTGTATAGCACCATTCACAACCTCGGGGCATTGGTTTTTTTTACAGTCAATTAAGTGCTTTTGAAGTGTAGTCACTGTTGCAATGTGGAAAACATGACGGCCAATTTGCACACAGCCATCTCCCACAGGCAGCAATGTTATGGTCCGTTCAATGTTCACAGCTTCCGGACTTTGAGGGTGGTGGGTGAACACACAAAGTTAATGCCTTTTAACAGTGTACAGGGTGAAACTGAGCCATTTGCACCAAACGGGTCTCAAGTTCTATTGGTCCGTGTGACTTCGGGTGATCGAGTAAGGCAGGCTGGATGTTGTAACTGGTCTCAGTGCCCCGGATTAGGGGAGGATGATATCAGCCCAGCGCCCAGTTACTTATTGCTGCCTGTGGGAAATCTTAAGGTTTCTATAATATACAGCTGATTACGAGTTCTGTCTCTGGGTGTCATGTTGAAAAATCTGCCCTCATGGTTCATCCTTTCCAAGCAGATAAAGGAAGAACATTGAAAGCCAAAATCGTCAGTGTGTGGCAGTTTAAACCTTGGTGCACTGTGGTCCTCAAAGAGTTAACAGGAGCTCAGGAAAGTTTTAGCGGTGATGCAGTGCTCTCTGCAGTGTGATGAGATTGAAGTGTTGGGTGAGGGAGTGCAGGCAATGAAGGCACTAATAACATGCAACTGTCTTCATTTCTCAGCCCCTGACAGGCTAATACCACATAGTTAGTCCTGTCAACGGCTCCTGCCTGTGACTGCTCTGACAGAACAGAGCTGTCAGGATCAGACTAATTGACAGCCGAGCTTGGGGGTTGTTGGGTGGGGTTCGGTTCAGGTATAATGGGCTTTCCCTGGTGAAACCGACCACAGTCCTCATGGGATGACAATCCAAGGTGCAACCTGCCTCTAAATGCATCCTAACTTGTCAATCATGCTGACAGAAGTCAGAAGGACAGTATGGGAAATGGAATTTTCATTCTTGGTGCAAAACAAGTTGAATTAAAGCATGCTGTCAGGGCAGAGTAGAGGGAACTTTACACTGTATCTATCACATATCATACCTGACCTGTGAGTGTTTGAGAGGACAGTGCAGACTTTACCAAACCTGTGCTGTGCTGACTTAAGGATTTTTAAAATTCTTTCATAGGACGTGGGCTTCGCTGGTTAGGTCAGCATTTATTACCCATCCCTAATTGCCTTCGAGAAGGTGGTGCTGCCTTCGTGAACTGCTGTAGCTCGGGTAGTGTACATACACCCACAGTACTGTTAGGAAGAGAGTTCCAGGATTTTGACCCAGCAACAGTGAAGGAACGGCGATATAGCCCCAAGTCAGGATGGTGTGTGGCTTGGAAGGAAACTTGCAGGCGGTGGTGTTTTTATGAGCCTGCTGCCTTTGTCCTTGTAGGTGGTACAGGTCATGGATTTAGAAGGTGCTGTTGAAGGATCCTTGGTGAGTTGCTGCAGTGCATCTTGTAGAGACACTGCTGTCACTGATGGTGATGGACAGTGTGGATCTTTAAGGAGATGGATGGGGTTCCAATCAAGCGGGCTGCTTTGTCCTGGATGGTGTTGAGCTTCTTGAGTGTTGTTAGAGCTGCACTCATCCAGGCAAGTGGAGAGTATTCCATCACACACCTGACTTGTGCCTTGTAGATGGCTTTTGGGGAGTCAGGAGGTGATTTATTCACTGCAGAATTCCCAGCCCCAGACCCGCTTTTATAGTCACAGTATTTATTTGGCTGGTCCAATTCAGTTTCTGTCAATGGTAACCCCCAGGGTGTTGATAGTGAGGAGTTCAGTGATGTACCATGGATAGGAAAGCCAAACTGAACTTCTTTCCTCTCACCACTGTCCATAAGCAAAAGGTGTCATGAATTGTTTTTAAAGTATACTGTGGTATGATTTCTCAAACCCTCAGTTTGCATGTTCTAATTTACTAATAGCCTGCAGCAAACTCGCATTATCGATGGGATGGTGTAGAGGAAGCTTTACTCTACATCAAATCATGATGTACCTGAGCTGGAAGTGTTTGATTGATGATGTAGGGGTAACTTTATATCTAATTCAAGCTGTACCCTGTGTTTCAGGGGATTCTTTGGATAGGGCTTTGCTCTATATCTAAGCCTGTGCTGCACCTAGCTGCCATGAGAGTGTTTGTGGGGACAGTGTAGAGGGAACTTTGCTTTCTGTCTAACATGCGCTGTGCCTGCCCTGGAAGGGTTTAATAGAACACTATACAGGGAGCTTTACTCTGCACCTAAGCTGTGCTGTATCTGCCCTGGGAATGTTTCATTGAACAGTGCAGAGGGAACTTTGCTTTGTATCTAGCCCGTGCTATACCTGCATTTGTGAGTATTTGATGGGGACAGTGTAGAGGAGCCTTTTCTCTGTATCTAACATGTGCTATACCTGCCTTGTGGGGACAATGTAGAGGGAACTTTACGCTGTATCTAACCCCATGCTGTATCTGCCCTGGGAATGTTTGATGCGTACAGTGTAGAGAAGCCTTTCCTGTGCCTATTCTCATGTGAAGCTTATGGGGGCAATAAATCTCAAGGGCATTCACAGAATCACAGAATTGTTACGGTGTAGAAGGAGGCCACTCGGCCCATCGTGTTTGCACCAGCCCTCTGAGCATTTTAACTTAGTGCCAATCTCCTGCCTTTTCCTCGTGACCCTGCACATTGCTTCTATTTAAATAATCACCCAATGCCCCCTTGAATGCCTCAATTGAACCTTTCTCCACCACACTTCCAGTCAGTGTATTCCAAACCCTAACTACTCGCTGTGTGAAAAACTTTTTTCTCACCTCACATTTACTTCTTTTACAAAACACTTTAAAACTGTGCCCTCTGGTTCGCAATCCATTTACAAGTGGGAACAGTTTCTCCCTATCTATGCTGTCCAGACCCCTGATGATTTTGAAAACTTCTATCGCGTTTCCTCTTAGCATTCTCCTCTCCAAGGAAAACAGTCTGAACTTCTCTAATCTTTCCTCATAACTGAAGTGTCTCATCCCTGGAACCATTCTTGTAAACCTCTTCTACACTCTCTCCAATGTGTTCACATCCTTCCTATAGTGTGGTGCCCAGAACTGTACACAATACTCCAACTGAGGTCTAACCAGTGTCTTAAGTTCATCATAAACTCCCTGCTCTTGTACTCTATGCCCCTATTAATGAAGCCTAGAATACTGTATGCTTTAGAAACAGCTCTCTCTACCTGTCCTGCCACATTTAATGACTTATGTACTTATACACCCAGGTGTCTCTGCTCCTGCAGACCCTTTAGAATAGAGCCCTTCATTTTATACTGCCTCTCCATGTTCTTTGTACCAAAGCGTATCACCTCACACTTTTTCACATTGAATTTCATCTGCCACCTATCTGTCCACACCACCAATGTGTTAATGTCCTTTGAAGTTCTACACTGTCCTCACAGTTTACAATTCTCCCAAATTTTGTGTCATCCGGAAACTTTGAAATTGTTCCCTGCACACCAAGATCTAGATCATTAATATATTTCAGGAAAAGCAAGGGTCCCAATACCGACCCCTGGGGAACTCCACTACAAACCTTCTTCCAGCCTGAAAAATGCCCATTAACTATTACTCTCTGTTTCCTATCCCTCAGCCAATTTTGTATCCACGTTGCTCCTGTCCCTTTTATTCTATGACCTATAATTTTCCTCACAAGTCTGTTGTGTGGCACTGTATCGTATGCCTTTTGGAAGTCCATATACACCACATCAATGGCCTTGCCCTCATCAACCATCTCTGTTACCTCTTGAAAAAACTCCAGTAAGTTAATTAGACATGATTTTCCTTTAACAAGTCCATGCTGACTCTTCCAAATCAATCCACATTTTTCCATGTGACTATTAATTCTATCCTGAATAATTGTTTCTAGAATTTTCCCCACCACTGAAGTTAAACTGACTGATCTGTAATTCATTAACCCAGATGGTTGGTTTGGTGAAGGTAGCCGAAGTGAGGAAGGAAACAGAGAGAGAGTTAAAATAATAAACACAACTCTGAAAGAGTGTCCATTCACACACTTGAAAAATTGTGAAGCAGTTGTAAGAGTTGTACTGTCACCCTGAATCCTGCAGGAGAGGAAGTGCTCCCAGAATTCCTGCTCCTGATGGCCATTAACCTCTGCCCAACCCTTCAAAAATGAGAAGGTAGTGGAGGGTATCCATGGAACCATTGCTGATGAGAGTTAGTGTCTTCAAGAGAGGATTTAACAAAGAACTTAGTAAAGACAAGTTGAGCTGGCATTTATTTGTTTTCCTTTCAATTTGTTGAAATCTTCAAGGGCATGTGTGCAAGTTGCGTCATGTGCAGGTGAGAAACCCAGACACGTTGTATTCTAATCTCAGCCTGGGACTAAGCAGTACAATGGGCTTACGATTGATCAATCAATTGATTGCAGTGCCAAGCAGGAAAGGAGCTTTTCTCTCAGATGCCTGTGGGTTTGACACGCAAGCTGTAAATGAGCCTGTCCTTTATGACGTGATATTGCACAGTTCTTACTCCGTTTCTTACCAAATCCATCCCTAGCCTCGTATGCAAAGACCTCTTGCTTGACCCCATCACTAATTACTTGACAACGCTAGTAAATCAGTTGGTAATGACAAAGTAATTATTCATGAACACTGGTGCTGGAATCATAGAAAGATCATTGCAATGCGATGGACCTGAATCCATTATTGATCTGTGAGACAGGAATGCTCCGTCAGGTTAAGATGAGTACTCCACGGATGATGGGGAAATCAAAACTGACTTTTGCAATGAAGCTGCGATTAGAGTCAGGGAGATTATGAGTGACAGTCACAACCAGTGACAGTCTTCATGGTGAGTGACAATTAAAAGCAGTGAGCAGAGAGATAAGGCACTGTATGCCGCTGGGACAGTGAAACAACCAAAATCATGAAGACAACATCAGCCACCTGGCTGTGTGCAGTGGGCATGATAGAAAGAAAGAACTTGAATTTATATAGCGCCTTTCAGAATGTCCCAAAGAGCTTTATACTCAATTTTTAAAAATTCATTTACGGGATGTGGATGCCACTGGCAATGCCAGCATTTGTTGCCCATCTCTAATTGCCCTTGAGAAGGTGGTGGTGAGCTGCCTTCTTGAACTGCTGCAGTCATTATAGTGTAAGTACACCCACAATGCTGTTAGGAAGGGAGTTCCAGGATTTTGACCCAGCGACAGTGAAGGAACAGCAATATATTTCCAAGTCAGGGCGGTGAGTGACTTTGAGGGGAACTTCCAGGTGGTGGTGTTCCCATGCACCTGTTAGATGGTAGTGGTCATGGGTTTGGAAGGTGCTGTTGAATGAGCTGTGGTGAGTTTCTGCAGTTCATCTTGTAGATGGTACACACTGCTGCCATTGTTTATCAGTGGTGGAGGGAGTGAATGTTTGTGGATGTGGTGCCAATCAAGTTGGCTGCTTTGTCCTGGATGGTGTCGAGCTTCTTGAGAGTTGTTGGAGCTGCACTCATCCAGGCAAATGGAGAGTATTCCATCACACTCCTGACTTATGCCTTGTGGATGGTGGACAGGCTTTGGGGAGTCAGGAGGTGAGTTACTCGCTGAAGGTTTTCCAGCCTCTGCCCTGCTCTTGTAACCATAGTATTTATGTGGCTCATCCAGTTCAGTTTCTGGTCAATGGTAACACCCAGGATGTTGATAGTGGTGGATTCAGTGACAGTAATGCCATTGAATGTCAAGGGCTGATGGTTAGATTCTCTCTTGTTGGAGATGGCCATTGCCTGGCATTTGTGTGGCGCAAATGTTACTTGCCACTTGTCAGCCCAAACCTGGATATTGTCCAGGTCTGGCTGCATTTGGACATGGACTGCTTCAGTATCTGAGGAGTTGTGAATGGTGCTGAACATTGTGCAATCATCAGCGAACATTCCCACTTCTGACCTTACGATGGAAGGAAGGTCATTGATGAAGCAGCTGAAGATGGTTGGGCAATGGACACTATCCTGAGGAACTCCTGCAGTGATGTCCTGGAACTGAGATGATTGACCTCCAACAACCACAAACATTTTCCTTAGTGCTAGACATGCCTCCAACGGGCAGAGAGGTTTTCCCCTGTCCCATTGACTCCAGTTTTGCTAGGGCTCCTCGATGCCAAATTTGACTTGGTCAAATGCTGCCCTAATGTCAAGGGCAGCCACTCTCATCTCACCTCGGTAGTTCAGCTCTTTTGTCCATGTTTGAACCAAGGCTATAATGAGGTCAGAAGCTGAGAGACTCTGACGGTGCTCAAACCGCACATCAGTGAGCAGGTTATTGCTAATTATGTGCCGCTTGGTAGCACTGTTGATGACTCTTTCCATCACTTTACTGATGATCCAGAGTGGGCTGTTGGGGCAATAATTAGTCAGGTTGGATTTGTCCTTTTTATGTACAGAACATACCTGGGCAATTTTCCACCTAGCCGGGTTGTTGCTAGTGTTGTAGCTGTACTGGACAGCTTGGCTAGGGATGTGGCAAGTTCTGGAGCACTAGTCTTCAGAATATTGTTTGCCGGGAATATTATTAGGGTCCATAGACTTGGCACTATCCAATGCCTTCAGCCCTTTCTTGATATCACGTGGAATGAATTGAATTGGCTGAAGACTGGCATCTATGATGCTGGGGACCTCGGGAGAAGGCCAAGATGGGTCAACCCAACTCAGCACTTCTGGCTGAAGAATGTTGCAAATGCTTCAGTCTTATCATTTGCATTGATGTGCTGGGCTTCCCCATCATTGAGGATGGGGGATGTTTATGGGTCCTCCTCCTCCAGTGAGTTGCTTAATTGTCCACCACCATTCACATCTATATGTGGCAGGACTGCAGAGCTTAGATCTGATCCGTTGGTTGTGGAATCGCTTAGCTCAGTGCTTCCTCCAAGTGGTGTTTAACATGGAGGAGCACTGATTCATCAGTTGAGGGAGGGCAGTCCGTGGTAATCAGCAGGAGGTTTCCTTGCCCATGTCTACCACTTGCTGCTTATGCTGTTTGGCATTCAAGTCATCCTGTGTTGTAGCTTCACCTGGTTGACACCTCATTTTTAAGTATGCCAGGTGCTACTCCTGGCATGGCCTCCTGCACTCTTCATTGGATCAGGTTTCATCCCCTGGCTTGGTGGTAATGTGGCGGGGGTATGCCGGGCCATGAGGTTACAAATTGTGGTTGAGTACAATTCTGTTATTGCTGATTGCCCACAGTATCTAATGGATGCCCAGTCTGTTTGAAATCTATCCCATTTAGCACAGTGGTGATGTGAAGACAGGACTTGGTCTCCACAAGTGTTGTGTAGTGGTTACTCCTACCGATACTGCCATGGACAGATGCAGGCAGGTTGATGACGATGAGGTCAAGTGTGTTTTTACGTCTTGTCGGTTCCCCCACCACCTGCCGCAGACCCAGTCTAGCAGCTATGTCATTTAGGACTCAGCCAGCTTGGTCAGTAGTGACGCTACCGAGCCACTCTTGGTGATGGACATTGTAGTCCCCGACCCAGAGTACATTCTGTGCCCTTGCCACCCTCAGTGCTTCCTCCAAGTGGTGTTTAACATGGAGGAGCACTGATTCATCAGTTGAGGGAGGGCGGTACGTGGTAATCAGCAGGAAGTTTCCTTGCTCATGTTTGACCTGGTGCCATGAGACTTCATGGAGACCGGAGAAGATGTTGAGGACTCCCAGGGCAACTTCCTCCCAACTGTATACCACTGTACTGCCACCTATGCTGGGTCTGCCCTGCTAGTGGAGCAGGACATAGCCAGAGATTGTGAGAGCGGAGTCTGGGACATTATCTGTAAGGTATGATTCTGTAAGGATGACTATGTCAGGCTGTTGCTTGACTAGTCTGTGAGACAGCTCTCCCAATTTTGGCACAACCCCCCAGATGTTCATAAGGAGGAAATTGCATGGTCAACAGGGCTGGGTTTGCTGTTGTCGTTTGCAGGGCCTAGGTTGATGCTGGGTGGTCCATCCAGTGTCATTCCTTTTTATTGATGTGATGCACTGAGTGGCTTGCTAGACCATTTCAGAGGGCATTTAAAAGTCAACCACGTTACTGTGGATCTGGAGTCACATGTAGGTCAGACCAGGTGAGGATGGCCGATTTCCTTCCCTAAAGGGCATTCGTGAACCAGATGGGTTTTTACGACAATCGACAACAATTTCATGGTCATCATTTTAATTATAAACTAATTATAGAGCATTACTATAATTACTCTGGATTACCAGTCCAGTGACAATACCACTACGCCATCGCCTCCCCCCAAATAAATTAATTATAGAGCATTACTATAATTACTCTGGATTACCAGTCCAGTGACAATACCACTACGCCATCGCCTCCCCCCAAATTAAGCACTTTTGAAGTGTAGCCACTGTTGCAATGTAGGGAACATGACAGCCAAACTATACACAGCAAGCTCCCACAAACAACAATGAAATAAGCAATCGGGTAATGCCAACACTGTTCTCCCGTGATACAACACTAACCTTTCCAGACCAGGAAGATTCCAAGTTCTGTAACTGGGTCTGCTGATCTCAAGAGGGGTGGCGTTTTGGAGAATTACGACTAACCTCATTGCCCCTGGGCTTAGGAGTGGGGGAAGTTGGGAAGGGCTCCTGTTCCGAATCACTATCCATTAATCCTTGCTGGGAAATGCATGTTTGTGGGCATTCAGTGAGGACAGAATTTGACGCAGTTGTTGTGCCATCCATTGGTGAGCAATGGAGCAGCCATCGGGGTTAAACCAGCACTAGGTGACCATGTTTGTGGAAACTCTATCTCAGAAAGTGTCTATGACTTTGTAAGAGAAGGGGAGACTGTAACCAGTTAGTGGAACACTTGCCCTCTTCTTGCTCTATTCCTTCCACCCTTCCCCATCGTCAAATATGGCTGGTTGCATCTTGGGTAGTTCTCCACAGGTATCAAGGTGATAGTGATGCTTCTCAACAAAGAACTGGGGGAGTTGTAAACACATCGGTCACCATAGCTTTCTGTTTCAGGGCCTACACAGGAATGGGAGCAGACAGCTGCCACTTTGACAGGTCGCAGTATATTTGGATAGAGTGGCACTGAGAGTACCACAGAAAATTTACCTCAGTGACCAGCTGCTGAACACTGAGGGGCTGTAGCAGCAGTCTCACCGCACTGCCTTTGTATAGCAGAAACCCCTGGCATCAAGCCCGCAATCATTTCAGACTCTTCATTAATTAACCCTCAATTTATTATCACTTCTTAAACATCCTAAGTGCACAAATACTACAAAAATTCTCTGAGAAACAAAAGCAATTGTTAATAATTCAGGAATCCGGTATTCTACAGAATAACCAGGCAGCCCCTTGATTAGATTCCAGCCTGTAACTCACTCCCAAGCACCTGTTACTCAATATATAAACCTCTGAACCCCTCAAATAGATTCCAGACTGTAACTCACTCCCAATTATCTGTTATTCCACGGATAAACCTCCGAACCCCTTGAATAGACTCCAGCTTGTAATTGACTCCCAGGAATCTATTATCCTATATATTTATATAAAAAACCAAACACCCCCTGACCCCACCAAACGCCCACAATTAGATTCCAACCTGGAACTGTTCCTGGATATCAATTATTCTATATATATTTATATATATGTATATATAGCCTTCAATGCCTAAGTATCACCTGTGATGGAAGGAAAACGTGATGTGTTCTGTCAGATGGCCTTGGATCCTTGAAGTTCCAGTTTTCCCTCTTGCCATCTGCCCAGGTGAAGCTTTAACCCTCAATCCGTGAAGGCAAAACTCTGCTCCAACATGTATGCATATTGTCCTGTTCCCTTAAGGATAAGGAGTGTTGTCACAAAGTGGCTCAGCACCTGAGCAGCATAAATGATTTTTGATTCATGCAGAGTAAACCTAGTCCATATCTTCACTTAGGGCTTTGTACTGAACAAATCTGAGCCTGTGATTCACATCTCAATCCATCAGAGATGCTCCACAGGAAAAACAAGGATTCCGGCTGCGATTTTTATTTTTGTGTCCTGGGGGAGGTCTTGTTGACTTCTGAAAATGGCTTTTGGAAGACGGAGACTCAGCCTTAGGATAACAAGCTTTATTACTACAAAACCCTTGTTTGAACAACTGCTGTCCAGAGGCCCCAGTGCAGCTCCATTGCAGAGTAGCTGAAAGTTTCTAAAGAAAAAAAGAAAGATGAAGCTTGTACAAATGTAATGGCATCTTTCACATCCTCAGAACATCCCAAAACACTTCTTTTTGGATTCACTTGGATTCATTTTGAAGTGTAGCCACTGTTTTTGGGTTGGAAAATGCCACAATCACTTAGTGCAGAGCAAAGTTCTAAAGACGGTAAATGAGGTTCATAATGAGTTAATTTGCTTCTAGCAGTGTTACTTGAAGGAGGAATGTTGGCCAGGGGAGCTCCATGCTTTTTACTGATTAGTAGCATGGAATCCTTTACATTCACCTAAACAGGACCTCAGTTTAACCGTCTCAATCATGGCATCTCTAACAGTGCGGCACTCCCTCAGTACTCCGCACATGTCTAGACTGCAAGCTCAAGTGAATGGGGCTGGAACCCACAGCTTCCTGATTCCGAGGAGAGAGCACTACCAATTGAGCCATGGCTAACACACTGGCCAATCAACTAAGCCAAACTAGTGACAAATTGCATCCGCTGGAAGATTTTCTACTTCTCTTTCCTGACCCCACCCCCCCCGCCCCACTCAAATGAGTTTGCACTGATGAGACATCGGGCTTGTCTAAGCACCAAATTTTAGCTCCACTAGCAGGAATGGGATGCGTTTGGGGCCGTGCAGCCAATTTAATCTTGCCCAATTTTTCCATTCACCTCAAAGTAGCATAAAACCATTGCAACGTGGAATAGACGATTCTGAACCCAGCCCATTGCTACCAGGCACTCAGATTGAAATCAGGTGAGATTCTCCTTGGAAAATGAAAAAAAAAATCATGTTTCAGATAACATTCAAAAAAATAGTATACAATAACTCAGGAACTGCATTTTTGAACAGGTTAATGAGCCCCTACATTTGGCCATTGTTTCCATAGATACAGACCTGGCAACTTACATTAGGGCCGACAGTGTGTGTCTTGCTCCAGTACAGCACTGCTGTGTTCACTCACTGCATTAGCCAGGCCAGATACCTGAGGCCTGGTATATTCCTGTAGCGTACAGGGCAGTTTAACACAAGATGAGGTGAGCAGGTGCATCAGAGCTGGGCAATCTTCCCAGATTTCATGCAAGACTGTTGAAGGGAGTACAAATCACCATACTGGCTGCCTGTATGTTTCTCCCTAAGTGCCTATTATGATTTGAAGCAAAGGAAGCTCTGAGCAAACTGAAGCCTCTTAATGTCTTTAATTTTTCATTTTTACAGTGATTTTTTGTGAAATGTTACTGTTATGACAGAATTTTCCATGGTTTTAATGCCTATTTCAGAACAATTTTTCAAGGAAGGCAGTTATTTGTCAGCTTGTTTTAACGTGTCTCAAAATACAGTTTTTCATGGATTAGGTGATGCTGGATGAGTCAGGTCAGCTCCTGGGTCATCTATTCGGGCCATGGGACACCTGCCCACCAATGACTGAGATGGAACTGCCACAGTCTCCTGCAGGTCAATAGGGACCAGTTGCAGATCTTTGCAATCAGCAGCAAACGCCCCTCCAGACAAATTATCTCAGAGGGGCAACTCTTCCCTTAACTGTTACACTTGTGACTCATCACTGGCCAGTCCTTGTCCCTAAATCCCTTTGTGGCCTTATCCCACCCTTTCTCTGCTAGCTTATCCCACCCTTTCTCTGCTAGCTTATCCCACCCTTTCTCTGCTAGCTTATCCCACCCTTTCTCTGCTACTTTCTCCAGATCCCTTTTCAAATGTTCCGTTCCTCTGATTCCAACCCTCTCCCTTCCTTTCCCCCACATGAGTGGCACAGCATTGAACTTAATACCTGGGTTTCACCATCTCATTGACCAAGCTGTCCAACACACCCCACCACCGCATACCCCTCCCTACCATCTCACCCTTTCAGCTGTGTTGCCTACCCTGAAGCACTTTGGGACATATCGTTTGCTGAAGTCACCATGTGAGTCCTTATTGTTGTAAAGTTAAAATATTGGCTAAAGTGCTCTTCACAGATCAAGCAAAAAGCTAATGCATTGGCCAGCATGACCTTTCCCTTTCCCAATGGAGCACAGTTATCCAATGCCCTGCCTCGTCCCATTTCCCAGATCACAGCATGCCAGTGATGGCTCAAATCCATTGTGTGTTTCAGCAAGTGAACATGTAACAGTTGTTTAATGTCTGAAGCCTTGGGAGAGTATGAATGTGCCAAGGTTGTCAATTGTACGTTACAGCTTTAATAGATCTCCCGCTGTAGTATCGACACCTGCAGTGTAAGATGCAGTGAGAAATCTGTATAGTTGAGTGATAGAGGTTGGTATGGACCAGCAATAAATGTGGTATAGGTCAAAGGGTCTCATTCTGTGGCAACGATATGTGTATCTCATTATATTTTTAACAATTTCTACAGTCTCCTAAGGAGCGTGGCTTCAGCCTGAGCTCAAGGGCTCAGGGTCTAAAGTAATTGTTTTTTGTAAAAACACCGAATAAGCTTTCATTTTTAACAAAGAAAAATTCAAAGGAACTTCATTGGCCGTGAAAACCAAGCACCAAATCAAGTGAAGGAAGCCACCAGAAAAGTCACAGAATTCAGTGCTAAACACATGTTCATAATTAGGATTAACCCTTTTCTGTGAGAAGAAAAGGGACCTCTGCAGTTTCTTTTTGGTTATCTAGAGGTTTACAACTGTGATGGTGCAAAGTTAAGAATCTTTGAGTTCTGTCAAGTTTGTGGTGCAGTCACAATCTGGGCCAGCACTGGGTATATCTGTGTAAGCGGTGGGTATATCTAGGCCAGCGCTGGGTATATCTGTGTAAGCAGTGGGTATACCTGAGCCAGCACTGGGTATATTAGAACCATAGAAAAGTTACAGCACAGAAGGAGGCCATTCGGCCTATCTTGTCCATGCCAGCCCAAGGACACCCAGGTGCCCATTCTAATCCCACCTTCCTGCACCCGGCCCATAGCCCTGCAGCTTACAGCACTTTAGGTGCAGACCCAGGTATTTTTTAAAAGAGTTTAAAGTTTCTGCCTCTACCACCAACTTGGGCAGCGAATTACAGACACCAACTACCCTCTGCGTAAAAAAGTTCTTCCTCATATCCCCCCTACACCTTCTGCCACTTATCTTGAATCTATGTCCCCTGGTTCTAGAATTCTCTATCAAGGGAAACAATTTTATCCTGTCCACTCTACCTATTCCCCTCATAATTTTATACACCTCAATCAAGTCACCTCTCAGCCTTCTTTGTTCTAAGGAAAATAACCCCAACCTATCCAATCTCTCCTCGTAGCTACACTTTTCTAACCCTGGCAACATTCTTGTAAACCTCCTCTGCACTCTCTCCAGAGCTATTACATCCTTCCTTTAATGTGGTGACCAGAACTGCACACAATATTCCAGTTGTGGCCTCACCAGTGTTTTATACAATTCCAACATTATATCCTTACTTTTATATTCTATACTTCTGCCAGTGAAGGAGAGCATTCCATATGCCTTCTTTACAACCTTGTCTACTTGAACTGCTGCCTTCAGGGACCTGTGTACTTGTACGCCAAGATCTCTCACTTCATCTACTCCTCTTAGTATATTCCCATTTATTGTGTAATCCCTGTAACTGTTTGACCTCCCTAAATGTATGACCTCACACTTCTCTATGTTAAAATCCATCTGCCACTTTACCGCCCACTCCACCAACCCATCTATATCGTTTTGGAGATTATGGCTATCCTCTACACTATCCACTACTCGGCCAATCTTTGTGTCATCTGCAAATTTCCCAATCGTGCCCCCCAGGTTCATGTCCAAATCATTAATATATAACACAAACAGCAAGGGTCCCAACACTGAGCCCTCTGGAACACCACTTGAGACAAATTTCCATTTGCAAGGGCATCCATCAACCATTACCCTTTGTTTCCTGTTACAAAGCCAACCTTTTATCCAGTTTGCCACATTACTCTGAATCCCATGGGCTTTTACCTTCCTGACCAATCTGCCATGTGGGACCTTGTCAAATGCCTTGCTAAAATCCATGTACTCAGCATCCACTGCACTACCTTCATCAACCCTTCTTGTCACTTCCTGAAAGAATTCAATCAAATTTGTG
Organism: Cetorhinus maximus; assembly: GCF_964194155.1. Lineage (NCBI taxonomy): Eukaryota > Metazoa > Chordata > Chondrichthyes > Lamniformes > Cetorhinidae > Cetorhinus > Cetorhinus maximus. Next base: position 191,515,411 of record NC_135880.1, read on the forward strand.
AGGCAAGGCCTTCCTTTAACAAATCCATGCTGACCATCCCTGACTAGCCCATGCCTTTCCACATGACAATTAATCCTATCTCTCAGGATTGATTCTACTAATTTGCTCACCACCGATGTAAGACTAACTGGCCTATGATTGTTTGGCATTTCCTTTGATCCCTTCACAAGCAATGGGTATATCTGAGCCAACACTGGATATATCTATGTAAGCAGTGGGTATAACTGAGCCAGCAGTGGGTATATCTGAGCCAGCACTGGGTATATCTGCATAAGCAGTGGGTATATCTAGGCCAGCAGTGGGTACATCTAGGCCAGCAGTGGGTACATCTAGGCTAGCAGTGGGTAGGTCTGTGCAAGCAGTGGGTATACCTGAGCCAGCACTGGGTATATTAGTAGAAACAATGGGTATATCTGAGTCAGCACTGGGTATATCTGTGTAAGCAGTGGGTATAACTGAGCCAGCAGTGGGTATATCTGAGTCAGCACTGGGTATATCTGTGTAAGCAGTGGGTATAACTGAGCCAGCAGTGGGTATATCTGAGTCAGCACTGGGTATATCTGTGTAAGCAGTGGGTATATCTGGGCCAGCAGTGGATATGCCTGGGTCTCACTGAACATTGTAAAGTTATCCCCTCTTACTAATTATAACAGACTGCTAATGACTGGAAAATATGGCCTGTATGATTTAGGCCCAGCAAATAACTGTATCAATATATATATAGGAATATTGTTGTAAAGATTGGGAAAGAAATTAAGGTTAACCAACTATATATTGACATTGCCAATGTAAGGGAAGGAATTCATTGAAATACTCTAGCTTTTTGTAATATAAGATGACAGTTAGATGGAAAGACAGCTTGAAGAATCCAACAGTAACCCAGTGGTTATTGTAGTTGCCTAGCAACCCAATATCATAAGTTCATAAACCGACAATGACTATTTATTGAATTCAATAAATCAAAGAATTTATGGGTTAGAAACTGAACAAATGCAGATGAAAGCTGTCGTATTGTGATAAAAATTCAACTGATTCACTCAGGTCCTCCAGAGAAGGAACATGCCTGTGATTCTAGTCCCACATTATGTGGGGTGGACAATAAATGATACATTGTCTACATCCCACGAATACTTAAAATCCTACAAAGGTGAGAAAGTTAAGGGAAGGGTAGTAGAGGTACTTGAAATCGTGAAGGGGTTTGGTCGGGTAAACAGGAAGAAACCATTTCCACTGGTGGGAAGGTTGGTAATCAGAGGATATTGATTGAAAATAACAGGCAAACCAGGGGAGTTAGTTGTTATGCTCAGGATGAAAGAGTGTTGGGAGCAGATTGAATTCTAACTTTCAAAGGGAATTGAATAAATATCTGAAAAGGAAAAAAATGCGGGGACAAAGGACAAGATCAGGAGAGTGGAACTCATGGGATTGCTCTTTCAAAGAGCCAGCATGCGGACGATGGCACGAATGGCTTCCTGTTGAGTTGTCCATTTTAATTTGGCGTAGGCAGTGTCAAGGATGGAGGTAATTTAACATAAACTTCAGCATGTCACATCATTAACGTAAATCCCCTTTGCAAGGAGGCTGATGCAGAACAATTCTTCAAGGTCCTATATTTTTACTCATTTACAGGATGTGGGCTTCGCTGGCTAGGCCAGCATTTATTGCCCATCCCTAATTGCCATTGAGAAGGTGGTGGTGGTCTGCCTTCTTGAACCGCTGCAGTCCATGTGGTGTAGGTACACCCACAGTGCTGTTAGGGAGGGAGTTCCAGGATTTTGACCCAGTGACAGTGAAGAAACAGCGATATATTTCCAAGTCATGATGGTGAGTCAAGTGGTCCAAGGAGCCTTGGTGAATTCCTGCAGTGCATCTTGTAGATGGTACACACTGCAGCTACTGTGCATCAATGGTGGAGGGAGTGAATGTATATGGATGGGGTGCCAATCAAGTGGGCTGCTTTGTCCTGGATGGTGTCAAAGTTCTTGAGTGTTGTGGGAGCTGCACTCATCCAGGCAAGTGGGGAGTATTCCATCACACTCCTGACTTGTGCCTTGTAGATGGTGGACAGGTTCTGGGGAGTCAGGAGGTGAGTTACTCATCGCAGGCTTCCCAGCCTCTGACCTGCTCTTGTAGCCATAGTATTTTATATGGCTAAAAGCAAAAACTGCGGATGTTGGAAATCTAGACAAAAACAAAAATACCTGGAAAAACTCAGCAGGTCTGACAGCATCTGCGGAGAGGAATATAGTTAACGTTTCGAGTCCGTATGGCTAGTCCAATTCAGTTTCTGGCCAATGATAACCCCCCAGGATGTTGATAGTGGGGGATTCAGTGGTGTTAATGCCATTGAACCTCAAGGGGCTGTGGTTAGACTCTCTTTTGTTGGAGGTGGCCATTGCCTGACACTTGTGTAGCACAAATGTTACTTGCCACTTGTCAACTCAAGCCTGGACATGGACTGCTTCAGGAGTCATGAATGATGCTGAACTTTGTGCAATCATCAGCGAACATCCCCACTTCTGACCTTATGATGGAAGGAAGGTCATTGATGAAGCAGCTGAAGACACTACCCTGAGGACCTCTTGCAGTGATGTCCTGTAGCTGAGGTGCCTGACCTGCAACAACCACAACCATCTTCCTTTGTGCTAGGTATGACTCCAACCAGTGGAGAGTTTCCCCCTGATTCCCATTGGCATCAGTTTTGCTAGGGCTCCTTGATGCCACACTCAGTCAAATGCAGCCTTGATGTCAAGGGCAGCCACTCTCACCTCACCTCGGGAGTTCAGCTCTTTTGCCCATGTTGAACCAAGGCTGTAATGAGGTCAGGAGCTGAGTGGCCCTGGCGGAACCTAAACTGGGCGTCAGTGAGCAGGTTATTGCTAAGCAAGTGCCGCTTGACAGCACTGTTGATGGCTCTTCCATTACTTTACTGATGATCGAGAGTAGACTGATGAGGCAGTAATTGGCTGGGTTGAATTTGTCCTGCTTTTTGTGTACAGGACACACCTGGGCAATTTTCCTCATAGCCTGGTAGATGCCAGTGTGGTAGCTGTACTGGGACAGGTCGGCTAGGGGTGCGGCAAGTTCTGGAGCACAGGTATTCAGTACTATTGCCAAAATATTGTCAGGGCCCATAGCCTTTGCAATATCCAGTGCCTTCAGCTGTTTCTTGATATTACATGGAGTGAATCGAATTGGCTGAAGACTGACACCTGTGATGCTGGGGGCCTCCGGAGGAGCCCGATGTGGATCATCCACTCAGCACTTCTGGCTGAAGATTGTAGCAAATGCCTTATCTTTTGCACTGATGTTCTGGGCTCTCCCATTATTGAGGATGGGCATATTTGTGGAGACTCCTCCTCCATTGAGCTGTTTAATTGTCCACCACCATTCGCGACTGGATGTGGCAGGATTGCAGAGATGAGATCTGATCCGTTGGTTGTGGGATCACTTAGCTCTGTCTATCACTTGCTGCTTATGCTCTTTGGTATGTAAGTAGTCCTGTATTATAGCTTCACCAGGTTGACACTTCATTTTTAGGTATGCCTGGTGCTGCTCCTTGCATGCCCTCCTGCACTCTTCATTGAACCTGGGTTGACGGCAATGACAGATATGCCGGGCCATGAGATTACACATTGTGTTCGAGTACAATTCTGCCTCTACTCATGGTCCACTGCACCTCATGGATGCCCAGTCTTGTGTTGCTAGATCTGTTTGAAATCTATCCTATTTGGCACAGTGGTAGTGCCACACAACACGATGGAGGGTATCCTCAAAGCGAAGGTAGGACTTCGTCTCCACAATGGCTGTGCAGTGGTCACTCCTACTGATACTGTCATGGACAGATACATCTCCGGCAGGCAGGTTGGTGAGCATGAGGTCAAGTATGTTTTTCCCTCTTGTTGGTTCCTTACCACCTGCCGCAGACCCAGTCTAGCAGCTATGTCATTTAGGCCTCAGCCAGCTCGATCAGTAGTGGTGCTACCGAGCCAATTTTGGTAATGGACATTGAAGTCCCTGACCCAGGGTACATTCTGCACCTTTGCCACCCTCAGTGCTTCTGTCTAGTGGTGTTCAACATGGAGGAGCACTGATTCATCAGCTGAGGGAGGGCTAAATGTGGTAATCAGCAGGAGGTTTCCTTGCCCATCTTTGGCCTGATGCCATGAGACTTCATGGGTCCCAGAGTTGATGTTGAGGACTCCCAGGACAAATCCCTCTCGATTGTATACCAATTTGCCGCCACCTCTGCTGGGTCTGTCCTGCCAGTAGGACAGGACATACCTAGGGATGGTGATGGTGGTGTCTGGGACATTACCTGAAGGTATGATTCTTTGAGGATGACTATGTCAGGTTTTTGCTAGCCTAGTCTGTGAGACAGCTCTCCCAATTTTGGCACTAGCCCAGATGTTAGTAAGAAGGACTTTTGCAGGACCCATATTTTGCCATTGTCGTTTCCGATGCCTAGGCCAGTGCCAGGTGGTCTGTCCAGTTTCATTCCTTTTTGATACAACTGAGTGGCTTGCAGGCCATTTCAGAGTCAACCACATTGCTGTGGCTATTAGCGCACCAGGTGGGTTTTGACAACAATCGACATCATTAGGCTTTTAATTCCAGATTTTTATTGAATTGAAATTCCACCATCTGCCATGGTGGGAATCAAACCCGGGTCCCCAGAGCATTATCCTGGGTCTCTGGATTAATAGTCAAGTACACCAGTACACCATCGCCTCCCATCCTGATACCCGTTCAACTAATGTGATGCCCCAAATTCCGGCACAACATTGACGTTTTATAATTATTATAAATAGAAGATGAGAGTCTTTGCATTGCTTTCCAGTGCCATTGTGTTCCCTACATATGGATGCAATGATGTGATGGGTAGCAGTGGCAATGAGAAGAGGAAGCAGTGACTGAAGTCCCAGGAGAAAGGAGGACCTCTACCTTTAGCAGTTACCTGGGACATTGCACAACTTCAATCCTAGTTCCAACCCCGACCCTCTCAGATTGCTTCTAGCCCCCACCTTCCTGTGTTTACACTTACTTACTTTGAACTAAATCAATTCATTTCTGTTACTATGTAGACAGCACTCCTCCTGTGCCCCCCCATTACTGCACAGGGAAGGAGGATAGAATGGGTGAGGAGATGGGGAAATGTGCAGGAGATTGAGTCAGTGTCCATGTAGTGTTTTAAAGCTGTGCCAGGGCAATAGTTTTGGTGTTCAGTCACTAATCTAGTGCTGGCATTTTGCTGCTCTAGAATCTCACACAGAATTTTGGGGAGATGTCGGTGCAGTGGTAATGTCACTGGACTCGTAACCCAGCGGCCCAGGCTAATGTTCTGGGGACATGGGTTCAAATCCCATCATGGCAGCGGGTGGAATTTAAATTCAATTAATAAAACCTGGAATAGGAAGATGGTCTCAGTCATGGTGACCATGAAACCATTATCAATTGTCATAAAAGCACATATGGTTCACTAATGCCCTTTAAGGAAGGAAATCTACTGTACCTGATCTGGCCCACATGTGACTCTAGACTCACAGCAATGTGATTGACTCTTAAATGCCCTCTGAAATGGCCTAGCAAAGCCACTCAGTTCAAGGGCAATTAAGGATGGGAAACAAATGCTGGCCTTGCCAGTGACACCCAGATCCCATGAAAGAACAAATTAAAAAAACACGTGAGCAGAGTGCCTCCCCATGGCCTCCACAGCCTTCTCCACTTAGAGCATGAAGTATTTAAAGATGGGGGTACCCCCTCTGGTGGTTTGCCTCTTGTAAGCATTGTGCTGCAATATTTCCTGCAAGAAGAGGAGGGGAAGGCTAGCACCTGAGGAGAGCGTGCCAAGGGCATGGCAGAGACATGAGAATTTGACCCAGGTAAAATAGAAGAGCTTTTAGGGCTTTGTTTGTAATCAAAGCTGGGAAGCCACGTTGCTTGATGCCAAGTTAGAGCTGTCCTTAATCAAACTGTATTGTGAAACGTTAATTGTGCTTTAAGAGGGTGAAGAGTGTGCTGCTACACAGTGCGACAAGGCAGCAAAGGAAGGGCATTGTGTTAGCTAGCCGGACCTGGTAAAGACATTGAATCTCTTGGACAATGGTCGACAGTTATGGGGTTAGAGAGCTGGCAATCATTGCCTCCCTCCTGGTGGCACTGGAGATATTCCTGGCAGGACACCCAGGAATTTGTGCCTCATTAATTCGATGTCTTCAAAGGTCCAAGTGAGATGAATTCTGTGTTCTTCCTCTGTACCCAGTGTCATGCTCTGCTGCCTTGTTTGGCTACTTGTTCCATTGATTCCTGCTGTAGGTGTTCTTGAAAAGTATGAGAAGAATATCAATGAGACAAACAGTGAAGTTCTCTGAGTACGTGAGCCAAGCACTGTTGTTTCCTTACCCAGTATGCTGTTGCAGATTGTTAGTTTTAACAGCTGCATTCTGGTAAATTACATTCAGTTTATACTGGAATTACCCCAACCACAGTACCAATGAGATACCCAGAAACGCTGGTGCCACTCATAATCACTGGCGGGTACAAACCATTGCAGACACAGTCACTGCGAGGAATTTCATTCTCAAAATCTGTTTCCATTATGTAGTTAAAACAGCCTCAGGATCCAAACCTCCCAACACAGTAACACTTGAAAGATCTAAGAAACAGGAAAAGGCTTGCACTGAGCAAAGCACCTTCTCACATTTCTAAGAAACACTGTACAATCACTGTTGCTATGTGGGTAAACACAGTAGCCACTTTTCCCATGGTGAGGTCCTGCAAAAGGCAACATGATGGATTTCCAGAATTTTTAATTCATCCCTGGGATGTGGGCTTCGCTGGCTGGGCCAGCATTTATTCCCCATCCCTAATTGCCCCTGAGAAGGTGGTGGTGGTGAGCCGCCTTCTTGAACCGCTGCAGTCCATGTGCTGTTAGGGAGGGCATTCCAGGATTTTGACCCAGTGACAGTGAAGGAATGGCAATATATTTCCAAGTCAAGATGGTGAGTGGCTTGGAGGGGAACTTGCAGGCAGTGGTGTTCCCATCTATCTGCTGCCCTTGTCCTTCTAGGTGGTAGTGGTGTCCACTTTAGAACCTGCTGTTGAAGGAGCCTTGATCAGTTGCAGCAGTGCATCTTGGTACACACTGCTGCCACTGTCCATTGGGGGCGGATGGAGTGAATATGTAAGATGGTGGATGGGGTGCCAATCAAGTAGGCTGTTTTGTCCTGGATGGTGTCGAGCATTTTGAGTGTTATTAGAGCTGCATTCATCCAGACAAGTGGGGAGTATTCCATCACACTCCTGACTTGTGCCTTGTAGATGGTGGACAGGCTTTGGGGAGTCAGGAGGTGAGTTACTCACTGAAGCATTCCCAGCCTCTGACCTGCTCTTATAGCCACAATACTTATATGGCTAGTCCAGTTCAGTTTCTGGTGAGTGGAAACCTCCAGGATGTTGATGGGGATTCAACAATGGTAATGTCATTAAATGTCAAAGGGAGATGGTTAAACCTTCTTTTGTTGGAAATGGCCATTGCCTGGCACTTGCCATTTGTCAGCCCAAGTTTGGATATTGCCCAGGCCTTGCTGCATTTGGACATGGGCTACTTCAGTATCTGAGGAGTCGCAAATGGTGCTTAACATTGTGCAATCATCACCGAACATCCCCACTTCTAACCTTATGATGGAAGGAAGGTCATTGAAGCAGCTGAAGTTGGTTGGGCCTAGGGCACTACCCTGAGGAACTCCTGCAGCATTGTTCCAGGACTGAATTGATTAGGCTCCAACAACCACAAACACCTTCCTTTGTCAGTATGACTACAACCAGCGGAGAGCTTTCTCCCAGATACCCATTCACTTCAAATTTGCGAGGGCTTCTTTATTACACACTCGATCAAATGTGTCTTGATTCAAGGGCAGTCGCTTTCAGCTCAGCTCTAGAATTCAGCTCTTTTTCCCACATGTACACCAAGGCTAAAACGCGGTGAGGAGCTGAGTGGACCTGGCAGAACCCAGTTAACAGGTTCTGGGTGGTGTTGGCTCAGGGGAAAATGTTGTCCAGCTCTTCTTCAGATCGTACCATGTAGTTATTAATATCCATGCGAACCAGCAGGGCAGACAGATGGGCCTTGTTTTCATGTCTGTTGTGAAACATGGCACCCCTGACAGTGCAGTTCTCTCTCTGTATCCCACCGGGGAAAGAAGAAAGAGCAGAAATCAAACAAATGGAATAATAAAGCGAGCTAAAGGATTTACAGATTTTGGATGCAGATTCTAACTGCCTTAGAATCATAAATCATACAACACAGAAGGAGGCCATTCTGGTCACTGTGCCTGTGCCAGCTCTTTCAAAGAGCTATCCAATTAGCCCCATTGCACCTGCTCTTTCCCCACAGTCCTACAAACCTTTCTTTTTCCAAATGCTTATCCAATTCTGTTCACTATTGAATCTGCTTTCACTACTCTTCAGGCAAGGCATCCAGGTTACAGCAACTCGCTACGTAAAGCGAATTCTCCTCAGCTCCCTGCCAATTATTTTAAATCTGTGTCCTCCTGGCTCTGGAAACTGTTTCTCCTTATCTAACCTACTGAAACCCTTCATGATTTTAAACTTTTCCTTTAAATTTCCCCTTAACCCTTTCTGCTCCAAGGGAAACAATGCCAATCCTAATTCTCATCTCTCCACATCCCCGAATTCCATCATCCCTGGCAGAACTTTAATGGTGGAACCATTTTCCAGTTAGAAACAGTGCAGGGGGCAGGGGGGATTATTAATATTTATTCATTCATAGGATGTGGGTGTCACTGGGCATTTGCGCCATTTGTAAGCCCCTTCTTGAATACGACTGAATGGTTTGCTAGGCAATTTTAGAGGTCAGTTAGGAGTCAAGTACTGTGGGCCTGGAGTCACATATTGGCCAGACTGGGGAAAGATGACAGAATTCTTTCCCAAAGAACATTAGTGAACTAGGTGAGTTTATGACAATCTGAAAGACAGTAGCTTTTTAATTCTGGATTTATTTAATTAACTGAATTTAATTTCCCCAACTGCCTCACTGGATCATTATTCCAAGGCCACTGGATTACCAATCCACTAACATAACCCCTATGCGACCGCACCCAATGATATCTTCTGATTTATACCTGGTGTATTATTGTGGTGCCACACAAACCTGTGGAGCCTCAGCTGTGGTAGAGCCCCGAGGGCACCTGCTGCATATTCAGAACCCAGGTCATTACTTTCTGTTCTGAATCAATCTCTGAACACAAGGAGCTAAATGATTTTTTTATTCATTTATGGGATGTGGGCATCGCTGGCTAAGCCAGCACTTTTGTCCATCCCTAATTGCCCTTGAGAAGATGGTGGTGAGCTGCCTGCTTGAACCGCAGCGACCCATGTGTTATTATCAAGCAGCATCAGATAAATAATAACCTCTCTTTGTGAGAACATGAAACTAATGCGGACATAGAAAATGTTCAAAATACAAGGCAGGTCTCCTTGGCATGTCAAATAAATGTGCGTGTCTGGTGTGCGCTTGTGAGTAAGTGTGTGTGTGTGTGTGTGTGTGCGCGTGTGTATGTGCTAATCCTAACTGGACTATATTTTTAAAGAAAGAACTTCCATTTATATAATCCCTTTCATAACCATAGACTGTCCCAGGATGTTTGTGCTATGCCACTGTTGTGGTGTACAAGCACAGCAGCCAAACTGCACAGAGCAAGGCCCCAGAAACAGTAATGAAATGAATGAACAAATAATTTGGTCTGGTGTTGGTTGAGGGATAAAACGTTGGCCAGGCCACCAGTAGAACTTCCATGGTATTTTTTGCAATCACCTGAGAGGGAGGATGGGCCTCAGTTTAACATCCCATCCGAAAGATGGCATCTCTGACAGTCAGAGACAGCACTCCCTCAGTACTGCTCTGAAGTGTCAGCCTAGATTAAGTGCTCAAGTCTCTGAAGTGGTAGCATGACTCCACAACCTCCTGACTTGGCAAGAGTGCTACTATTGAGCCACACCTGACACTCGTAGCATTTTCTGTTACTTTTTCTTTTTATCTCCAGTGCCAAAGACAATTATACCCAAGGAACTTTGCACTGTGCGGGTCTCTTAGCTGACAAATGGACAGAGCCTGAACCCATAACACCTAGTGAAAAACAAGGAACCTTCAGTCCTCTGACTGGGTTGTATTTGAAACCAATTCCTGAATAGCTAATGAATGGCATTGCAATGCACCATTAATTCTACCTGAAGGAGATTTCTCACCTTATCTGTAAAACTGGATTTAAGTGCAAATTCAGTCAATTTGCGACCATCAGGCGGTGACTGAAGGCACAATTAGCTGCTTTAGACCCAGGATTCCGAGTTGAAGTAAAGTTTTTTCAAGGAGCACCCAACCCCCCGTTACACTCAACCTTTACAGTGGGTCGTGGGGAGCCCTCAAATCTCAGTTGAATTCCAGGTTTTGGATAATCCGGTGGCATTTGTCGATAGGAGTACGAGTGCCAACCCACTGTGAAGCTGATCTTCACCATAGGGTGGACTGATTGTCACAAGCTCATGAATGAATCAGGGATTATGAGGGAATAATGCCTGTAAGGTGCTTAAGAAAATAAATATATCTTGATTTCCAGACAGATGGAATCCTTTAATCATTCTTCAGAAGCAAGGAGTTAAGGAAACTATCCAGGATTATTAGTTGGATGCTTAATTGAATGCTTTTCAAGGCAATTGCTTATTTGTCTCAAACCCAGGCTCAGAATGCATTCTGATTCTTGAGGAACTGATACAATAGGCAGTGCAACAGTGACTCACACCCCACCAACAGTAATGATCAACCTAGAGCCTTTAAAAATAGAGTCTGAGAGCCTCAGCTTAATCTGTTTTTTTACATTTGCACTTATCGGTGTTGGCTGTGTGAAGCCTGTTACACAACTAGCTCTGACCAACTCACTGGTTAATGGTTTCATCTGTTGAATTGTCTGGGATCAATGAGAGGTTCCTGAGTGAACACAGGAAGGATGTAGCAGCAGGGTCTGACACATAAAGGGTTAATGTGGAACTGAGCACAGTACTGCCCACACAGTGATGTAATAGAACACATGACCCGCACCTAGGGGGTCAGTGTAGTGTTGGACGGAGCTGTGTGTAGAAGCAAGCATGGAGACAACTCCTAGATTGGACCTTTACTCTACCTATACCGGGATTTTCCGTGCCCGCTGGTGTTGAGCGTATTCGGTGGCATCAGCGGACAATATGGTGAGAAGGCCAACAATCGGTTTCACAACGTCATGAAACCAGTTTGCGTTCATCCACTTAGCCTGTCAATGGCGGACCGCGTTCCCCGCTATTGGACATCGGAAACCTCATCGGGTACATTAACATATCATTATAAGACCAGCTTACCTGACTCATCGCCCTGTGCTGGATTGTCTACCCATATTGGCAGGAAAACACGCCAGTGCAGAACACGTCTTGACAACTGTGACATTGGGACTTACCGCCAAGGATCGACTGGGAGAGGAAGAGGTGTCAGGGGGTGAGGTTGGGAGGAGGGGAATGAAGGTGTTTGGGTGGGTGGTGAGGTTGGGAGGAGGGACTGAAGGTGTCGGGGGGGGTGAGGGAATGAAGGTGACAGGTGGTGCGGTTGGATGGAGGGGATCAAGGTGTCAGGTGGTGAGGTTGGGAGAGGGGAATGAAAGTGTCAAAGTGAAGGAGAAAGGGAGTAACAAGGGGAGGAGGGGGTAATGGGGGAGAACATGGAAACTGGGGAGGTAGGTGTAAGGGGGGGGTGTAAGGGAAGGAGTTCGGAGAGGGGAAGTAATGTGGAGAGGGGAGCGAGTCCAGGGGGAGGGTGTTTGGAAGGACTAAGTGGGGGGCAAGGGGTTCCGGGGGGGGAGGAATGCAGAGGGGAGAAGGGGTTCCGGTGGGCAGCGGACTGGAGCGGGGAAGGGTTTCCGGGGGTGAAGGGGTCTGGAGGAGGTAGGGGTTCCAGAGGGGGAAGGAGTTTGAATGGGGGAGGGTTCTGGGGAGGGAGGTATGGAGTCCAGAGGGGGGGGGGATGCCCAGGTGAAAGTTCAAGGGAGGGGTCTGATAGGTCCATGGCTGCCTCCTGGGGAGCAAACTGACAGTGGGCACACATCCCCATGTTCTGCTGGACCAGGGTCTCTATGGTGTCTGCCATTCTCCCTATGGAGACCTCCATGTGCACACATGTGGGAACCGCTTCCTCTGAGAGCAGGCGGGTGCATTCCTCTGACTCACATGCCACTCTGTTGAGGGTTTCCAATGACTCTGCATGATGTTCTCATGCCTTCTGCTGACTCTCCACAATGAGTTGGAAGGCCAAATCTGCAGGATCATCATCTGACTCAAACCTCACAGATGCCCGATCCCCAGCAGTCATCTGAGTTTCGGGGAGCTCACACAAACCTGCATCCTGCTGTGGACACGTGACCATGCAGTGACCACCAGATTGTGAATCCGAGACTGCTCTAGATTTAGGTCCCACCGAGGTGTGTGTCTGCGCTGGTGCAGGGTGCGGGTAAGCGCTGTGACAGGTCTTCCAGGCTGCTTATTTCCAGCTCTTCAATGGAGAAGGAGTCCTCTTGGCTGGAGGTGAGGACGTGGATGAAGCTGAGGGACTGGCTGGCTGAGGGTGTTGGTCACTTGGCAGAGCTCCCTGTGAACCAGAGTAGAGATAATTAGTGCATGGCAGCAGAGTCAAAAGCAGGAGAGAGAGCACATGCGTTGAGAGAGAGATGATGTGGTGCAGGATCCTCACGTGGGTGTTCACCGCAGGCATGGTCCATGTCCTCACCGGTCAGCGCGATGGTGCACTCCCTCAAAGTGAGTGAGGGGCCTAATGTGGGCCACTACACTCCCCCAGTCTGGGATCTCTCCCTGCTGATGTGAGCCAGCTTCTCCTGCCTGAAAACAGATGGAGAGAGTGTGAGCAGGACACATGTCACTGCGTGGAATGTTTGTGTGGTGAGCAGAGCCATGGACAGGATGAGGACACGAGCTTCAGACGATATGAGCCTGATGGAGATGTGAGGGTGTGTGTGAGAGTTAGTGGTGTTGTCCCTTGAGGTGTGAGATCCATGTGGGTGTGCGATGGGTTTGTGAGTGTGTGAGTTGAGAGTGACGAGAAAAGTGACTTACCCTGGGAGAACGGATGAGACCATTCATCCTGTAGTGGCACTGGGTGGCTGTCCCCTTTTGCAGGTCATTGACCATCGCTGCCACCACCTCCCAAGCCAGATTAGTGAGGTTGCTGCCCATCCTGTGGCCAGAGCGGGAGTAGAACACATCATGGTGAGCATCCACTGCAACCAAAAGGCGCTCGAGGGACACGTCATTGAACCTGGGAACCTTTTTGCGTTTCGGGGCCATGTCTCCTTTGCAGCTGTGGTGGGCTGGAAGCTCTGAGAGGTGTGCGTGTGGCTGGACTTTAAATATGGTGCCCGGTGTGATGAAGCAGTGAGGCAATGGCATGGCGGACGAATGAGAGCCCGCTCACCATGGAAACAGCATGTTTCCCAGGAATACATAATTAATGTGGCGGCTTTGGGGTGATACGGTGTGAAAAGCCACCATTGCGCCCGACGGGTAAAACGTTGCTTTGCCCGCCTGCTACTGCACTTAGTGCAAATCTGGGATGATTCCACCCCATGTATATACTTTCTAGTAGTTAATAAATACTTACTGCTGAACTACCTAAGACTACGGATACCATACCTACCTACGGATACCAAGACCTACCGAACGACACCCAACACTTATCTAAATAAGGTTGTTTTGGGAAAACCATGCTGATGAGAACTGGGCTCACATTCACCTGTGGAGAACGGTTTTGTTCCCATCTGCTTAAACTGCACACCGGCTTTTGCTTCAAAGTCCAAGCTTGTCAGTTGAAACTGCACTAGGCTGGCACAGCAGTGAAGGAAGTGCTGCATTGTCAGAGATGCCATCCCTTGGATCAGATATTAACTGAGGCCCTATTTGTCTATTCTGGTAACTCAGGTAGGCAATAAAAATTGGCACCGATGAAAAAAGAGTTCTCCCAATGTCAGACCTAGTATTGCTCATTTCTGCAATCTCATGGAAAATAAATTGACCTTCATCTATCCCACTGACGTTTGCGGAATATTATTGGGTTCCTATGTGTGCCTCCATAACAAGAGTGATTGTAGTTCAAAATAATGGGGAGAATTTTCTCCCCGTGGTGGGGGCTGAGCGGGAATGGGCGCAGGCGGGCGCACAGCCGAACTCCGCCCGCGATTGGCTGCGCGCTGCTATTTTACGCAGGCAGGTCTATTAAGGCCCGCCCCAGCATGACATGCACCCAGAAGTGCTGTGTGCTCCTGTGCGGGCAGGGGGAGTAGGCTGAGTCAGGGCACAGTGCTGCCTCAGGGAGGTTAGTTTGACAGCGTCACATGAGCTGGGTCATGGCAATGAACTTTTTGAAATGTTTTATTCAATTTATAAACACTTGAAACCACATCCCGCCCGTGGATGAGGTTTCATTATAAATGCGAAGGCTCTTCGCCTGCCCGCCAACATTAAGGTTGAATGGGCAGCTCCGTTAAGTATTTCAATTGATATTTAAATGGCCTTAATAGGCCTTTGACAGTTCAGTGGTCGCGCAGCCAACTCCGGTGTGGGCCCACCAGACTGAAAATCGGAATGACGCGTGGTGACGTCGGGACGCACACCTGACATCACCGTTCATCATTTTACGCGTCAGCGAACGGGCCCCACCGCCGCTCGCCGACCTGAAGATTCTGGCCAATGTGTTGTATGTGAAGAACTTTGAGACATTATCGAGAGACGTGCAGAGGTGCTTTATAAACTGAAAACTTTCTTGAGGATTAAAGTTTAGCTGTAACCAACAGGCCAACTGGCAGCAAACCTCATTCTTGGCCTTAAGCCTTGTCGCTTTCCCTCTGGCCAAGAATCTCTCACTGTAATTAATAGGAGCCTTGGACTGCTGCAGCCCCAAGTGAAATGGAACAGTTTCAGGGGCTGTTGTCCTTTTTGAGCCAATGTCAGCTTCTGTAGCAAGGTCTCAACTGGAGGGCGAGCATGTCCTCAGAGGGGACAGAGGAAGACGTTGACCCAGATATCCACTCACCACTTGTGGCCAGTTTCAGGAGCATTTTTTAGTATGAATAGATGCTAATAAAGCTGCATGTGAGGAAGGAGAGCTGCAGATTGCTTTCACGTTTTCTTAATTTTTGTTTATTTTGGCAACTCCTCTTATAAAATCCTACCTTCCAACCCAATGTAACAGTGCAGTTAATCTTTGAATCTCTTCCCCAGTGAGAAGCGGAGGCTGGCTCATTGAATATATTTAGGGCTGAGTTGGACAGATTTTTGATTAACAAGGGAGTAGGCAGAAAAATGGAGTTAAGGCCACAGTCTGATCACCTTATTGAACGTTGGGCAGGTCCGAGGGGCCAAATGTCCTCCTCCTGCTCCAGTTTCTTATCTTCTTATGTAATGGTTGTAGTGGAAATCTATATGAAGGATTTTCCCCTTGTCGAGTGGGTGCAGCAGGCAGTCCCAGGAGAGGCCGGGAAATAGACCTCCACCCGCGATCGGGCCCCGATTGCGATTTCACGCGCGCTGGCCAATTAACGGCCGGCCAGCGTGAAAGGCGCGCTGAAATGCTCAGCACTGTGGGGGTGGGGGTGGGGGTGGGAGGAGCACAAGTCCTGAAGTCTGCGCATTCACGGGGGAACCGCGCACTGAAAGCTCTCTGAAGGCACAGAGCTGTCCCAGGAAGCTGAAGAATTTTAAAACCAAAAATAAAAATTTTAACAAATGATATAAACCTGACACCACAAGTGACTCAGTCACGTGAAGAGAGACATGTAAAAACTGATGTTAAAAATCTTTTGTTTCTTTTTTACTAACGATTGGAAACCCCATCCCAACTGTGGATGAGGTTTCGTAAAAAATCCAAAGGCCGCCTGGTCTATTTACCCGCCCGCCAACCGAACGGTTGAGCGGGCAGCAAAAAAATAGAGATTAATTAATTGCTTAAGGGCTCCAATAGGCCTCCTAATTGTCGGCGGGTGTGCCTCTGCCTCTCACGCGAGATTGCGAGAATGCGTGATGACGTCGGGACGCTTGCCCGAATTCATGGCGCACTATTTCACTCCTGTACCAGTCAGGCCCCCGCCCGCCCACATGATGTAAAATTCTGCCCTATGAGCAGACAGGCCAGGAATCAGCTCTTCATTTGCAAAATAAGTCAGAAAACCCTTTCCTGATCTTTAAATTCTCTGGGTCCAGAGTATCTAAAATATGGTCCAAATATCACTGGCCAGTATTGATGCAGCTCTTTATTCATACTGAGGTGAGACAAATTGATCTCTAACTCTTTAGACTTAACCCATTGCCTTTTCTTAAGCAGAGTCTAACATTCTCTAATCCTTTCACACCTTTCCAAAGACCTTAGGGAAACTGTAATTGGTACATTTTCTCTCTCCTCCCCAAACTCCCTCAGTGTTCTGTAATTGCAGAAATTCCAGGATTTTGACCAAGCGCCATTGAAGGAGAAGTGTTAGGTGTCCAAGTCAGGATGGTGTGTCACTGGGAGAGGAATTTGGAGGTGATGATGTTTCCCATGTGCCTTGTCCTCCTAGGTGGTGGAGGTCGTGGAGTGGGAAGTGCAGTCAAAGAAGGCTTTGCAAGTTGCTGCAGTGCACAGTGCAGCCACAGTGCTGCATTGATGGGGAGCGGGATGTTTAGGATCGGATGTCATTTGAGCTTTTGATACTGTGTCCGTTTGACTATCCATCTCCAGTAGAGATGTAATACAATCACACGTTAGTCTTTTTCAGGCCCTTACAGATTCCCTTTATGTTGATCATCCTTTTTTTCCACTCAAACTCTCTCTCACTCTTCAGTGGCATTTCTGAATCAGTTAAGTTTGTGAAAAGTGGAAGACTGGTAAGGAAATCATTGGAAAATATCTTCCTCCAGGAAGATAAAGCTGACGGGAGGTTGAGGTAAACCATGCAAGGTTCCAGGTGTGGCAGAGGTACACCCAAGGAATGGGCTGACTTTGAGGGGACGGGGGTTTGTTTAAACTCAGGTCAGAATTGAACAGAACATTGCGTTTTCACAGCCTTAGTGGAACCGGTAGCTGCCGAATTTCCTCAGGTCGGCTCAACACTTGTTTGCTGTAACTTAGCCAGGAGTGTAGCATAAATCACATTTATGAGCATAAATGGGATTCAAATGTGATATTGTCGTCTATGATATTGTAAAGTGTTTTCAGTCTGTGGAAAGATTGAGTTTTCTTACGTTTTCATGGCTGTTTTTACCTAATGAACATTATCCCTGTCTCGTCTCCTTTGAAAAAGCACCTCCTGTTGTTGTAGAGTATTCCCTGTAGCGGCCTGTCCAAATGCAGGGAAGTTCTCCCAGTGAAGTTGAATGAGATTTGATGAAAGCCCATGGGAACCTTGAGCCCTCCAGTTATAAATCCATCACTCTCTCACTGGTCAAACTGAGAATGTCGATAGTCACCTATTTGTTAGATTTCAATTCTGAAATGTGCTCCTGTCGACTGTCCTATAGCAAGATGCAGGAGGATGTGGGGGAGGCTGACATTGAAGTGAGAGGTCCAGATTGGAAATTAAACCTCAGCCCTGATTTTTGTGAAAAGTATATTTTTTGTCAAAATGTAACCATATAGTTTAAGGATTATACAAACAAGGGCTGTCAAATAATTAATCTCTTGTGTACATCAACATGTCAATTATCACTTAATTTGTTTAGACTCGTCTTCAGTTCTATTGTGCTTTAGGTTATCATTAACATTTGCCAGTTTGTGCTTTAATTGCTGATTTACGGGTTGACAGATGAGTTTTGATGCTTAATTTTGGGCCTTTGATCAGAAGAGTAACTACCTCAAGGCTACTGCCGGTGAGGCTACTGTAGGAATGACTTTGAATTAGATTTCTGTGGATGCCTTAGAATTCAAAATGACAAGTTCATGCTGTTCCTTATCTTCACTTGTCTTTGATAGGAGTATTAACATATTGTATTTTCGTCTTGACACAGAAAAATCTCACCTAATTATTGTTTAGATATCCTCTGTAAGTCAAATACCATAGCATCCTGTTACAGAGAAAGGACAAAGGAGATTCACACTGTATGATTTCTATTAAGCGTAAGTGTCAATATTTGGGGGAAGACAAAAGTAAACACAGATGCTTCACATTTCCTCACCGTATTGTCAAGTAAATGAGAGTGCAGAAGGAGGATGTACAGTACAAACTGCTCCTATCCCACAACTAACTAACTGGAGCAATTATTTCAATCCCCTTCCTATTTGTTGCTTCCTCAATAGCCACTGCGATAACGCATCTCATTGAATGAGTAGCAACTGCAATTCATTGCTCAGGAATGGGCATTACATACCCACCCACTGTGCTAACCTGTTACCGTCCTTCTGCTTTCTTCCTCACAGTTTTTTCATGTCCCCACATTTGGAGTCATCGCCAAACTTAGAAATCATTCCTGTTATGCTTGAGCCCAAATTGTTTCTGTAAATATAAAGGAAAAGAGAAATGGAGGCCCCAGCACTATTAAAGAAAGTCTGAATGCCTGATGCTGCCTGACCTGCTGAGTATTCCCAGCATTGTCTGTTTTTATTTTAGAAAGAAAGACCTCCTGATTAACAGCCATTGTATATGGAAAAAAAGACTCGCATTTATACAGCGCTTTTCACGGCTGCCTCAAAGTGTTTTACAGCCAAGCAATACTTTTTGAAGTGTAGTTACTGTTGTAATGTAGGAAACGCTGCAGCTAATTGATGCACAGCGAATAACAGCAATGACCAGATAATCTGTTTTTTGCGATGTTGATTGAGGGATGAGTATTGGCCAGGACACAAGGAATATCACCCCTGCTCTTCTTCAAAATAGCATCATGGGATATTTTACATACCCCCACAACCGGGCAGATGGGGCCTCAGTTTAATGACCAGGATCTTTAGGTCAGCGAGCGGGGGGCGGGACCCACTCACCGACACGTAAAAATGACACGGGATGAGGTTGGGTGGAACTCCCAACGCCACCCCGCGTCATTTAAATTTTCAGGTCGGCGGGGGCGCAGCCGAATCAGGTGGGCACCCGCCGACCTGTCACCGGCCTATTGAGGCCATCGACAAAGTCATTAACCTCATTAATGGACCTGCCCGTCCAACCTTAAGGTTAGGCGGGCAGGCCGGGAGCCCTGGCGGGCTTCAGAAAAAGCACGAAACCTCATCCACAGGCGGGGTGAGGTTTCATGAGGGTTTTTAAAATTTTAATAAATGTTTGCTTTAAAGTGATGGACATGTCCCAACTCATGTGTGACAGTGTCACATGAGGGGACATGTCAGGGGAATTTTATTTTTGCCCCTTCACCATCTTTAAATTTGGAGCCGATCTCCCTGAGGCAGGACTTAGCCTCAGGGAGATGAGTGAGCTCTTTTATGTACATGTGTGAGAGACCACACTCTCGGCTGAGGGAATCCCCCCACTGCACAGGGAGCGCATAGCGCCTCCTGGTGGATGTCACGCTGGGTGAGCCTTAATTGGCCTACCCATGTAAAATGGCAGCGAAGCCCCGATCGGGGGCGCTGATCGGAGGCGTGCCTGCCCGCGCCCGGTCCTGCACTTCCCCCCCTCCCCCGCCGGGGGGAATATTCTTCCCAATGTCTCACTTGAGAGACGGCAGCTCCAACAGCGCAATGTTCCCTCAGTACTGCACTGGAGTGTCAGCCTAGATTATGTGCTCACGTCATAGTGGGACTTTAACCTGAAGCCTTGTGATTCAGAGAGTGTTAGCAACTGAGCCATGGCTGACACAGCAAAATTGATGTGTCAAGCTGGACATATCTTTTCCTGATGTCCTAGGTTGCAATGAAGACTCCTGGATTCTCAGGCCACGCTTCGTGGCCAGTCGATGCATCATTTTCATAGGAGAAAAGCCAAAGTGTTCCTGGCATCATGATTATCACTTTCCTGGAATGTGCATGTATTACAGACTGCCTGGACAGGTCTCCTGGCATATAATGGGACACTCAGTCATGAAAGCTCTCTGCTGCAGTAGCTGTGACTTCGCGAGGATGAACTGGCTCCAGTCCAAATGTTTTGTGGTGGCAAATGGTGCAACTTAATAACAGGCTGCCTTGTGAAGTGGAGGGAGCAGTCTTCTGGGCTGTCCATTTGGAACTCCTCCCATCCTCAAACATTACAGAGTAAAGAATAAAATAAGAGCACCGAACCAAAATACTGAGGATGCTGGAAATATGAAATAGGAACAGAACATGCCGGATGTGCGCAGCAGCATCTGTCGGGAAAGAAGCAGAATTAATGGCTGGAATGTTAAGTAGACAGTAGCAAACCCCCCACCCCCCTCCCCCGCTGGCTGAGCCCGCTCCTGATTGGTCTTGAAACCCAGCTGTTGATCCATTAATTGGCTCAGGGTGAGCCTTCCTTCCACATCCATCTGGGAGGATGTCCTGGCACAGCACCACTGGGACTGGTGGCCATTGGCGGGACTGCAGGCAGTTCCCAACGCCAAGGAGCTGAACATCGAAGTAAGTCTGGGGTTCCGTTTGAGGTCAGGCTTCAGTGAGGAGCTGGTGGACCAGCTTTGAGCAGGGAGGTGGGGAACATGCGGGTAGGGTGGTGAGTGGCATGATTTGGCGTGGCCTCTATTGGGCACAGGGTGCCTGAACAGAAGGGGCCCCCCCTTAACCCGCAAAAAAGCCTTGGCAGCCATGCACCTACCACCATGAGCAAAATACCAGTAGCAGTGGGAGGAGACCCTTAAATGACTATTAATTGGCCACTCAAGGGCTTCAAAAATCCCAAGGGCGAGTGGGCTGCTGTGTCTTCCCCACTACTAGCAAAGGGCCAGTGAAGGCAGGTAGGCAACAGGCAAAGTGCTCCCTGTACAGTACAGTCTCTGCTGCCAGATGGGCCATAACATTCCACCCAATATTCTCGGCCTGTGACCTAATGGAAGGTCACAAACCATAAACATTAACTCTGTTTCTCTTTCCACAAACTCTGCCAGACCTGCTGAGGATTTCCGGCATTTTCTGTTCTTATTCTATGAAAATAAGAGTACTTCAAAGTATTATGTTCACAACAGCTGGCCCACACAAACACTATAGTGCCCTTCCTGGAGCCAGCTCCACAAGTATTCAAGCAAAATCCTGCAATAATAACTTTGATGGACTGGACGCTGTGTCCAGATGGCCTCCTTAACAGCACTGTGGATGTACCTGCACCACATGGCCCTCAATAGTCCATGAAAGAGGTTCATCCACAACCTTCTCAAGGGTGAAAAGGGATGGGTAACAAATTCTAGCCTCGCTAGCAATGCTCACATCTCATAAAAGAATAATGAAAAAAGAATGGCTGGGATTTTCCGGCTCTGCTGTGGGAGGACCCAGCGCCCAGGATGAGACGGGCCATCCGAAAGTCCATTGGCTTTTGGTGGGACCAGAAGGTTGTGGCGGTGGGTGGGGCAAGAAAGTCCCGGCCAATGACAGCCGTGCTGACTTCACAGCCGGCAGAGCTACTCAATGCTTCAGGAATGCCGGCTGACCTGAGCAGTCATCTAAATGTTTCTTGTGGCATTGATGTAAAAAAAGTCATACAGTGGTCATAGGTTGGATTCTACAGAAGTGGAAGCCTTGGCCTCATTCCAGTTTGGCTCGTTGAAGACTGTCCGGAATATCTATATTGCCATTAAGCCCGGTTACTAACGGGGTGCTCAGGGAGATTAATAGCTGCAGAGTGGCTGCTCTCCAAAATCATGGGTCAGCAGCAGTTACACTGAAGACCTTGATAGAGAGAGCAATATCTACCGTCATCTGTAACTAACACTTCCTCCCAGGATTTGGCTACAAGCTCTATTTATATGAAAAAAAAAATCTATAAATGTAAAATTGGTTTCTATTGGTTTTCAAAACAAAAACAATCACAACCTGCTTTCCCTCCAGCATTTTCTCCTAATGCTTGCTCCCTGTGTTTGGTGGGTACATTTATTCCGCATAGACATTTCATAAAATGTGTTTGTTTGAAACCAGTTATGATTCTGAAGTCAATGAAGTGATCCCCTTTTCTTTAACTTTCTCGTCTATCTTCTCCCTTCCTCTTGAGATGGTCGTTTGACAGTGGGATAGGTCAACATAGCTGAGTTCACTCCTCCCACTAACCCCCCGACCCTGCCCCATGCCCAGCACTTTGAGAACTGCTTGCTCAGTAGCTCCAAGGAGCTTATTTCTTTCTCCCTAATCCAGGCATGTGGAGAATCCTCACTGATGTCATCCTATCCTTGCCCACTTCCCTAAGATCAGCCAATTTAGCACTGACTGGAGGAAAGATTGATTCTTTTATGGTCCTATATGTGTGTGTGTAGGTTCAGATGAGGAGGCTGATGTTGGGTGTGTAGAACTGCAGTCACGCGATCCCTTGGTGGCGAGAGCTTTCCAGCCCTCCTGATGCATGTGTTTTATGTCTAGACTGAGCAAGATGAGTGATGCCACACAAAGCCCGCTCTTCCAAGGGACCAGTGCACAGTCCAGTATTTAGTTTTCTCTGTTGCCATACTGTAACAAGCTGAGTTTGTGTGAGACTCTCCCTCATTCTTCTTAGTATTTCCCCCCTCACTGTCTGCTCATGTTCAAGGGCTTGTGTGGGTGATTGTGAGTTGGAAGCAGTTTCTGGTCAATCTACCTGTCTTCACTCTCGTTTCAGCCATGGTACCATTCTCAGCTCCAAATCTGAAGATCACAGATCCCAGTCCTACTCCAAGGGACCTGAGCACAGAATCTCTACTGCTATTCCAGTGCAGTACTGAGGGAGTGCTGCAGTGTCAGTGTCTTTAAGATGAGACATTAAACCAAGACTGCCGTTTGCCTTATTAGGTGGATTAAAAGATCTCATGCCACTATTTTATGCAGAGCAGAGGAGTTCCCCCTGGCATCCTGGCCAATATTTAACTCCCTCACATTACAAAAACAGAGTATCTGCTCAATATCTCAATACTGCTGCTGGAATGCTTACAATTAGCTGCCACATTTCTGACATTAGAACAGTGACTACTCTTCAAAATACTTTAATTGGCTGTGAAGCACTTTGGGACTGCCTGAGGTCAAGAAAGGTGCTATATAAATGCAAGTCTTTCTTTTCTTTCATCTTGCCTACCTGCTGCATGCTTAGTCATACAAAGCTGAGGAGCTCATCATCTGTTTATTGACAGACTTTCTGCTTTTAATTTAACATTCTGCAATACCGTTTTGGCTCATCAGAAAGATGTGTTTATTTTTATAAGTGCACAACCACAAGTTTCATAATCGATGCAGAGGTGTAAGATATACTCTGTAATTATTGTGAATCATGCTGGGATTGCCCTGGAGCTCCAGTATAGGAAATGCAGCAGAGGTACAAAATACGACACCCAGCAGCTGCTTGCACCTTAATTAACTTTCTATTGAGTGAAAGATGTTCTAACGGTGCTAGTTCCAGCATAACCAGACCGTTCAACGGCACCTTAGGAATGAGTCTGAGAGGAACAAATTCATTTTAGAACTCGCTCCTTAAATTTTTGTGACTTCTGCCCACAATCTTGACTGACACTCTGTGCAGGATGAAGGGAGTGCTGCACTGCCTGAGGTGACGTCTTTCACAGGAGTCATTAAACTGAGGCCCCGTTTGCCCTCCCAGCTGATGTAAAAGGTCCATGGCACTATGCAAAGAAGAGCAGGTGAGCGGTCCCCAGCGTCCTGGTCAATATTTATCCCTGCATAAAAATCAGTAAAACGGATTGCCTGGTGTCTACCTCTTTACATGTTTGTGGCAGCTCATGCACATTAGCTTCAGAAGTACTGTAAAGCCCTTGAGGCTTCCTGAGGTCATGAAAGATATCATACAAACGTAAAACCTTTAACCTCTTTAAGTTTGTATTTGTAGCCTAGTTCAGGTGTCAGTGTGTGAAATACCTGTATATGTGACAGCTACCAGCACCCTTATGAAGGTGGGTCCATGAAGCTGAACTTGATTTCTTTGTTTATGCTCCTTGGACTTTAAGCTTGCTGCTCTTTGTTACGACCAGTCCCCGGGCAAAGTCCCCCTGTTTGTTATGATCCCAGACGAGATACCACAAATTGGTAACTTCCCAAATGGGACCCCAATTTGTTATGCTCCCGGATGAGGAGGAACGAGCTGGCTCCCCTTCATTATCAATCCCCTCGGTTGGTCGCAACAAGGTTAATTTAAAGGAGATCCCTTTCTTTGTGGATACCTTTTCCCAATCCAAATGTATTTATGCTTTAGAAGGAACCAATTTAACCAGGCTTTCTTGAGCCAAAGAAGGAGTAAGTTTATTAGTTACTAAAACCCCAAGAAAAAAATAATAAAAGTGCAACGCACATGCAAACAGACCAAAAATAAGAAATTGAGTCCATATAAAAATTTTGAAAGATATACAAATCAGTCTTTGGCTTATCCATGAGGTGTAGATGGCGAAACATTGCAGCCGTTAAGTTGGGTGATTCCAGTAGAGCTGACTTTGGCAGTTTAGCAGTTGGTTTGGAGACATTTGATTCCTCATGTTATCTGAAGAAGCTGCCCTATTTCCCTTTTTAGATTGTGACTTTGCTGACTTGCCTCCAGCAACAGAGAGAGAGGAGAGAACCTTTGCCTACAAGCTGCAAAGGGGCACCAAGTCAATCTTCTTCTGCTGTGACTCTCACTAGCACATCAGAACTTGAACGCACAGATCGGGTCTGGAACTAGCTTTTTAACCCCTTGAGTATTCATGGAAGGGAAAAAATATATATGTTTTTCGTCCAGAGTCCATTTTCTTTCAACTTAGATCATTTCTACATTCTGAGCTATAACTTAACAGGAGATGGTTTTGGCTGTTTTGCTGAGATGTGGTAATCAGTCTCCATTGTCTCCACAACCACAGGAGATTAAAGTTCAGTCTTTTGCATTTCATCTCTTTCTTTCAAGTGTCTCTGCCTGAAGTAGGCCTTGACACCTTTTTAGGTGCGACATTGCATGGTCTTCTGGACTACTCGGTCAAGCAGAATCCACATAGGAATTTTCCAGAAAGTGGTTACTTTACGTTCTCAGCCGTTTTTTGCTCAGTATCTTTCTTTGTAAGCCCTTTTTAAAAACATGTCTTAAAAAAGTTCAATGTGTGTGTAAGTAATATGGGGCTGTAATCCACTGTTGTGACATCTTTCACCTCTTATGCCCTCATTTCCATTGTGTTAAGGTCCTTTCTCTCTCATGGCTATAAGGGTTCACTGTTAGGTTTCAGCTGTCTCAGTAAAGTGAAAGGACTCACAACACAAAACCTTTCCCACTTTGCACTAACTGACAATCACAGTCAGAGAGCATCAGAGAGATTGGCTGGAATTTTACATCATCCCTCTCCCCCACCCTGGGATTGGGCTGGCAGGTATGCAGGGGGAGGGCCTAAAATATACGGGCATGTGCTGTGCCTGAAACCTGCCCACTTCTGCCTGGATTTTGCCAGTGGTGGAGGTTGTCAATGCCGTGAGGCAAAGCTACCGGGTATACCCTGGTGACCTCTCTGCGGGCTAGTGGGGTTTTTTCGGGGGGGTGGGGGTGTGAACAATGTGTAGGGGTGACCACTTCTTTGTGCACCTTGTGTCTAACAGAGGGCTCTTACTCCCCAGTCGCTAGTGCCCCTCCCCCCCAGGGCAAGGTCCCTCTCATCCCAGTGGTAGAGGGTCCTAACCCTCCTCCAACCACACCCCCCCCTTTCACCCCGTAGCCCCTGGGCCCTCCAGTAGCAAGGGCTATCCCTACTTGTTCTCCCCTGGCTGCTGACCGCCCGACCACCACTCCCCCTTCCCTCACCGGGGCTTGCTTGACTGGTCCTGGCAACGCCATCCAAGTTATCTGGCTATCCAGCCTCCATTGCAGTTCCTTGTTGGGGACTGACTGCAGTCCCAGCAGTGGCTTCCGCTTTTGGGGCACAGCTGGAACTGGAGAGCTGCCTGCAGCCATCTCGTTGACCAGTAGCTCCTGGAGTTTGGATATTCTCCAACATGGGGATGGCAGCCAAGAACTCACCTGGCCTGCATGACAACTGTAAAATCCAGTCATGGCTTCCTGGGCCAGTGGTGGTGGGCTCACCCTTAACTTTTCACACACTTTTCACAGCCAAAGCCACTGCCATTGGGTGTGGAGAACACACGGCTTTGGTAGCGAGGGTCCTCCTGAGATTGGGGCTGACACATTGATTGGGCATTTGAGGTGGGTTTGTTCTATATCAAACCAATGACTGGGAGTGTTTGAGGCTGTGAACTTTACTTGGCTCAAATCGCCTGATCTCCAGATTGTGGGAGACCAGGTATATGACAGAAGGTATGTTTCAGGACACTGTGGAAGTCCTGATACACAGGCGCAGGTGGGAATTATCCAAGAAATCTAAACTTCTGATGGACACGTCCTCTGCTCCCCTGGACCTTCCACGGATGCCTCCAACTCTGTGGCAGAGTCAGAAACTTGGGCTAGATCTGCGTGACTTATCTGGATAGTTACCCAGGAAATATTAGACAGATTAAAACCTGGTCTAACACCAGGGTAACTCCACAACCAATCCCCCAATCATCCTCCACCCCAACGACCTCCCCAGTCCAACCCAACTGCCCCCCGACCACCCGACCTCCCCCAACCACATGATTTCCACCCGACTACCCTCGATCCAACCCAACTATCCCCTGACCACATGACTATCCCACCCAACCTGACTACCCCCCGACCTCCCGATTACCCACTGACCATCCAGCCTTCCCAGCCGACCACCCACCCAACCACCTGACTACACCCCCAGACCACCTTACTACCACCCCCTTGACCTGACTACCTCCTGTCTTCTCTCACCACCTGACTACCTACTGATTGCTTCACCACCCCCCAACTAGACGATACCTCCCCTGACTACCCCACAACCACCTAACTACCCACTTGGACCCGATTTAAATATTTACCAGAATATGACAACAACTGCCGTAAAAAGGAGGCATGTCCACTTTTCCTCTGACTGCACTCTACTCCCCTGGAGTTCCCCGGGAGACACTACGCTGCCCATATCTACTTCAGCAGGGATCAGAAGATCCCAGAAGAAATGGGCAGTCGTGTCGGGTTGGGAAAATCTTCGTGGGCATTACCGCTGACCGAAAGATTCAGACCCTTATCTGTAACAGCACAAAACATGATCACCAAAAAAAACGTGTTTGGAACTGTTTATTATTTCTCAATAAGCCAAGTGAAGGCCAAGGTCCATTGGACAGGAGGGGAGATGAGATAAATTGATTGTCTGATGCAAAGCTTGGGTTTTGAAAGGCTGTGAAGAGAGGCATCTTGTGTTAGAGGTGAAAACAAGGTGATGAGTGAGGAGTTGAACCTTATCTGATGCCATTTATTTCCTTTTGAATTAGCCTTCTTTAGTGGCAGGGGTCTAATGAGAACCATGGGTATCCGTTTTTCTTATTACTGTGTTTGGTTAAAGGTTAAATGTGATATCTGTGCGTTAATTGAACGGCTGCTATTATTGCCAACTTTAATTTCCAGGAGACTGCCTTCAGAACAGAAAATTGAAGGGGAGAAATTAATTAATCTGTCCAATACAGAAGGATTCTTCAACCTTTTTAGCCACATTTAACAACAAGCTGATTTAAAATTGGTGGAGTTGAAATTCATGTTGAATGGGGTAAAATGGACTATACCACAGAGGTCACCTGTAATAGTCCCCACCCAAAGATATTGTCACGTTAAGCGAATATTGGGTTTGATGTATAACAGGCAGCCAATGTGATCCAACCTGTTTTATGTCATCATACAAGATGGATTTACAACCTGGTGTGTGAGGTTTTTGTGGTAAGCCATAACCATGGAACTCCTCTTGACTGAGGGAACAGGTAGCCCAGCCCCCAAGCATTTCCTTGCACAAGAGTCCAACACTGGGTGAGCTTGATTGGCGAGAGAAGCAATCATGGGCTGGAGAATGCTGGAGGGACTTCCTATACATTCGTCACCGTGATGGGGGATGGATATAGTGGTTTAATGGGTACAGCTGCACAGTGGTTTCATGGGAAAATAAGAAAGGAAGGAAGAATTTGCATTTCTCCAGAACCTTTCGTGCCCTCAGGACATCCCAAAACGCTTTACAGCCACTTTTGAAGTTTTTGCACGTGGCAGTCAGTTTGCACAGCAAGATTCCAAACATATCAGTGAGATCACGACCAGATCATCTTTTTCAATGATTTTAGCCGAAGGGTAAATATTGACCAAGACACATAGGAGGATTCCCACTGCTTTTTATCAAAATCGTGCCATGGGATCTTTTACCAAGAGGGAAGATGGGGCCTAGCTTCATCTGAAAGGTTGCACTTCTGCCATTGCAGCACTCCCTCAGTACTACATTCAAATGTCAATCTAAATTATGTACTTAATCTCCAGAATAGGCCTCAAATCTTTCAGAGGTGAGAGTGCTAATGTACCACAGCTGATATTTAAGGCTGACTCCCGCTTGTTACATCCATGCAGTAGCAAAACATATGGGAGAAGAGGAGGACACCATTACCCCTAGGCTTCGAAGGAAGTAGCTCATTTCAGTGTTTGTACATAATTCTCGAACTTCTTGCCCCCAAACTCCCTTTCTCCCCCAACCCGTATTCCCCTCACCATACCACCTGACCTACATTTGGATGTGATTCCACCAGTGTTATTTTAAACATTCAGCAATTATGGTCAGGCATTAATGGAAGCACTAACTGTGATCTATAAAGGCACGATCGTCCAAGCTGATCTCATGCAGGTTTGAGCCGACGAGGGAATGGAAATGCTACATGCCTAGAACAGGTCGCCTGGGTGTGGCATAATGCAGTAGGAGCTCTAATACAGACCAGACTTAGATCAGCCAACTCATTATAGGGGCCTAGGGCCTCTCCTACTAAACTTGTTACCCAATTACTCATTAAGGGACCTTTCCGTTCTATCATTAAACGGTTAAGTGTTTTGTTTTCAAATAAAATAACATCTGCTTTAAAGTGTTTCTGTTATTAAAACTAAAATAACAATTACTTTTCCAATCCACCCCCATGCCTCCCACCTCAGAGTCAGGCACTCTGCGCCCAAGAGCCTTGCTTCCAAGACTGAAGTAATGCTGCTCATGGGTAAGCTAAGCCTACATGAAGTAATTCTACTTCTACCCACAAAATGTTTGGCCCAACAATAACTGCAGAGCATTTTAAAGTAATATTAAGAAAATTCACAGAACCTTACAAATATTTCTGAATTAGTGTTTCTGTAATAAATGTTCCCATTCATACAGTTCGATTGGGATCCAAGATTGCTTCCCCAAACCTCAAAGGATTGCACTAATGGAACTGTGCTTTTAATGTCTGTTTAAATGTCCTAACATCTAAAATACTGCAGTGATTATTTCCGAAAGGAAGCATGGATAATGGTCTGTGCTGTCGGATTCCCAGCTGTGATGGTGGCTGTTTAACGGTTACCAACTCCCACTCTCTGTCCCAGACTGCCAAGGGTGGATTAAGCAGCACAACTGAAGTGAACAGTGCTATCCGCCGTCACTAGGCCCTGGCCGGCAGTAGCTGATGGGTAATGGAAGGAAGATGGGCAGCAGATGGGCGATGTCAAAGTGAGGGAATGCCTCATTAGTTGCATTCCCGCTCATCGATTCCACAGCTGTGGTAAGACTCAGCACAAATGAAGCCATCTTTCAGTGGCTCCTCTCCTCCGAAGATCCATGAGCCATTCCTTTAGCTGAACTGATTAACTTCCAACAGCTTCCTCTTTGTATGCGAGGGTTGACAGAACATGTGTGAGACTCAGGCTGAAGGAGATACAACTTTGAGTATTGATTTGCTGTAGCCATAATTCAACTTCAATTTAGCAGACTGAGAGGCGATCAACTTGAGGTGTTTAAAATGATAAAAGGGATTTAATATGGTAGAAAGAGAAAAGCTATTTCCTCTGATGTGGGAATTTAGAACAAGGAGACACTATCTTTAAATTAGAGATAAGCCATTTAGGTGTAGAATCAGGAAGTCGTTTATCCATACAGAGTTTAGTAATCTGGAAACTCTCTCCGCATAAAGGTTGAAGATGATGAAGGACAATTGAAGTTTTCAAGACTGAGCAAGATATTTTAGGTGAGGGCATAGGTAGGAGGTCTGGTGGCTCAGTGAGTTGTGTCCCTGCTTCTGAGCCAGAAGCCCCAGGTTCAGGTCCCACTCCAGGACCTGTTGGCCAAGGAAGGACTGTTCATGATGCAGCCAAGCAGGTTGAAAATCAATCAGCTAATCCTCCCTGGCAGGCGGTAAGAGTGGGAGAG
This sequence comes from Cetorhinus maximus, assembly GCF_964194155.1. Classification (NCBI taxonomy): domain Eukaryota; kingdom Metazoa; phylum Chordata; class Chondrichthyes; order Lamniformes; family Cetorhinidae; genus Cetorhinus; species Cetorhinus maximus. Next base: position 191,545,837 of record NC_135880.1, read on the forward strand.
ATTCCTAGTCTGTCATTCCTGACAAAATGCCTTGCCAATGTGTTAGTTTATGGGAGAAATGCCTCACAAAAGAAAGGTATGAGGAAGGTTACATCCTACACTGGGTGAACACATCCAAGGAAAGAAGGGGATATGGAGAAAAGGCATGAAATGGAGTTGAAGCACAGATCAGCCACAAACTAATTAGAATGGCGGAAAAGGTCAAGTGTCTAGGTGGCTAATTCTTGCTGTGATCCTCACCAATGTCAAAGTGCAAGCACGAAATGCATCGGAGAGACCTCCATCCAATCCCTATTTTAATGGTGCTTAACGCCTTCATTCGAATCAGAAAATCAGCGATGTTGGTTCATCTATGGTGATGATACCAATGAACTAAAAGGTAAACCCCCTCACCTGCAGACATGCTATTAGCTGAAGGGTTAATATTCTCCCTCCGTTTGTCCGAAGATGATGTTTGGGTTACGTTTCCAAGGATGTCAAGGCAAAGAGATTTATGAGCATTGTCCAAGGGAAGAAGGATGTCAGTTATGTGGGGAAACTAAAGAAACAGGGATAGCTCTGCTCAGAGCAAAGAAGGTTAACGGAGGATTTAATAGAGGTGTTCAGGTTTCTGAAAGGGTTTCAGTAGAGTAAATGAAGAGAAACTGGTTCCATTGGAAGGAGGATCAGCAGACAGGTGACAAAAATTTAAGATAATTGATTAAAGTAAAAAGCATGGGATTGATGAGTTTTTTTACACAGAGGGCAGAATTTTACACTCGGTGTGTGGGTGTGTGCCTGACACACCCGAGCGTAAAATGACGCGCGATAACATCGGGTGTGAGTCCCGACGTCATCGTGCCCATGTGTGATATTTTGTTCAGCAGATGCATGCTGGAGTCAGCTGCGTCCCCGCCAACAATTAAAAGGCCTATTATGGCCATTAACAATCTAATTAAATTCAAATTTACACTGCCCAGCCAACGAGCGGGATGAGGTTTCCTAAAACAAATAAACAATAAATAAAAATTTTATTATGGAATTCAAAACATGTCCCATCTTATGTGACCGAGTCAGATGAAGAGACATGTTTTATTAAATTTTTACTGTCTATTAATGTTTTTTAAAAGCGCTTCAATCTTCCTGAGGTGGCTCCGTGCCTCAGGGAGATTGAAGCGCTTTTTCACGCACGTGCATGAACTGTGCGCTAGGCCCGGCTCTCCCTCCTCCCCCTGCTGCACAGGCAGTGCTCAGCGCTGCCGCTCATTATCAATGCAGGGCAGGCCTGACTTGGCCCGCACATGTGAAATCGCCAAGTGGAGCCGATCATGGGCTGTGGCCGGTTGCCCCACTGCTCCCGCCCACCTGCGCCGAGCACCCCCGCCAAGGGCAAAATCCTGCCCAGAGAGTTGTGATAATCTGGAACGCACCGCCTGCACTGTACTCACCATCCCCAACACACTGAGCCTACACCTGTATTCACCATCACCAACATACCGAGCCTGTACCTGTATTCAACAGCAACACGCCAAGCCTGTACTTGAATTCACCATCAGCATCACAGCAAACCTGTACCTTCATTCACCATGATCAACACACTGAGCCTGTACCTGTAGTCAACATCTCCAACACAGCAGCCTGTAACTGTATTCACCACCGCCAACAAACTGAGCCTGTACATGCATTGACCATCACCAACCCAGTGAGCCTGTAACTGTATTCAACATCACCAACAAACCGAGCCTGTAGCTTTATTCACCATCACCAACACACCGAGCATGTACCTGCATTTAAAATTACCAACACACCAAGCCTGTACCTGTACTTACCATCAGCAATATATTGAGCCTGTACCTGCATTCATCATCGCCAGTACAGCAAGCCTGTATCATTATTCACCATTACCAACACATCGAGCCTGTACCTGTATTCACCATCACCAACACAGTGAGCCTGTACCTGTATTCACCATCACCAACACAGTGAGCCTGTACCTGTATTCACCATCACCAACACAGTGAGCCTGTACCTGTATTCACCATTGCCAGCACTCCAAGCTTGTACCTGTATTCACCATCACCAACACAGTGAGATGTGCTATTCATCATCACCAACATGGTGAGCCTGTATCAGTATTCACCATCGCCAACATAGTGAGCCTGTACCTGGATTCACCATCACAATTTAGTGGGCCTGTACCTGTATTCACCATGATCAATAACTGAGCCTGTACCTCTATTCACCATCATCAATGCAGCAAAGCTGTATCTATATTCACCATCACCAAAACTGTGAGCCTGTGCCAGTATTGACAATCACCAACATGTGGAGCCTGTACCTGGATTCACCATCACCAATGCAGTGAGCCCGTACCTGTATTCACCATCACCAACACGCTGAGTCTGTTTTTGTATTCACCATCACCAGAACTCCAAGCCTGTATCTGTATTCACCATCACCAACACATTGAGCCTGTAACTGTATTCATCATCACCAACAGTGGACCTAAACCCATATTCACTATCACCAACACACTGAGCCTGTACCTGTATTCACCATCACCAACACGCTGAGTCTGTTTTTGTATTCACCATCACCAGCACTCCAAGCCTGTACCTGTATTCACCATCACCAACACAGTGAGATGTGCCTGTATTCATCATCACCAACACACCGAGTCTATACCTGTGTTCACCATCACCAGCACACTCAGCCTGTACCTGTATTCACCATCATCAACACATTGAGCCTGTAACTGTATTCACCATCACTAACCTGGTGAATGTGAATTTAGACATAGGCTCACTAAGACACCAAGCCTGTACCTGTATTCACCATCACCAACACAGAGTCTGTACCTGTATTCACCATCACCAGCACAACGAGTCTGTATTTGCATTCACCATCACCAACATACCGAGTCTATACCTGTGTTCACCATCACGAGCACACTCAGCCTGTGCCTATATTCGCTATCATCAACACACTGAGCCTGTAACTGTATTCACCATCACCAACAGTGGACCTAAACCCATATTCACCAGCATCAACACACTGAGCCTGTACCTGTATTCACCATCTCCAACAATCTGAGCCTGCACCCTTATTCACCATCACCAGGACACTGAGCCTGTACCTGTATTCACCATCACTAGCATAGTGAGCCTATGCCTATATTCACATTCACTAAGACACTGAGCCTGTACCTGTATTCACCATCACCAAGACAGAGTCTGTACCTGTATTCACCATCACCAGCACACTGTATTTGTATTGACCATCACCAACACACAAACCTGTATCTGTATCAACCAGGACCAAACCTCTGAGCCTGTCCCTGTATTCAGCATCTCCAGCACAGTGAGTTTGTATCTATATTAACCATGATCAACACACTGAACCTGTACCTGTATTCACCATCATCAGCACAGCATACCTGTACCTGTATTCACCATCGCCAAAATAGTGAGCCTGTACATGGATTCACCATCACCAACACAGTGACCCTATACCAGTTTCACCATCACCAGCAGTAAGCCTGCACCTGTATTCGCCATCACCAACATAGTGAGCCTGTACCTGGATTCACTGTTATCAATGGAGTGGGCCTGTACCTGTATTAACCATCACCAATACAGTGAGCAGGACCTCTCACTGTATAACTCCTCATAGCCCAGGATGGCTGCCGCCAATTGCAGTGAAGTAGTTTGTGAGATTATTGAGATCAGCTAACTCAACTCAGAGCAGAAACTGAACCTGGCTCGACTCATGTGTCGCACAGTCTGCCACTGGAGGAATTCACAACTTGCAAGTCATATATGGTGGTGTTGTACATTTCAATCAGGGACTCGAGATCTTGTGACAACATACACTTTTACATGCATATTGTAGTCCGGAGATATGGATAGTGATGAGAGAGACTTCAATGTCCTTTCCATTACATGGCTGACCAGGAATCTCTCCTGCTCTTACTGCCTGTCATTGGTGTGCATTGGAAGGATTTGCAGGTTGCTACTCAACCTGTTTGGCCACATTATGAGCACACCTTCCTTGGTCATCAAGTCCTTGGGTTGGACTCGAACCCTGAGCTTCTGGCTCAGAGACAGGGACACTATCCACTGTGCCATAAGAATACAGAGTAGTAGGAATTATATATTAAAATCAGAGGCCCTTTGGAAAGATTCCTGGAGCACATTTCCAGTTCTAAGTTGCTATAGTTAGCCATGTAGATCAGCGCTGAGACTGGTGGGACTTTCGCTTCTGCATCAGAAGCCCTACTCTAGAGGTTTGAGCACATAATCCACACTGACACTTCAGTGCATTGCTGAGGGAGTGCTGCACTGTTGGATGTGCTGTCTTTCAGATGGGACATTAAACCAAGGCTTCCATCTGCTGCCTCAGGTGAATTTTTGAAGAAGGGCAGAGGAGTTCTCCCCAATGTCCTGGCTAACATTTATTCCCCAAACCTTATCACTGAGAAAAGGTTATCTGGTCATTATCTTATTCCTGCTTGTGGGGGCTTGCTGTGCACAAATTGGCTACCCCATTTCAACCAGAACCATAACTCAAAAATACTTGAATGACTGTAAATTGCTTTGGGGTGTCCTGAGGCTGTGAATGGTGCTATGTAAACGCAAGTTGCTTCTTTGTTGTTGCTCCGTCGGCAATATGCTTTCATTAGCAATTCTGGGCTGCTTACCTCCTCTTTGGTATTCTGTAAGAAAGAGCTTCCTGTAGTTTTCTGAGGTTTTTGACTGGATTGTCCGTATGATTTTTGTGCCTTTCCCAGGGAATTGTTTTGATGAGTAGGTGGTGGGACATTCTTGCATGTGGTGACAGTAACATTGCCTGGATGAGGTGCGCTGGATTGACAGAGTGCCCTTTCTCCCACCTTTCATTGTGTTATGCTTGGTTTGATTTAACAAAAATGCAAAGCATATGGGAAGCGTATAAAACTGGAAACATAGAAAGAACTTGTTTAGAATTGTACGCAATTTAGATGAAAATAATGAAGTACAGGGAACAGTGTTCCTGTGAAGAATCACTTTCCACAGCTCTGGGACAACCAGTGAAGGATTAAAGCTGACACTTATAAAATCTGGTTGAATGATCCCTTAACATTATTGTCACTGAGTTACAGATGTGCTCAGTGATGGGGAAGCCACATCATTACAGGTAACTGAAGCGTTTGAGTGTCTTTCTGCTGCCCATTCAGTTTCTTAGGCTGCAGTTATACTGCAGGCACCAACCCAAAACTGATACTCATCCTCCCGGATTGTGGGGAACTGGTGGGGAAGCTTTTAGAAACAATTATTTGGGATAGAATTGATAGTCGCATGGGAAAATGAGAGTTTATTAGGAAAAGCCAGCACGGATTTCTTAAGGAAATATCAGGTTTAACTAACTTGCTGGAGTTTTTTGAACAGGTAATATATAGGGTCGATGAGGGTAATGCTGTTGATGTGGTGTATATAGACTTCCAAAAGGCATTCGATACAGTACTGCACAACAGACTTGTGAGAGAAGTTATAGGTCATAGAATAAAAGGGACAGTAGCAACGTGGATACAAAATTGGCTAAGTAATAGGAAACAGAGAGTAATGGTGAATGGATATTTTTCGGGCTGGAGGAAGATTCATAATGGGGTTCCTCAAGGGTCGGCCTTTCCTGATCTATATTAATTATCTAGATCTTGGTGTGAGGGGGACAACTTCAAAGTTTGGGGTGATGCAAAACTTGGAGGCATTGTAAACTGTGAGGAGGACAGTGTAGAACTTCAAAAAGACAGACAAGTTAGTGGAATGGGCAGATAGGTGTCAGGTGAAGTTCAATGCAGAGAAGTGTGAGGTGATTCATTTTGGTAGGAAGAATATGGAGAGACAACATAAAATAAGGGGTACAACTCTAAAGGGTGTGCAGGAGCAGAGGGGTCTGGGTGTATATGTGCATAAGTCATTAAAGGTGCAGGACAGATGGAAGAACAGTTAATAAAGCATACAGTTTTCTAGGCTTTATTAATAGAGGCATAGAGTACAAGAGCAAGGAGGTTATGATGAACTTGTATAGGACACTAGTTACATCTCAGCTGGAGTATTGTGTACAGTTCTGGGTGCAACACTTTAGGAGGGATGTGAAGGCATTGGTGAGAGTGCAGAAGAGGCTTACAAAAAGCGTTCCAGGGATGAGAAACTTCAGTTATGAAAGATTGGAGAATGTGGGAGGCTAAGAGGAGTTTTGATAAAGGTGTTCAAAATCATGAAGGGGCTAGACTATACTAGAGTAGATATGGAGAAGCTATTCCTGCTCATAAAAGGATCGAGAGCAAGAGGGCACAAATTTAAAGTGACTTGCAAAAGAAGTGTGATTTGAGAAAAACCTTTCTCACACAGCGAGTGGTTCAGGTCTGGAATGCACTCCCTGGAAGTGTGGTGGAGGCGGGATCAATTGAAGCATTCAAGAGGGCATTAAATGATGATTTAAATAGAAACAATGTGCAGGAGTATGGGGAAAAGGCATTTGCTCGTTCGGAGAGCCAGTGCAGATACGATGGGCTGAATGGCCTCCTTCTGCAATGTAACAACTTTGTGACTCTGTTTCTGAGTTATACTGCAGGTACTAACACGAAATTGATACCCATTGTCCAGAGTTATATTACAGGTACCAGTCTGACACTGATACTCGTTGTCTAGAGTTTACTGCAGGTACCAGCCTGACACTGAAACCCATTGTCCAGAGTTATACTGCAGCAACCAAACTGGTACTGAGACTGGTAAGACTTTTGCCTCTGCAACAGGAGCCCTACTATAGAGGTTTGAGTAGCTAATCCACACTGACACTTCAGTGCATTGTGTGGGAGTGCTGCACTGTTGGAGGTGCCGTCTGTCAGATGAGACATTAAACCAAGGCTCCCATCTGACTCCTCGGGCGAATGTAAAAGATTCCATGCCACTATTTTGAAGAAGGGCAGAGGAGTTCTCTCCAGTGTCCTGGCTAACATTTATTCCCCACACAGCTTCACTGAGAAAAGTTTATCTGGTCATTATTTCATTCCTGCTTGTGGGATCTTGCTGTGCATAAATTGGCTGCCCCATTTCCTACATTGCAACCAGAACCATAACTCAAAACTACTTGAATGTTTATAAACTGTTTTGGATTGTCTTGAGGCTGTGGAAGGCGCCATGTAAATGTAGATTGTTTCATTGTTGTTGCTTTTGCTCCACCAGTAACATGCTTTGCTTGGCAATTCTGGGCTGGTTACCTTCTCTTTGGTATTCAAGAGCTGTTTACATTACTTATTCCTCCCACATTAGGGCCAGTGTAATGTCGATTGCATGTGGCTTGGCAGAAGCATCTGAAGAAAATTATTTAATGATAAAGCATCTGGATAGCTCAGAAATTAAAATGAGAAAGAGCTGTGAATGCCATTATCTATCCGAGAAACTGAAACTGAGAAAGAAAACATGAAATGGACTGGTGTGTTACACTTCTCTGACAACACGAGTATGATATACTGAGAAGAGTCAAATGATTAATTACCAAGCAGCTATACAACTCTGTATTTGGGTCACGTGGTGCCCTCAATGTGGAAGGACAACCTCCATTTCTTCCACCCTGCTTGTATTTAGCTAGTGACTGCCCTCCACCAAGTGCCATTAGGTTCACAGAGGACATACTGGGCAGAATATCCCCAAATTTGCACTAAGTGCGTTAGCAGGCAGGCTAAATGGCGTTCCACCCTCCGACGGCAATGGTGTGTTTTCACGCCACATCCCGAACTCGCCACATTGCTTATACATTCCCGGGAAACACGCTGTTTCCATGGTGGGCGGGCTCTCATTCGCCCACCCGTCATCATGTTTAAATGGGAGCCGCCAGCACAGCGCTCATCGCCACCAGCTCACCGCCACTGCCCGGGAGACATGGCCAGCAAAGGAAAAAAGACCACAGCCGCTCGCTTCAATGGCGGGTACCTCGAGCGACTGCTGGGTGCGGTGGAGGCACATTGGGATGTCCTGTACCCCTACTCTGGCTGCAGGATGGGCCGCAATGTGACCAATCCAGCTTGGCAGGCGGTGGCAGTGGTGGTCAGTGCCAACTCCCTCCAGCAGAGAACAGCCACTCAGTGCCACAAGAGGATGGATGACCTCCGTTCTGCCAGGCTAAGTCACTCTTCTCATCACTCTCAACTCACACACACACAAACCCATCCCACATCCACAGGGTCCTCACTCGCAGCCAGTTCAAGGAACATCGCCATTCACTCTCTCACATACACCATCATTGTCCTCATCCCGTCCATGGGACTACTCACCACCCACACAGGCCAGGCATACTTATCATCTGGCCTGGCAGAAGTCCTGCTTACACTTTCTCCATCTCTATCCATGCAGGACAAGCTGGCACACAACAAGAGGGAGAGGTCACAGTCCGGTGGCGGAATGCCCGTAATCAAGATCCTCACGGACTTTGAAAACAGAGCAGGACCCAAAAGGCGGCCGGGGCCCTCCAAGTCTTGGTCCTCCAGAGGATGCCCACCAAGGTCATCACAGACAGGGCATTGCAGTTAGCAGGCTGCCACTACCTCCGCTGTGGATGTCTGGAGAGCACCAGGACATAGCGGCAGGGTTAGGAAAGCTAAGGAGAATTAACCCTTTCAGAGTCAAACAATTAAACTAAATTAACAAAATAAGGGATAAAATAAACACAGCCCCTAAGTCAGGTCAGCTGAAAACCAAGGACAAAGTTTAAAGGAAACTTACAAACATCAAATCAAAATGTGATTAAAGGGGTCAATAAAGCACCTTAGCCCCCCCGGTGCCCACCGGGCATGGAAGGCCTCGACGGTGCCAGCATACACCGCGTGCTGCCTCTCCAGGGACACCCGGCTGCGAAGGTAGCCATGGAAGAGGGCCAAACAATCGGGTGGGACGATCCCCTCGATCGCCCGCTGCCTGGACCTGTTAATGGCCAACTTAGCCAGGCCCAGGAGCAGGTTCACAAGGAGGTCCTCCTCCTTCCCGGCCCCCTTCCACACCGGGTGTCCGTAGATCAGGAGCGTGGGACTGAAGTGTAAACAAAACAGTAATAAAAGGTTTTTTAAGTAACTGAAAAGGGAGTGCAGCCTACCACACCCTATATAAACGTGGTCCACAGACTCCACAAGAGCACAAAAAGGGCAAGTGTCCTGGGAGTCCGTGAACCTACACATTCTTCGATTATAGGGGACTGCTGCATGCAACACCCTCCAACCCAGGTCCCCGATAGAAAGCGGGAGGACACCTCCGTAGAGGGCCTCCCATCGGGGGCCTCCACCGCCGGACGGCAACAAGGCATGCCAGGGCGTGTCCGGATGGCGGACGAGGGCGAGAAAATGGAAGGTGTGCAGCAGCAGTCCGTACAAGAAACTCTTCCGCGCCATGCCAGATGGCACAGAGGGCATGTCCCCGAGGCGGCTCATACTACGGGGCACCGGCACCCGAGCGAGGGGAACATTCAGATGGAGGACCACTGTGCATCTGGGCCATCTCAAGACCCAAAATAACGTCGGGGTCCGTCCTTAGGTCTTGAATGGCATCGGCTGCAAGCCGAACGCCCACAGATGCACAACGCGCCAACTCCTGCGGAAGCATCCAGCCCAGTCCTCCACCACCCAGCACGTCCCCGATCCTGGTCACCCCGGCAGCCACAGCCCTCCTCTCCGCCAGCCACTGAAAGGGACGGAGGGGCGGATTCCTGAGCAGCGGCTCTGACGATAGCCGCTACTCCTGACGGGGGAGAGTTGCGTCGCGAGGCGACCATGTTCCAGACTTCGATCAGGTCCTGGTAAAAGACAGGCAACGCCTGCAAGTAGCCACTTAGGCCCCTCTGCTCTATAAACAGGAGCTGCACGTCATAATTCAGGCCGTGCACCTAGCAGGAGAAATACGTCGCCAGGGCACAGCATCTCGGAGGGGGCTCAACGTAAAGGTATCGCTGCAGGGTCTGAAAGCGGAAGGTCACCACCTGCGTGCGTAGGCACACTAGCGCCTGACCGCCCTCCCTAAGCGGTAGACTCAGAACGTCAGCAGCGACCCAGTGCAATCTTTTGTCCCAGAAGTCGTCGATGAGCATTCTCTGGATGTTCGTGACAAAGTCCGGGGGAGAGGTCAAATTGACCAGCCGGTACCACGACATGGCGGCGATCAGCTGGTTTATGACCAGAACTCGACCCCAGTAAGACAGCACTCGGAGCAGTCCTGTCCAGCGCTGCAGGCGAGCGGTGACTTTCGTCTCCAGTTCCTGCCAGTTCGCCGGCCAGGATTCCTTGGCAGGGCAGAGATGGACCCCCAGGTAGAGGAGGCTGGTCCTGCTCCAGGTGAAAGGCCTGAGCTCCTCGGGTAGGGGATCCATCTGCCACGGGCCGACCAGAAGTCCAGAACATTTATTCCAGTTAATCCTGGCAGAAGAAGCCGCAGAGTAAACCTCCTGGCACTCGCACATCCTCCACAGGTCAGCCGGGTCGCTAAACATAAGGAGCACGTCATCGGCGTATGCCGAGAGGACCACCCCGATGCCCGGCCCGCGCAGAACCAATCCCGACAACCTCCTCCGCAAGAGGTGCAGGAAAGGCTCCACGCAGATAGAATACAATTGGCCAGATGGGGCAGCCCTGACGTACCCCTCTCCCAAAGCGAAGGGACGCCGTCAGGGACCCGTTAACCTTCACTAGACACTCCGCGGCGGTGTACAGAAGTCGGATCCGGGCGACAAAATTCGTCCCGAGCCCGAATGCTCGCAGAGTCCCGAATAAATATTCGTGATCCACCCTGTCGAACGCCTTCTCCTGATCAAGGGACAGGAAGGCGCTCGACAGACCAGCCCTCTGGGAAAAGTGGATAATGTCCCGGCCCAGATGGATATTATCAAAAATGGTACAGCCCGGGACGGTGTAGAACTGGTCAGGGTGGATCATGTGGTCCAACATGGTGCCGAGCCGAGAAGACATGGCTCTGGCAAAAATTTTATAATCCGTGCTGAGGAGGGAGACCGGGCGCCAGTTTTTAAGGAGGCGGAGATCCCCCTTAGGCAGCAGGGTAATCACCGCCCTGCGCCACGAAAGGGGCATCTCCCCGGTAGCGATACTCTTCCCCAGGACTCCCCGCGAAGTCGCTCCCCAGGACGTCCCAGAACACCCTGAAGAACTCGATGGTCAGCCCGTCCAGTCCCGGGGATTTGCCCCTGGAGAGGCTGTTGAGGGCGCCGGTCAGCTCCCCCAGATTTACAGGGGGGTCAAGCTTTCCTGCGCCCTCTGGCCCAACCTGCAACTGGTCCTCCCACAAAACTCTGCAAGCATCCTCGCTGGACGGATCCGGAGAGAACAGGGCAGTGTAATAGTCTCGGGCGATGGCCCTGATGCCCTCCGGATCCGAGACGAGGGATCCGTCGTCGGCCAGTAGCATAAGGAGCTGCTGACGGACCCCGTGCCTTTTTTCCAGCGAGTAGAAGAAGGGGGAGCCAGGGTCCAGGTCCCGGAGGAACTGGATCCGTGACCTCACAAACGCGCCCCTGGACCCGACGAGTTGCAGGTCCCGCAGCGCGCCCTTCCTTTCATCGTACACCGACCGCAGGGCCGGGTCCGTGTCGTGCTGACGGAGACGTGACTCCAGGTCGAGCACCTCCTTCTCTAACTCCTCGACCCTGGATTTCCGCCTCTTTGTCGACCCCCTCGCATACTCCTGACAGAAAACGCGGACGTGAGTCTTGCCCACGTCCCACCAGAGACTCAAGGAGGGGAAGCCTCCCCGCTTCCTTCTCCAGCCGGCCCAGAAACGACGAAATGAGTCCAGGAACCGCTCGTTCTCCAGCAACAGGTTGTTAAAGTGCCAGTGCGCGGACCCCGTCCGAGCGCAGAACGGAGCGAGCTCCGCCCACACCAGACGGTGGTCCGTGCACGGAACCTGCTGCACAGAAGCCAGTGGAATGCAGGACACGTACGCCCTCGAAACGTAAAGACGGTCGAGTCTGGATGCTCCGACTCCAGGTAACACAAAGGTGAAAACGCTGGAATCGGGATGGAGATTTTGCCAGACGTCCACCAAGTCGAAGGACCTGACCAGGTCCCGTAACTTACTCACACTGAACGTGCGGTGCTGGGTACCGTGACGGTCCCGGGCCTCGAGGGTGCAATTAAAATCCCCCCACCCCCCGAGGACGATGCACTCGCCCGCGTCGATGGAGCCAGGATGAGTGGACACTTCCTCAAAGAAGCTCGCTTGCTGCTGCGCGCCCAGGGGAGCGTACACATTCACAAAGTGAAGCGCTGCACCCCCCAGGTGCACAGTAAGGTGCAGCAACCGGCCTGGCACCGGCTCCTTGACCCCCAAGATCTCCGGCTGAAAATGCGGGGCCAACAAGATAGCCACCCCGCCAGAATTGGAGGCTGGGTGACTCATGTAGACCCCACCTCGCCACTCCAGGAGCCACGTACCTTCGTCTCCCGGAACGGTCTGGGTTTCCTGCAGGAAACACAGTGCATACTTCCCATCCTGGAGGACCGAGAAGTTCTGGAACCTGCGCTGTGCATTCCTGCTGCTGGGGATGTTGAGGCTGGTTATGGTTGTCTTCATTGTCAGAAGTATGTGCACCTTCACCTGAGTAAAAGTAGGACAGGACTTTTAATACTTCATCTCCTTCAGGAGCCCAGCAAGAAACGTTTGGACCCTGCGCCGGGCGTTCCTGTCCAACTTGGGAGCCTTGAGAGCCTCGCGAGTGGACCAGAACACCAGCGGAAAAGAATGCCACCAATCCAAGGCCAACTGGACCCTGTCTCGGCGACTGCGATTACTCGCTAGAAAGTCCTGGGGTTCCCGTGGGGGGATGAGGGGAGAGTCAGCGGAGGGCACCAGGGGATCCACCACCTCACCCGACAACGACTCTACGTCGTCCCTGGTGCTCACCACCGAAACTCCGCCCTCCTCCAGGTTGTCGCCTCCAGCTTCCAACCCCTCCCCCACATTGAGTACAGGGGCTGGTCCGGAGCTGCCAGTCGGCTCCACCTCCACCTCGATCCCACCCCCAGGATCAAGGCTAGAGGGGTCCTCTCTGGTCTCCACTGATGGTTTTGGGTCAGAGAGTGGCGGCATCTCGGATACCCACTCCCCTCCCGGCACCGGGTCGTCCGGCGAGCTCAGCAAAAGCTCCTGCGCTAACACTAGGACGCCCGGTGCTAACGGTTGGGAGGGAGCGGGAAGGCCTTCTTCACCACCGCCATCCAATGACCCAGTCAATTTATTTAAACAGGGGGTGCTGCAGTCCCCCCGACAGGCCAGATGATACCTCGGGGGTATTTAGTGTGTCAATGAGGGGGCACCTCCTCAAGGGAGGTACCCTCAGCGACCCCCCGAGGGGCCCTGCTCAGGGGACGGCAGCAGGTTTATGGGGGGAACAGTGGGGGTAGAGGTAGGGGTTGGGGTAGGGGTTTGGGTTTCCCCCAGAGGGCAGAGCGAGGTGTCACAAGATGGAGGTGCCACCACCTCTTCATCGGGGGAGGGGACATACCCAACCTCTTCAGCCTGGGCGTCACCTTCCTCCCCCTCCTCTTCCTCTCCGAGGGGTGACGTCTCTTCCAGGTAGGCTGGGGGCTGGGGAGATCTCCATCTGCGAGGCCTCCTGCACCTCATCTAGCCCTCCCAGATGCCCCACCCTCTGGGGTTTGGGTAATTCTACCGGCTCGGGGTCACGAGTCTCACCCCCGCCGGCCCCGGGAACCCGCGTAGGGACGACGCCGGGGCCGGATGTTTGAGCCGGTGTCTGCAGGGTGTTGGTTGGCCCGGGTGTTTTGGGGGGTTTGGGGAGTCTCGGGGGCCGCCCCTGGATTGCGGGTCTTCCTCCGCGCTTTCTTACGGCGCGGGGGCTCTCCCCCCGCCTCACCGGGGAGGGAGATGGAGTAGTGGCGGGGGGGGGGGGGGGGGACGGTGCCAGCTGCGGCCGCTTGGGTGGAATCGGCGGCCTTGGAGGCGGGGCAGTTCTTCCTTACATGCCCCGCCTCTTTACAAGCCTGGCACCACACGCCCTCCGCGGTGCCGATGGCCCCAGCCATAGCCTTAACGCAGGCCTTGATAGTCATGTCGGGGTGAGCGTAGCTCTTCACCCCCAGGGCCCTCGTGAGGAGGTGGAAAGGTGACGGGGCCGCGGGAGCAGCCACCCCCGCATAGGTCTTTTTGGGAGGCCCCACCATCGGTGACAATACCCCCTCCACATTTGCCCTCAAGGGCCCGGCCACAGGCGATGGTGAGCTGGCCACTGGGGCTGAGCAACGCCAACCCCGAGAAATATTGGTCTTAGTAATTTTTTTATTTATTTATGTTTGAAATAAAGCTCCTCCTTGAGGGAGAGGGGGAGAAAGGTGTAAATAACCTCCCTCTCTGAGATGTTAACAGAGGAGAGGAGGGAGAGGACAGAGGACAGGGAGGCACAGGAGGGAAAGGGGAAAGTGTAGGTGGGTGTCTTTGGGTGGAAAGATGGACGGTGGGTGGGGGCATCAATGATCTTCCGATAGGGGGAGGGGGAGGGCGATGTCTTCGCCAGATAGCCAGTACTGCCTGGCACACAGATGTGAGGCCTGTTCCTCTTCACCAGGCAGCACTAACTGCCTGGGCTTAGGCCTTGCAAGGAGTGTAATGGAAAAATGGGCGGGGGGGAGGGGTGGGGCAAGATTTGACACAGACAGGCACACCCCCTTTTCCTCCCCCAAGTCCTAAGGGCAGTCTTCTGCCCTCCCCCTACAAAACACAATCCTTATACAGCCCCCACCTGAGCAAATAGAAAGTCCAGACAGCCACCTAGAATGTTATATTATTCAGTCCTGGCCTCCAGGCCTCCCTGTCCTGTATCACCAGCAGCAGCTCTTCCTCTCCCTCTCCTTCCCTCTGATGGCCCCACAGAAAGGCCCTCCAGGCTCCAACTCCCCCAGGCAATGGAGGAGGATGATGAAATTGATGAAGTATGGAAGGCTTCTTGAGGCAGGTAAGCAGGCAGTAAACAACTGGAGGAAATCCAACTGCAGTAGTTCAGTCAGTCAGCAAGCAGGGACACATAGCAGCAGCATCCAACTCTCCCTACTCTCTGGCAGCAACTGAAGCAACAACGAGTTGCAGCTGAGAGTAATCTAGGAGAATTAACCTATTTTGGTTTGGTATTGGGTCCAAATCAACTATTTCAAGTACAATCACAGTTCTTGGTTTCTGGGAGTGGGAATCTGGGAGAATTACTCTTTCGAGTTATCAACAGTCACAGATTGCAACTCTTTACGAGTACAATCACAGTTCTTGGTTTCCAGGAGTGGGACATGAACCCACAACCCTCTGATTCAAAGGCGAGGGTGCTATGAACTGAGCCACAGCTGACACCTCCTAATCTGGGAGAATTAGTTGCACAGCCTGGCCACGCGTCTTAATCACTTGTAAATACTGTTCACTATTGTCAATAAACTCCCAAGAATGTCCCCCTGCCTATGGCTCCTTGTTCTGATGAGCAGTGTTCTTGTCACTCAGATGTGAAACTTTTCTGCATAAGATAAAGGCAGGTGTCTCAGTCGAGGGCCTCTTCCCTGTGCTCTGTGCGGCCTTCAGACCAAAGTGATGGTCTGGCCTCACACTCCCTGGAAACATTACTGATGCCTGCACCTCGGTGGTGCTTGTCATTGCTGCCAGAATGTAGTGGGCAGGAGCCACAGAGTTCTCTCATTCACTCTGTGTGCTCTCAGCACCTTTAAGGTGGGGCTGGCCCCCATGTCTTCAGCATCTGTGACCACTGATGCTGTGCTCCAGTTCCTGAAGGGCTCAGCTGCTGAAGGCAGACAAAGCATCAGATGCTTCTAAAGTTTAATGGCTGCGTCTCTATGATATGACCCTGATCACGGGGCTTAAGTGAGCTGCCCTCGGCCAGACAGGATTCAGACATTCTCAGATGCTATGTGAAGGTTTATGGAGTGTCCTCGCTGCATGTTGTCATCATCCTCCTGCAATCAAGTGACTATTAGGGTCTCCATTGCATCTCCATGACAGGAGCATTATCAAAGAGGGTATTTGGGCTGCCATAAGCCAGACTGGAGTCAAACATTCACAGGTACAATGCGAGGATCTATGGGGTCACCTCACTGCATGTCATCATCATCCTCCACAAATCTATCAGCTATGAGGGCTTCCTGAGCGCACCTTCCTCATCTGTCCAGTGTGAGGGCCTCATCCCAGTCATCGCCGCCTCCAGGTACGTCATCACCCTCACCCCCATTCACGTCCTCCTCATCGGAGGAGACGTGCAGCTCCTCCATCTCCTCCTCAGCCAGCTCGTCTCCCCCTTGGAGCGCCAGGTTGTAAAGGACGCAGCAGACCATGACGATGTGTGACACCCTCTGCGGACTGTATTGCAGGGTTCCACCAGACTGGTCCAGGCACCAGAACCTCATCTTCAGCATCCCGATGGTTTGCTCCACCAAGTTGTGAGCTGCAGCATGAGCCTCATTATAGCGTCGCTCTGCTGCAGTCTGAGGCCACCGCACGGGTGTCATCAACCACGGCCTCTGTGGGTAGCCCTTGTCCCCGAGGAGCCAACCCTGCAGCTTCTGTGGACCCTGGAGGATTCCAGGGATCTGTGAGCGACTCAGGATGTAGGCGTCATGCACATTCCCTGGAAACCACGCGCAGATCTGCAGGATGTGTTTGTGGTAGTCGCACACCAGCTGTACATTCAGCAAATGGAAGCCCTTGTGGTTGATGAAGTCCACTGAGTGTGGCGATGAGACCTGAGTGCCACATGAGTGCAGTCAATCGCACCCTGCACCTGTGGGAATCCCGAGATCAGGGGGAATCCAATGGCCTTTGCATCCTGGCTGTCCTGGTCCCGGGTGAAATGTACAAAGTTGTGAGCCCTTGAGAAGCTGGCATTCATGACCTCATGGATGCCTTTGTGGGTGACGGATTGTGAAATCCCACAAAGGTCACGAGTGGAGCCCTGAAAGGAGCCACTGGCATAGAAACTGAGCAACACGGTCACTTTCACAGCCACTGGCAGTGGATGCCCTCCATGTCCCCTTGGTGCCAAGTCCTGCAGTAAGTGGCAATTTGAGCGACCAGATCCCTAGGTATGCGCACTCATCGGCGACACTGGTTCTTGGTCATCTGCAGGAATCTCAGGCGGTGCCTATAGACCCTGGGTGTCACTCAGCACCGACCAGCCACGGCTCACTGTCGCTCCTGGACTGTATGTGCGGAGCCCCAGAAGCCCCTTCTTCCTGAGGTTGCTGCTCCTGCATTTGCGCAGCCAGGAGCCTCAGTCACTCTCTCCTCTGTCTTCTATGGTCTCTGTAGGCCATCAGGCATACAGCTAGGTCACCAGGATCCATGATCCTGACATGGTCCTCCTGCAGCATGAGAGAGAGAGACATGGTTACCATGGCTGTATTTAGCACCTTTCCTGGCCCTGTGTGACCACCCCATAACGCTTCCCGGAGAGTGCTGACCACCCCTCAGATGGCCACAGATGATTGCGCTGCATGGCTGCCCTGTCAACCTGTGACATGGGGGAGAGTGCTCCTAACCAGGATGCTGAGATCGTAAGGGATTGTGAGCACCTCCAGCAGTGACTGCTACATGGTCAGCGTTGGCGAGGAGATTCTACAACGTGTGCAGTCCAACTGCTCCGCGGTCCAGAAAAGTGGTCACGGATTCGCAGGCTGTGCCTGGGGGGAATGGTGGGGGGCAAGGTCTGGAGCACTTGGTAGCACTTTGGTGCTTCTGCATTGCTTATGTGGCCAGGCAGTCTGGGAGCCCGGCCCCAATCATATCACTATGGCTGCACCTGAACTATCTCAGTTGCAGAGGAAAGGTCAGTTTATACAGATGTCCCTACTTCGTGGCCACTTCCCTTGCCTACCGTGCCCCCCACCTCGATTTCTTGTGTGCGGGATCCAACGCCAGAGCAGCAGTTGTCCCTCCCCCCGACCCCGACAACAGTCACCTCCGAGGCTGGGTAGCAGTTGCCCCCGGACACTCTCCTGACAACAGGCACTTGTCCAGCACTTGTTGGACATGGAAGCAGCATTCATAACGTGGTTCAACAGGCTGATAATCAGCTTGCTAATCCTTCTGACGCTTCCCCACCATTCCCAAATGGGAACAAAGAGTGTGCCAAGAGACAAAACAAACAAACAACGCCTTGCAGATGAGAACTTGCCATTGTATAGTCTTTGATTTGAGGGAATGTTGGATGCAACCATTCTACCTTGTCCATAGTATTGAGCCCCATATTCACACATAAAGATTAAACCCCATAAAATTCCCATATCTCAATGTATGAATGCCAATGGCGCTTGAATTCTGGTTTAAGATTTATCCAGCAGTGAGGCAATAGGCTGTGAATAGCCCTTTACAAACTTTCAATCAAGAAATTCAAACAAAATAAATCAGTAAGAAATATAAACATAAATGAGTTGCTTAGGGTTTGTGGGAAGGATCTAGGATGGACCACAGCACTGCAGTTCAGAGTTAAGTCTTCCACATGAAGTCTACTCTCTTTGAGCAGGGATCACAGTCCATGGTTTTCCAAATATTGGATTTATGAGTGTGCTGGAATACAGCTCCTTGATTTACTTCTGGAAAGGAAAGGTCTACTCTTGGAATACGCAAGAGAAAAACAAAGCCTCCAGATGCTATGTTTGGTAAAGCCCAAACAGCTGTACCAAGTCTAGCCAATAGCAGAATATGGACTAAAGCTGAGGATACTTTCCTTGTGACATTGTTGGGCTGATGCTACAGTGCAACATTCCCAGTGGAGCTTCACACTCAGAGGGAGCCGCTTGCAAAGAATCATGCACATACAGCTGTTTTGAAAATGTGGTTCTTAATTCCATTCTTCTGCAGTGTAATTTATTGTATCGCATGTTTGATTTGACTCCTAGAATCATTAGTCATCCCCTCTTGCCATGTTATTTCTCACCCTTTAATGCAAAATGTTGACTTGCAGAGGTTTTTGTTGTCAAACACTCGGTGCCACAGTTTGTGGAAGGCTGAGCTGGTGCAGCTGATCCGGTGTTGGGTCTCCTTGTCAATGATGGCCTTTTGAGAGAGGTAGCTACCAAGATATGAGAAGTGCTCAACATATTCCAGAATCTCTCCTTCAACATATTTAGGAGGTGGAATATTTGGCTAACCAGATGTGGGTTGATATGTCATGAAAATATAATAATTTTCATATATTATTGTGATTTATTGTAAAGGTAGGTTAATAGTTTGGGTTAGTTTTTCTGTGTGTAGGTGTGGTGTGTAGGCGTGTGGGTTTTAATTGAATCGCAAACAGCAGGTCTGGGCGCTTTGATGTGTTAGAAGGGAAACTAGGTTTGAAATGCTAAATACGTAATCATGGTTGAAGTTTTAGAATGTGAGGTGTGAGGAACATTTGCATTTTTGGATAAACCAGAATCATGAATTTCAAAGAGATGGTAAGGTGTTACACCTAGCCAACAGAGGCTAAGCCAAACAGTCTGTTTATTTTTCACAAAGATTACTGATAATATGAGTGCTATGAAAGATTTATATTATGGAAAAAGTTGCAAAGACAAATTGAGACAATGGGATTTACATAAAAAGGGAGAAACCTGTATAAAGGAGATGAGGTTATGTGTAAGAAGAAGGCATTGTAAGGTCCAACAAGTGTAAAAAGCCTCCAGCCTCTATGTACCAAGCTGCTGTCTCCACGAACTGAAACTAAGAGAATTCATTTTAAATATCACCGTCCAGGGTAATGTGCACGTTGCCTGGGTCTGTTGAAACCTATGTTGTTTTACTGTTGCCTTAACAGAGGTGTTAGATTAATTAGGGGAGCTAGGAGTTATTATAGTCATAATTTGTAGACCTATGTATGTGCTTAAAATCATTTCTTTTATTAATAAATGTTTAATTTAGTTTTGTGAAATACCTCTAAGACTCAGTGGACTTATTACTACTGAATTCAAGACACGCATCTCGAAATAAAAATACAAATTGTGAAAACAGTTGTGACAGCTGTTTCAAATTTCCCTCTAGGATTTGAGCAGCTCAGCATTTACCATCCGCTGTGCCATAACAGATATATGAGTTCTGTTTCCGTAACATTCAAGGACAGGCCAAGCCTCTTGGATGCAGAATTAAAGAGGTCGAGAGTGGCATGAAAATCTGGTGCAGACTGGGCAACAACACCGCAGTCATCTGAAAACTCATGGATGTCTATGGTGGTCAGTTTTGTTTTGGCATGGAGGCAACTGAGGTTAAAGAATTTTCATCTGGGCAGTATTTAATACTCACAACAGAGGGCAGTTGATCTTTGATGTGGTGAATAGATTGTAAATAGTATGAGGGCTATCACACAGCCTTGCTTGACACTGGTCTGGATTTTGAAGGCATCTGTCATTGCCACACTTCTGTCCTGCAGTGAGACCTGGACTGTGTATCAGCGACACATAAGAATGCTAGAGGAATTCCATCAGCAATGCCTCCACTGTATTCTCTGGATTCAATGGGAGGACTGTTGGACAAATGCTAGTCAACTTCTTGACGTCAACTGCACAAGCATTCAGACAAAACTCCTGCAAAATCAACTTTGATGAATTGGACATTGTGCCCAGATGGTCGAAAAGCGTTTCCCCCACCAGGTCCTGTTTTCTCAAGTCTCAATTTGCCAACGTTCCAGGGGAGGACAAAGAAAATACTTCAAAGACACTCTGAAGCTCCCCCTGAGGCACAACAGAATTGGCATTATGACTAGGAGGTGCTTGTTGCCAAATTGTTCAAAATGGTGACAACTTGTCCATCAAGCTGCATTACATTTTAAGTCAAAATCCCTTAATGATGAGGCAGAGCGGCAGCAGAGAAGGAAAGAAAAGGAAGGAAATCCTGCACTCCGGATCCGACTACCTCATGGGGCATCCTGCCCAATGTGCCCAAAGATCTGTAGATCAAGAATCAGCCTGATCAGTCACATGAAGACCCATGATAGAAACTCACGATCCTGAGTAAATATCATCCTTGGATTGACAGCGATGATGAATGCTTAATGAATGGTAACTAAGCACTCACAAGAGCATGAGCTATGCTTGGATGTTGAAAACTCTTTGATCCACTTGATCCTGTCCTTCTAAAATTTCCACACGACAACATCCAGCTATTTCTTCAATGAGTCCCATGTCTAACCCATCTTCTGGTTTACCTACTCCAGTTGTTAATCCCCTCCATACAAAGAAATGTTTCCTGACAGCTGTTCTGAATCGTTCCAGGCTTTACAACCCTGCCCTACTTCCCTCATATCTGAAAGCTTTGCTCTTGGTTAACACTAGCACTGCTTCAGTGGTGCATGTTCCATGGGTCTGAATAGTGTGTGGACTTTGGTTACTGTGCTTTTACTACAGAATGTGTCTCGCAGCAAGAGGCTTGAAGAGAACTGGGGAAAGACCAGTGGACCCGTCACAGGCACGATTTAGCCTTGTGTACATTGACACAACCCGACCTCTTCTCCCAAAGTCATAATCTCTTGGGAGATGCAACGAAAGAAAAAAAACATCCTTTAGGACTAAAGCATTGGGAAAATCCTCTCCAACCCCCAACTGCCATTAAGAAAGCTCTGGTAGATTGTTGTTCCTCATGAGGCTCAGCAGTCAGTTGAGAGAGGAGATGCCTGAGAGAATTCAAGCTCAAAGCCCTGGAAAGTACCTGAGACCAAAGATATTTTCGGCAAATATTGGCCAGTCTCCAGCAAATTGTTTCTTGGAATTCCTTTTTGGTACAGGGCTGCCTCAGGGAGATGAAGAGTTTTTTTTTAAAATAATAAAGACGTGAGAAATGTTATAAAACATGTCTCCTCATGTGACTGTCACATGAGTAGGGACATGTTATACGTGAAATTTAAAACATTTTATTTTATTTTTATTTAATGTTGGAAACCTCATCCCATCTGTGGATGAGGTTGCCAAAAAAATGCAAAGGCCGCTTGGCCTTTTCGCCTGCCTGCCAACCGTAAGGTTGGACGGGCAGTGAAAAATTTAACTTAATTGAGAATTTAATGGCCTCAACAGGCCTTTCAATTGTCGGCGGGTGTGCTGCTGATTTCAACGCGTGCCCACCGACAAAAATATTGCACAACTGGGTGTTGACGTTGGGATGCTTGCCTGACGTCAACGTGCATCATTTTACACTCCAGCAGGTCTGGCACCCGCCTGCCTGCGAAGATAAAAATTTTGCCCCGGGAATATTGTGTCCAGTACTGGTCTCTTTATTTAAAGAAAGATGTAAATGCATTGGAAGCAGTTCAGAGAAGGTTTACTAGATTAATGCCAGGAATGGGCGGGTTGTCTTATGAGGAAAGGTTGGACAGGTTAGACTTGTATCCACTGGAATTTAGAAGAGTAAGAGGCGACTTAATTGAAACCTTTAAGATCCTGAGGGGTCTTGACAGGGTGGATGTGGAGAGGATGTTTCCTCTTGTGGAAGAATCTAGAACTAGGGGTCACTGTTTAAAAATTAAAGGTCATTCATTTAAGACAGAGATGAGGAGAATTTTTTCTCTCAGAGGGTTCTGAGTCTTTGGAACTCTCTTCCTGAAAAGGCGGTGGAAGCAGAGTCTTTGAATATTTTTAAGGCAGAGCCATAAAGATTCTTGACTAACAAGGAGGTGAAAGGTTATCAGGCGTAGGCAGGGATGTGGGGTTGAAGTTACATTCTGATCAGCCATGATCTTATTGAATGGCGGAGCAGGCTCGAAGGGCCGAGTGGCCTACTCCTGCTCCTAATTCATATGTTCGTATTTTCTGAGGGGTAAGGGGGAATGGAAGCATGTCCATTTTAGTGCAAGGGCAATGGAGGAGATGGCATGGCTGCTGTGAAAGGTGATGCTATAGTCACACAGTACTGTCTCATCATTGAATGCCTCTGACTTTACTCCAAGTCTTAATGGATCACAGTTCTTAAACTAATCTGTTGGCCCAGTCTGATCTAAGGTTCTGCCTTTTCCCTAAGTCTTGGTCAGTGTGGTGTCTGTAGCTGAATTTCCCAATCTCTCTCTCTCTCTCCCATTGTATAAAATATGGAAAATGAGGATTGCAATTGCGAAAAAGGACTTGGCAGATTTCTGAGTAACGGTGAATGAATAAATAAGGCCAAGCACAAAGCTGCCCACAACACACAGCTGCCATAATCTGGGGTAGTCCGTCTGTAGGAGCAGTCTGTGTTTCCAAGTGGTAGGGAAGAGAAATCTTGATCATGCCACAGATGATGAATGTCAGCAGGCAGGCTTGTTACATCTGGTTAAAAATAAAACAGGCTGTGGGTGGTGCAAGAAGCTTTATCTGTTACCTGGTTTGGAACTCGTCCTGCTGTGCCGAACGTGTTTCCAATACGTGTCCAAGTTCTCTGCAGTCTTGGCTATCTGGTGGCCCAGCTCATGTTCCCGTTGTATTCAACTAAACACTTAGATTATTTCTGGCTGCTTTGAGACTGAAAGAGCACAGCAGGGCAGATGCTGTTCATATTGACAGGCTCGACAGTGTCATCGGTGTGTAAACATGAGGCAAGACAGCACAGCTGAGACTCACTGAAGCATCTCTTCAGCACACCTGAGCTGCATCTGTCGGTTCATCGGGTCTCCTCACCCCAGTGCACTTTACATTCATTTCAACAATGCCCTGAGGGCTCTCAAGACAAATGTAGACAACGAAGGCCCTTCAACCCATCCGAAATGATCCATTTGGAAAACCCCACTGCTTTCACATTGCAGCTTCCAAACTGTTTCTTAAATGAAAAGCAGGAATATTGCAGAAACTGGAAATCAGAAATAAATGCTGGAAATGCTCAGCAGGTCAGTCAGCATCTGCAGAGAGAGAAATGTAGGGTTAATGTTTCAGACTGATGACCTTTCTTCAGACCAGCTGGCCATTCTGCAATGCAAACCCCATGTTTCTCTCTCCACAGAGGCTTCCACATCTGCTGAGTGCTTCCACTTTTTCCTGGCCTTTCTTAAATGAGTTGCTATGACGCCTCGAAGATGGTAACAAGTTTTTCCACTCATCTTAACATCAGTTTTCAATTTACCTTCTGCCAGTTTGAACCTGTTGGCTTCTTGTCCTCCTATGTCAAAACCTCAACTCAGAAAATCCCAAAGCACTTCACAGTCAGTTAAGAACTTTCTTTTTGCCGCGTAGTCACTGTTGTAAAGTATGGAACCCTGGTATGATTCTTTATAGGATCCCTTGATTCCTTTATCAGAAGCTAAGAAATAGGAGCAGGAGATAACATGGTCCTTCGAGATAAAAGCAAGTACTGCGGACTACTGGAGATCTAGAACAAAAACAAAAAATACCTGGAAAAACTCAACAGATCTGACAGCATCTGCGGAGAGGGATACAGTTGATGTTTCGAGTCCATATGGTCCTTCATCAAAACTAAGGAAATATAGAAATGAGATGGTAGAAGGGGGTGGGACAGGAGAGCTCGATAAGGGGCCAGTGACAGGTGGAGGCCAAGAAGAGGCTACCAAAGATGTCATAGACAAAAGGACAAAGGGGTGTTGACGGTGGTGATATTATCTAAAGGATGTGCTAATGGGGACATTAAGGGAAGCAAGCTAGTGGCAGATGGCTCTAGTGTGGGTGGTGTGGGGGGAAGCGATGGAAATGGGCTAAAAGGTGGAGATGAAACAGTAAATCAAAATAAATTTAAAAATTTCTCGAGCCTGCTCCACAATTCAATAAGATCATGGCTGAACTTATAAATTAATTCCACTTTCCCGCTCTCTTTCATGAGATTGGGGGCTTGAATTTCCTCGGACACCCGCCTTGTATTTCAAATGTAGTTATGCTGGTGCAGTGGTAGAAAAATGGAGGGAATTCAGGGCCTAGTTGTTTCTGGTCTCGTTCCATAAATCAATCAACTGCTAAAAGCAATCTCTCCGCGGTTCTTCTCTTCATCATCTCTGGGACTTGAATATCTCCATTTTGTTTCTGATCGTAAAGTTGGACGCTGCCTGGGCAATGTCCAACCAAAGGGGGGATCCTTCTGCTCTGCTGGCGGGACCAGAAGATTCCGCCCCCTCCATATTGCACCTGTAGTGTTCAATAGTTCTGTGATTGATTATGTGAGTCTGGTAATGCCACGAACACCTCTTTCACCTTCACCTATTTCAACACCTTTCCTACAGGAGGTGCCTGTTACAACTTATGGTCTGCACTAGATTTTCAGTTGAGATCTACATTACTGGGCTTTCCCATAATTGGATCCCACATTCCTTATGATCAGCAGTTTTCCCGGATGACCCAATATCTAGTCAGACAACAGTCGGGCACAGTTGTAAAGATACAAAAATCCTCATTACAGACAATTTGCACATGTGCATATGTCCTATCCTCTAAAGGTGAAATGGATGCATAATAATAGTGAGACAAGGACAATTATAAAAGCTAAATAATTTTACAATATTATCCCTGTTGGTGAGCTAATCTCACTTTTCTGACTTGACTCTGACCAGGTTGGCACTAATTTTAAGAGCTTTCACCCTCTTGGCCTATTCCTTACCTGATCTGGACAGACTGCCCGCAGATATTCCCGCTATGTTTTTTTCTCAGCTGGACAGGGAACCAAAGGTTTGACCTCTGATCTTCACTCCTCATATTCAGGAATTGGCCAGTTTATCTGCCAATCAAACCCTATCCTCTTCCCCACTTCATGGCCTGTATGACCCAGCCCCCTTTCCTGTTAAGGATCATCGTGGTGAAAGACTTGTCAAAGGAATGTGAACAAGCTGGGCATAACTGGATTCTGTTCCATCCTTTAGATCCCAAGGTGCCTTCAGTTGGCATGGCATTCTGGGATATATATACAGACCGCCACCTCTTCTGTTTTGACTGGTAAAAGAATTAAACCAGAAGTTATTAGATGGTATACAGAGAATGAGAGAGATGTATAAAGGAAAAGTAAGAAAGAGGAAGAGGACATGTTTCCAGATCATAAGAAATAGGAGCAGGAGTAGGCCATTCAGTCCATCAAGCCTGCTCCACCATTCAATAAGACCATGGCTGACTTTACTTTGCTTTCCTACCTGTCCCCCATAACCCTTGAATCCCCTGTCAATCAAAAATCTTCCTAACTCACCCTTGACTATATTCAATGAACCAGCCTTCGCTATTTGAGGAAGAAAATTCCAAAGGCTAATGACCCTCTGAGAGAAGAAATTCCTCCTCAGCTCTCTCTTAAATCAGACCTCTTAATTTTAAACTATTCCCTAGTTCTAGAATCCCCCATGAGAGGAAATATCCTCTCAGCATCTACTCTGCCAAACCACCTCGGAGTCTTAATTTTCAATAAGATCACCTTTCATTTTTCAAAACTCCAGTGAGTATAGGCCCAACCTACTCAGCCTTTCCTCATAAGACAAACCCTTCATCCCCAGAATCAGCCTAGTGAACCTTCTCTGAACTGCTCCCAATGCAAGTATTTCCCTCTTAAAATAAGGAGACCAGAACTGTACACAGAACTCCAGGTGCAAATCACCAATTCCCCGTACAGTTGTAGCAAGACTTCCTGACTTTTATACTCCATCCCCTTGCAATAAAGGCCAACATTCCATTTGCCTTCCTATTTTTTTGCTGCACCTGCATGCTAACTTTTTGTGATTCATGTACAAGGGCACCCAGATCTCTCTGTACTGCAGCATTCTGCAGTCTCTCACCATTTGAGTGATATTCTGCTTTTCTATTCTTCCTGCCAAGATAGACAACATCACATTTTCCCACATTATACTCCATCTGCCAAATTTTTTCCCACTCACCTAAACCATCTCTATCCCTATTGAGATTCTTTGTATCCCCCTCACAACTTGCTTTCCTACCTATCTTTGTATCATCAGCATAATTTGGCTATAATAGAGACTGACCCTTCATCCAGTCATTAATAGAGATTGTAAATAGTTGGGGCCCCAGGACTGATCCTTCCAATGGCACTCGACTGGTTACAGTTTGCCAACCTGAAAATGACCCATTTTTCCTGACTCTCTTTCCCTATTAGTTAGCCAATCCTCTAACTATGCTAACATATTAATCCCAACATGATAGATTCTTATCTTGTGCTGTAACCTTTTATGTGGCACCTTATCAAGTGCTTTTTAGAAATCCAAATACACTACATCTACTGGTTCCCCTTCATCCACCCTGCTTGCTGCATCCTCAAAGAACTCCAATAAATTTGTCAGACACAATTTCCCTTTCATAAAACCATGTTCACTCTGTCTAGTGATAATCTTCCAGTCTTCCTTAGATACAGGTTAGTGCCAGAGGACTGACAATTGTGAATGTTACACTCTTGTTTAAAAATGGACGCAAGGATAAATCTGGAAACTACAGGCCAGTCAGTTTGACTTCAGTGGTTGGGAAGCTTCTGGAACTATAGTTCTGGGCAAAATAAGTAATCACTTAGACAAGTGCAGGATAATTAAGGAAAACCAGCATGGATTCATTAAGGGAAAATCATGTTTATCTAACTTGCTGGAGCTTTTTGAGGGGGTAACAGAGAAGGTTGATAAAGGCAATGTTGTTGATGTGGTGTATACGATTTTCAAAAGGTATTTGATACAGTGTCACGCAACAGACTTGTGAGCAACATTCTAGCTCCTAGAATAAAAGGGAAAGTGGGCACCTGGATAAGAAATTGGCTGAGTGACAGGAAACAAAGAGTAGCGATTAATGGAGGTACTTCAGATTGGAAGAAGGTTTGTAGTGGAGTTACGCAGGGGTCAGTGTTGGGACCCTTGCTCTTCCTGATATATATCTTAATCACCTGGACTGTGGTGTTCAGGGCATGATTTCAAAATTTGCAGATGATGTGAAGATTGGAAACATTGTCAACTGTGATGAGAATAGTCTTGAACTTCAAAAGGACATAGATATGTTGGTGGGTTGGGTAGACAAGTGGCAGATGAAGTTCAATGCAGAGAAGTGTGAGGTGATTCATTTTGGCAGGGTGATTGTGGAGAGATAGTATAAAATAAAGGGATAAACTCTAAAGGGGGTGCAGAAACAGAGGGATCTCAGCGTATATGTACATAAGTCATTGAGTTCAAGAGTAAGGAGGTCATGTTGAACTTGATTAACTCACTAACTAGGCCCAGTGAACCAGGTTTGATCGAGGTAGTCAAAACGGAATTGGGTTGCTACCTGAAGAGAAAGAATGTGCAAGGTTACAGGGATAAGGCAGGGGAGTGGAATTAGGTAGAATGCTCCTTCAGAGCGCCAGTGCAGACTCGAAGGGCCGAATAGCCTCCTTCTGCACTATAAAGATTCTGTGATTCTGTGACTGTTTGTGGATCCGGTAGTAATCCAGAGATTATTTGTGGTTCTGCTTTTTATTTTGGTCCCTAGCTGCTCATACAACCTCAGCAGAACCTCTTTCTTGGTCCTGCCTATGCCATTGGTACCCACCTGGGCCACAACAGCTGGGTCCTACCCCTCCCACTCCAAGATCCTCTCCAGCCCCATCAGGCCGCCAATGGAGCCTTTGGGGCTCATGCTTTCAGTTGCAGAGAGTAGTGTCAGTCGCCCAAACTATACATGCCCCTGCTATAGCTACATACTTTTTTTCTCCCCCCACTTGAATAGTCCCCTGCACCTCATTGCCATAGCCAGATTGCTCTTACTCCCTGCAGCCCCTGCTCTTGTCTGTGTAAGCTGCAAGAACATCGAATCAGTTGGAGAATTGCTGCAAGGCCTGAGGCTCCTTCATTGCTCCTTTTTGGATACCCAAACCTGCCATACTTACAGGCATGTCCCTGAACATGGGATCTGAAGTACCTAGCCAAATGAGTGTCTCTACTCCTGGAACAAAGCGTCCGGGACACGTCCAGTGTCCCTCCCTGGTGGATCACAGTGTTCAAAGTAAGGACTCCAGCTCATCAACTTTGAACCGAAGTTCAAGGCAAAATACTGCGGATGCTGGAAATCTGAAACCAAAGCAAAAAATGCTGGAAAAACTCAGCAGGTCTGACAGCATCTGTGGAGAGAAAGACAGAGTTAACAATTCAAATCCGTATGACTCTTCTTCAGAGCTAAAGCGAAGTAGAAATATGGTGAAATATACACTATTAAAGAGGGGGGGTACAGGTGAAGCTGGATAGAGGGCCAGTGATAGGTGGAGACAAAGGAAAGATTGCAAAAGATGTCATTAACAAAAGGTGAAAGGGTTGTTAATGGTGCCAGTACTGGCTAAAGGAGGTGCTAATTGTGACATTAAGAGTGGAAAGCAGAATGTGATAAAAGCTGGACCAGGGTAAGCACTCTGGAAAGTGACAAGTGGCCCTAGTGGGGGTGGGGTGGGGGGAGGGAAGGTGGTGGGAAAAAAGATCAAAAATAGGCTAAAAGCTGGAGGTAAAACAATGAATAAAAATGGAAATAAATTTAAAAAATAAGAATAATGAAAATAAGTGGAAAAAAATAATAAATAAATATTTAAAAATAAAAATGAATAGAGAAAAAGGGGGGATCAAAAAGGGGGATGGAGGAGAGAGTTTATGGTCTGAAGTTGTTGAACTCAATATTCAGTCCGGAAGGCTGTAAAGTGCCTAGTCGGAAGATGAGGTGCTTTTCCTCCAGTTTGCGTTGAGCTTCACTGGAACAATGCAGCAAGCCAAGGACAGACATGTGGGTATGAGAGCAGGGTGGAGTGTTAAAATGGCAAGCGACAGGGAGGTCTGGGTCATGCTTGTGGACAGACCGAAGGTGTTCTGCAAAGTGGCCACCCAGTCTGCGTTTGGTCTCTCCAATGTAGAGGAAACCGCATTGGGAGCAGCGAATGCAGTAGACTAAATTGAGGAAAGTGCAAGTGAAGTGCTACTTCACTTGAAAGGAGTGTTTGGGCCCCTGGATGGTGAGGAGAGGGGAAGTAAAGGGGCAGGTGTTACACCTTCTGCGATTGCATGGGAAGGTGCCGTAGGAGGGGGTTGAGGTGTAGGGGGTGATGGAGGAGTGGACCAGGGTGTCCCGGGGGGAGTGGTCCATATGGAATGCCGACGGAGGGGGGGGGTGGGTGAAGGGAAGATGTGTTTGGTGGTGGCATCATGCTGGAGTTGGCGGAAATAGCAGAGGATGATCCTTTGAATGTGGAGACAGGTGGGGTGAAAAGTAAGGACAAGGGGGACCCCATCATGGTTCTGGGAGGGAGAGGAAAGTGTGAGAGCAGAGGCGCGGGAGATGGGTCGAACACGGTTGAGGGCCCTGTCAACCACCGTGGGTGGGAAACCTCGGTTAAGGAAGACGGAAGACATGTCAGAAGCACTATTTTGGAAAGTTGCATCATTGAAACAGATGCGATGGAGGCAAAGGAAAGAGGATGAGATGGAGTCCTTACAGGAAGCAAGGTGTGAGGAGCTGTAGTTGAGGTAGCTGTGGGAGTCGGTAGGCTTGTAATGAATATTAGTGGACAGTCTATCACTAGAAATTGAGACAGAGAGGTCAAGGAAGGGAAGGGAAGTTTCAGTGATGGACCATGCGAAAGTGATGGAGGGGTGGAAATTGGAAGCAAAGTTAATAAATTTTTCCAGGTCCAGACGAGAGCATGAAGCGGCAGCAAAACAGTCATCAATGTACCGGAGAAAGAGTTGTGCGAAGGGGCCGCAGTAGGACTGGAACAAGGAATGTTCCACATACCCCATATAGAGTCAAGCATAACTGGGGCCCATGCAGGTACCCATAGCCACACTTGGAGGAAGTGAGACAAGTTTAAGGAGAAATTGTTCAGTATGAGAACAAAATCAGCCAGATGCTGTCGGACCTGCTGAGCTTTTCCTGCATTTTTTTGTTTTTGAACCAAAGTTCCTCGGGTTGCAGCACTTATTGCTGATGTGTTGTTGTGGGTCACACAGGTCTTCACAAGCTTCCCGCGTGTTACAACTGCATTTGCAGTGTTGTCAAACCTTGTTTTTTTCCATCAAATGGATATCTGACCTGCCTGATTCTTAGTGGAGGTGGGTTGTCAAGAGAGATTGAGAGAGAGAAAGAGAAAGAGCGAGCAGCTCTGCTGGCTCGGACTGGTGCTTAGGGGCTTCCTAACAGCCCACACACTGACTGAAAATGTAATTGCTGAGCCTTTGACAGATGTCAGTAAAGGCCATTCTCCAGGAGTATTGGTCCCTTCTCAGAAATGTCTTTCTGAGTTAAGCACTGTTGAAAAACCTTGAAGGCAAAGATTGACTAAATTGCTTACTGGAGACAGCTGATGGACCTCTGTGTTAATCAGGGTGGAAATGCCTTATTTTATGCCACTTAACAGCACGTCAGCACTGACACATCAATCACATCAGAGAAAGTCAAGTCGTGGCACTTTCCTTAAAGCGGCACTGCCCTACACTTCGACCAATGGAGCTTTGCCATAATTAAGTGATTTTTCAGATAGGAGGTACAGAGAAAATAAGGAATACCCATGAACTTAAAGAAAACCTTAGCAGGTCTGACAGCATCTGTGGAGGGAAAGACAGAGTTAACGTTTCAAGTCCATATGAATCTTCATCAGAACTAAAGAGAAGTAGAAACATGGTGAAATATATACTGTTTAAGGAGGGGGTGGGGACAGGTGAAGCTGGATAGAAGGCCAGTGATAGCTGGAGGCAAAGGAGAAATTGCAAAAGATGTCATAAACAAAAGGTCGAAGGGGTGTTGATGGTGGTGATACTGGCTAAAGGAGGTGTTAACGGTGACATTAAGAGTAGAAAGCAGAATGAGCAAGTGATAGATGGGACCTAGTGGGGGTGGGGTGGGAGGAGGGGGCGGTGTGAGAGAAAAGATCAAAACAGACTAAAAGGTGGGGATAAAACAATGAATGGAAATAAATTTTTAAAACAGTAATAGAAACTGGTGGGAAAAATATATATATAAAAATAAATATTTTTAAAAAGGGGATCAAAAAAGGGTAGGGATGAAGGAGAGAGTTCATGATCTAAAGTTGTTGAACTCAATGTTAGGTCCGGAAGGCTGTAAAGTGCCTAGTTAGAAGATGAGGTGCTGTTCCTCCAGTTTGCGTTGAGCTTCACTGGAACAACGCAGCAAGCCAAGGACGGACGTGTGGGCATGAGAGC
Source organism: Cetorhinus maximus (assembly GCF_964194155.1). Taxonomy (NCBI): domain Eukaryota; kingdom Metazoa; phylum Chordata; class Chondrichthyes; order Lamniformes; family Cetorhinidae; genus Cetorhinus; species Cetorhinus maximus. The sequence continues at coordinate 191,577,925 of NC_135880.1, forward strand.
AGGGTGGAGTGTTGAAATGGCAAGCGACAGGGAGGTCTGGGTCATGCTTGCGGATAGACCGAAGGTGTTCTGCAAAGCGCTCACCCAGTCTGCGTTTGGTCTCTCCAATGCAGAGAAGACCACATTGGGATCAGCAAATGCAGTAGACAAAATTGAGGGAAGTGCAAGTGAAGTGGAGCTTCACTTGAAAGGAGTGTTTGGGCCCTTGGATGGTGAGAAGGGGGGAAGTAAAGGGGCAGGTGATGCACCTTCTGCGATTGCATGGGAAGGTGCCGTTGGAGGGGGTTGAGGTGCAAGGGGTGATGGAGGAGTGGACCAGGGTGTCCCGTAGGGAATGGTCCCTGCGCAATGCCACCCGGGGGGGTGAAGGGAAGATGTGTTTGGTGGTGGCATCATGCTGGAGTTGGCGGAAATTGCGGAGGCTGATTCTTTGAATGCGGAGGCTGGTGGGATGAAAAGTGAGGATAAAGGGACCCTATCATAGTTCTCCTTCCTAAAATACATAAACAGGACTGACCCGGTAGACCGATCCTGTCAGACTGTTCCTGTCCCACAGAACCCATTTCTTCCTATCTTGACTCTGTTCTCCCTCCCCTTGTCCAGTCCCTTCCCACTTACATCCATGATTCCTCTGATATCAACATATCAGACAATCAACAATTTCCAGTTCCCTGGCCCTAGCCGCCTCCCCTTCACCATGGACATCCAATCCCTCTACACCTCCATCCCCCACCAGGATGGTCTGATGGCTCTCCGCTTCTTCCTTGAACAGAGGCCCGAACAATCCCTATCCACCGTAACTCTCCTCCGTCTGGCTGAACTTGTTCTGTCACTGACCAATTTCTCCTTAAACTCGTCTCACTTCCTCATAAAGGTGTGGCTATGGGTGCCTGCATGTGCCCCAGCTATGCCTGTCTCTTTATGGGGTATGTGGAACATTCCTTGTTCCAGTCCTACTCAGACCCCCTCCCACAACTCTTTCTCCGGTACATTGATGACAGCTTTGGTGCTGCTCCATGCTCTCGTCTGGACCTGGAAAAGTTTTATTAACTTTGCTTCCAATTTCCACCCCTCCATCACTTTCACACAGTCCATCACTGACTCTTCCCTTCCCTTCCTTGACCTCTCAGTCTCAATTTCTGGTGATAGACTGTCCACCAATATTCATTACAAGCCCACCGACTCCCACAGCTACCTCGACTGCAACTCCTCACACCCTGCTTCCTGTAAGGATTCTATCCCATTCTCTCAGTTCCTTCGCCTCCGTCGCATCTGTTCCGATGATGCCACTTTCCAAAATAGTGCTTCTGACATGTCTTCCTTCTTCCTTAACTGAGGTTTCCCTCCATGGTGGTTGACAGGGCCCACAACCGTGTCTGACCCATCTCCCACACTTCTGCCCTCACACCTTCCTCTCCCTCCTAGAACCATGATAGGGTCCCCCTTGTCCTCACTTTTTACCCCACCAGTCTCCGCATTCAAAGGATCATCCTCCGCCATTTCCGCCAACTCCAGCATGATGCCACCACCAAACACATCTTCCCTTCACTCCCACGTTGGCATTCCGCAGGGACCGTTCCCTCCAGGGCACCCTAGTCTACACCTCAACCCCCCTCCCATGGCACCTTCCCATGCAACCGCAGAAGGTGCAACACCTGCCCCATTACTTCCCCCCTTCCCACCACCTAAGGGCCCAAACACTCCTATCAAGTGAAGCAGCATTGCACTTTCACTTCCCGCAATTTAATCTACTGCCTTCACTGCTCCCAACGCGGTTTCCTCTACATTGGAGAGACAAACGCAGACTGGGTGACCGCTTTGCAGAACACCTTCGGTCTGTCCGCAAACATGACCCAGACCTTCCTGTCGCTTGGCATTTTAACACACCACCCTGCTCTCATGCCCACACGTCCGTCCTTGGCCTGCTGCAATGTTCCAGTGAAGCTCAACACAAACTGGAGGAGCGGCACCTCATCTTCTGCTTAGGCACTTTACAGCCTTCTGGACTTAACATTGAGTTCAACAACTTCAGATCATGAAATCTCACCTTCATCCCTACCCTTTTTTGATCCCCATTTTTCAAATATTTATTTTTATATATATTTTTTCCCATCTATTTCTATTATGATTTTTAAAATTTATTTCCATTCATTGTTTTATCCCCACCTTTTCGTCTATTTTGATCTTTTTTCCCACACCACCCCCTCTTCCCACCCCACCGCCACTAGGTCCATCTGTCACTTGGTCATCCTGCTTTCTACTCTTAATGTCACCATTAGCACCTCCTTTAGCCAGTATCACCACCATCAACACCGCTTTGACCTTTTATTTATGACATCTTTTGCAATCTCTCCTTTGCCTCCAGCTATCACTGCCCTATCCAGCTTCACCTGTCCCAACCCCCTTAAACAGTATATATTTCATCACATTTCTACTTCTCTTTAGTTCTGAAGAAAAGTCATACAGACTCGAAACGTTAACTCTGTCTTTCTCTCCACAGATGCTGTCAGACCTGCTGAGTTTTTCCAGCAATTTTTATTTTTGTTTCAGATTTCCAGCATCTGCAGTGTTTTGCTTTTATATTAAAGAAAACCTTGTTTTGATATAGCTCCTTATCATTTAGAATGCTACAGTTTTTGAGCGCAGAATGTAATCATTGTGTCACCTCTCTGAAAGAATAATCCAACAAGGCCCAGCGTTTGTCAATATCCATTTAGGGTTTTAGTCCAGAGAAAGACTTGCATTTATATAGCGCCTTTCACAACCTCAGAATGTTCCAATGCACTTTACAGCCAATTAAGTACTTTTGAAGTGTAATGCAGGAAGCAGGGCAGGCAATTTGCACACAGCAAGCTCCCACAAACAGCAGCTTGAAAATGGCCAGATAATCTGTTTATGTGATGTTGCATGAGGGATAAATATTCAAGTAGTCAGGACATCAAGGAGAACTCCCCAGCTCTTCTTCCAAAAGTTCCATGGGAACTTTTATGAGAGGGCAGCCGAGTTCATGGCTTAATGTCTCAACTGAAAAATGATCACCTCTGACAGTGCAGAACTCAAGTGCGCACCTGAATTTTGTGTCCATGTGTCTGGAATGGAACTTGAACCCACAACCACAAGTTCTTGAGCAGAAGACTTCAATACTAAAGCCAGGGTGTTGTCAAGGCTCACAGCCTTTTCTGTTTCCAGTGCACTCAGCTGTTTCTGAAGGCCATGAACATGAATGAAGTTGGCTGAAGACTGGCAACTAGGTGCTGGGGACCTGAGGGGGAGGCTAAGATGGATTAACCACTCGGCCCTTCTGGCTGAAGGTGGTTGCAGGTGCTTCAGCCTTATTTTTTTGATGCGCTGGGCTCCCCCATCATTTCGGCCGGGGACGTTTGTAGACACTTCTCCAGTTAGTTATCTAATTGTCCACCACCATTCACAACTTGATATGTTGAGACTGCCGAGCTTTGATTTGATCAGTTGGTCTGGGGTCACTTTGATTTGTCTATCGCATGCTGCTTCCACAGTTTATCATGTAAGTAGTCCTGTGTTGTAGCTTCACCAGCTTGGCATCTCATTTTTAGGTGTGCCTGGTGCTGCTCCAAGCATGCTGTCCTACACCTTTCATTGAGCCAGGGTTGGGCCCCTGGCTTAATTGGTCATGGTAGAGTGAGGCTATGGGTGAAGGTAGTAGTGGTAATATCAATGAACTGCTAATCCTGAGTCTAAGGCTAAGGCTAATGTCCTGGGTACTATGGGTTCAAATTCTCCTTTGGCAGCTGTTGGAATTTAAATTAAGCTAATAAATCTGGAATATAAAGGCAGTCTCAGTAATGGTGACCATGAAATTGTAAAAACCCATCTAGTTCGCTAATGCCTTTTAGGGAAGGAAACCTGCCATCCTTACCTAGTCTGGCCTACGTGTGACTTCAAACCCACACTGGAAAAACTTGCATTGCTGCTCTCCTGATGCCATAGCTGATGTGATGCCAAGGTTCCAACTTTTCTGAGTTCACTCCCAAAATAACAAGAGTGAAGCTGCAAGAGAGAGGGCAGAATGTCCCTTTTCCCATACTGATGCAACAATAGTAGAGTTGTTGACCAATCGCAATGATCAATTAGCCCACACAACACCCAGATACGAGGTGAGGGAAACCCAGGTGGTGAAGAGCTTTGGGTACCGTAGGTCCAAAGTGACATGGTCCTCCCACACATGCTACACTTACCACACATCCATGTCTCAATTTACTCAGCTATTGTATCCCAGAATATTATTTTATGAAAGAAATCTATCTAATTTGCATTTAAAGAGCCACACTATCTGCTTCTTCCATCTTGCCAGGGAGCCTATTCCATAGATCTACCACTCACTCACTGAGATATCGTTTCCACAGGTTAGTTGGGTTGCCAACTGTGATTAAATGTAATCCTGGAGGTTTCACCAAATGACTTTCCCCATGCTCCAGCCATTAGTCGGCCAACACATCCATTCTTGTGATGTACTGCCTTCCTATGTCAATTGCAGAGCTAAAAGATTCATTAGCCAATTGGATGATGCTTGACTGTCAGCCAAACAGCCTTTTATTTCCCATTTTCAATATTTTTATATCTGGTAGAAAGAAATGTTCAAAGAGAATGACAACAAAAAAAAATACAGTTTTAATGCCCAGATGTTTTTTTCTCCAGGGTTGCACACAGCAGTCTCCTGGAGATTGATCTTCAATTCTGGAGACCCCAAGCCAACCCTGGAGAGTTGGCAACCCTACACATTAGTTCTGAATTTACCCCACTCTAGGTGCAGGCCATGTCCTCTGGTTTTACATTCTGAACAAGGTGAAATTGTTTGTCATGATACTCTGGTACTATATGGCGAATTTGTGTCCCAGCGTAAGATCCTCTGTTCTATATTCTGGGTATTTTATGTGACCACGGACGCCAAGGGAGCGGGATAAATTGGGTCAGTGATGCAGGAGCCAAGTTTCCCCTCATCAGCAATTCCCTGCGCGGACTCTAGAGTGCAGTGGGCACAATCTCCAGAGCAGCAATAACAGACAAGGGTATAATCAACCAATCTCCCAGTGGAGACCAGTGGTAATTGACATTCCTGAAACAGGATGTTGATGCATGGAGGAGATGCAGCTAGAATGGACAAACAGAAGCTTCACAGGTTCTTCGCCCCCCCCACCACCCCCCCCTCCCCCGCCTCAACCTTGCAAAAATTAGGAACATTCCTGTGTGAGGTTCTCTTGATAATAGGATCCGAGCGCATCAGTGAAGCTGCATAACTTTTCTTTATTGAGAGAGTTTATTGACTTGTTCAGTCTCACAGCTCTACTCCCACTCAACCCTGTGTCCCAGCTATCCCCTATTTATATGTGCTCAGAGACAACTAATACCTACCACCTGTCTTTAACCTTAACAATGTAATTGACAAGACATTAACATCTCTGTGCCCACCCATCTAATCCCTTTCCCTTTCCACCAACTCACCGGTTGTGCTCAGTTCATAGCACCCTCGCCTTTGAATCAGAGGGTTGTGGGTTCATGTCCCACTCCCGGAAACCAAGAACTGTGATTGTACTCGAAAGAGTTGCAATCTGTGACTGTTGATAACTCGAAAGAGTTTCCAGGATTGGTTTGGAGTCATCGGGGATTGTGGGTTAAAATGGAGGACAAACTGGGAGTAAAATCATAAGGATGTTTTAAAAAGGTTTCTTTTTTTCCCTTTTTTTGGGTCACTTCTGTTTGACTGACAATCAAAAATCATACAATCAGATAAGGAAGACTCTTTTTGTTTCCCAATTGGAGGGAGAGGGCGGGGGTTCAGTGAGGATGGGCGGCCAATGGTGGGCGACCCAAACCACCGGGCAACATGTTGTTCAGGAGCAAGTAGCCCATCACTGGCAGTGTAGATCTGTGCATCTCATTCTCCACCTGACGGGACATCTCGACCTGATTACCCGTCAACGGTGATTACACGGGCTGGGGAATTGACTTAAGGCTTCGAGCTCGGCTGGCTGCTTTCACAGAGCAATAATACCATTTATCACATTCAGGCGGAGAGCAGCAACCATTTCTAACTGGCCGTCAGGGAAAATAACCAGTGTGAAATCTTTCTGTCATCAAAAGCAATTGCAGAAGTCTTCCTGTGAAATCCAAACCGAATCGGCGTCTCTCGGACTATAACAAAACAGCAGAAAGTGCCCTGTTGGAAATCGGGAATTAAAAACAGAAAATGCCGGAAAATCTCAGCGGGTTAGGCAGCGTCTGTGGAGAGAGGGGCAAACTTTACACTTCAGCTGCTTGAGCTTTCGCTCCAGCCAGATGTGAAATCGCCCGTGAGCCAGCGTCAATCGGGCAGCCTAATAGAAACGAATTGTTTATTCTTCTTCACTTTGCATTAAAAAAAGGTTATTTCTCGATGTGCTTAAGGATGAGAGCCTGGTGCAATTTTATTAATGCAGCTGGAAATTGGCTTTTCGCACCAAAAGTCAATAATTTGGTAAGGGTGCCTTGGTCCCAGAACTCAGAAAAGACATTGAAAATCCCTGAAAATGACTAAAAATGCCACACTTAACAGTTTCATTGCTGCACACTGGCCAGTTTCTTCGTCAATTAAATCTTTTTGGATATGAAAGGTTTTTAAAAACCTGCCTGCGAGTCTCGGTTGCGCCTTAGAAAGTGAACGCAATTTGGAGACCCTCCTGAATTATTGAAACCTTTCTGATTCCAGGGTAGGGCGGCTTGACTTGAGCCAATTGAATCTTGAGCCAGCGTAAAGGATGGCGGAAGACACGACTTCAAGTGGATTTGAGCGCAACTCTGCTGCGTTTAAAATTCCGCGATTTATTCTTTTTTTTGCGCTGGTTTGGCCAATAACGCCCGGACTGAGCAGATAATACTGGCGCAAACAAGCGGAAGCTTAACACAATGAAATTCTGCCTCTCTACTTCGAAAACAGTCGTGGGAGGTGGAGGTGGGGGGTGGGGACGCAGGAGTCCCAGGCCCTCTCCAGTATATTCCTCAAGTTACCATTCTCCACATGTGAGATAAGGTGTTTCCTGTTTTTGAGTTTGTGTTGTTGGCGTGTGATACCTTCCTGCTCACGATTTTCCATCTTCTTCGCACCCTTGGTTCCAACATATGATGCTGGCAGCACGCAATCCGTGGCAACAAGAAATTTGACTGCGTAAGGCATCACTGCCACGTCTGACCCATTCCAGTAGGGTCTGCTGGAGAGCGATCAGAAACAGGAGTGCAGGTCCATGTAATTCTCCTTGCCAGTACAGGGTGCCCAGATTCATCCTAGGAGCTGTGCTCAGCCCTCTTGCTCTAACAGTAATCGATTATCTAACTGTTTATGACCCAAAAACTTCACATACACCAACACAGCAGATCTGTCCTGTACTGGACCTGAAGTGCTTTTACCCACTCATTCATCGGGGAGCCCAGGCTGTACAGTATACAGGTGCACAATTAGAGCAAGTTCTTAACATAGGTGTCAAAGTGTCAAATTCTGTTACCCAAACTGCACTATAAACTGAGATAAAAGCAAAATATTGTGGATGCTGGAAATCTGAAACAAAAAATGCTGGAAAAACTCAGCAGGTCTGACAGCATCTGTGGAGAAAAAGACAGAGTTAATGTTGCGATACCGTATGACTTCTTCAGAGCTGTCCTGAAGAAGAGTCATAGGGACTCGTAACATTGACTCTGTCTTTCTCTGCACAGATGCTGTCAGACCTGCTGAGTTTTTCCAATTATACACCTGAGATCTGATAATATAGATGTATGTCTGTTGGTATATACACTACGTACATGATAACAACCCTTGAATTAGTTAATTATCTTCCTGATGGTTCAGAATAGGCTTGAATATCCCAAGGCTCTATTCGAGGAATAAGGAGAGTATTTTCCTTGTATCCGAGCCAATGTTTTGCCCTCAAACCGCAACTCCCAAAAAACCCATTAACTGCTCTTCCCTCTCCTTACTCTCTAAGGAATCTTGCTATGCACAAATTGCTTGCTTCATTGCCTATTTGACAGATGGCTGCACAGTAATTTATTGTGCATGAATCTCTTTGAGACATTTGAGGGAAACTGGTCAGTGTGTTAATAAGCAGAGGAAATGAATTAAAGAGGGGAGAGATTAGGAGAATGTTATTTTTATGCAGAGGGTTGTTGGGTCATGAAATGTCTTGTCAGAAACAACAGGGGAGGAAGCACTCAAACAGCTTAGAAAGGAAAGTGGCTCAGTGACTTGCACTCTCACCTCAGCCAGAAGCGTTTGGATTCAGGCTCTGCTCCAGAAATGTGAGCACATAATCTAGGCTGACTTTCCGGTGCTGTACTGAGGGAGTGCTAAACTGTTGGAGATGCTGCCTTTCAGATAAGCTGCTAAACCGAAGACCTGCTTGACCTTGCCGGTGGACATGAAAGACCCCGTGGCACTATTCGAAGAAAAGCAGGGCCATTCTCCTCAGTGTCCTGGCCAATACTTATTCCTCAACCAACATCATTAAAATAGATTATCTGTTCATCGAATCATTGCTGTTTGTGGGATCGCGCTTTGTGCAGATTGCTGCATTTCTAACGTTACGACAATGACTATGTTCATTGACTTTAAAGTGCTTTGGACACTGTGTTGTCAGGAATGATGCTATAGAAATGTAAGCCCTTTGTTCTTTTGGAAATGTAAAATCCTAAAAGGATATTAGCAGGTGCCCAAGAAAAGAGAAATTGTGGATGGCTCTTTCAGAAAGCTGACACAGGTTTATATAGCACCTTCAAAGTAATGAAACAGCTCAAGGCACTTCAATGAACTATAGATTTTCTCTAAATTTGGGGGCACTCTGATTAATGTTGGGATTATTATTCAACTGGTTTCAGAGTTTGAGCAGCCAATGACAGTGAATGCATTCTGTACAGCTGATAAAATTATAACGTTGCTGTCAGACTCTTATCATTGCCTGATTATTGAATTGTAATATCCAGTTGGTCAGCAGGAAGTAACAAGCAGTGAATGTTAGACGGAGAATAATAGCCATCTGGGTGTAATTATAACGATTGCAGTTGGGCCTGTTCCTGCGTTGTGGGAGGGGAAACAACTAATGGCAGTCGGTGATTACAGGAAGTAATCTAATTCAGGGGTCCAGATGGTTTCTGTATTTTCTTTATTCAACACTCTGATTGTTCTCATTATCAAACACCTCAATGTTCCATATACCCTTTTCTACCCTGTGATGGAAAACTGTAGCTCAGCTTTGTCACCTTACAACAGGATAAAGTAAATGGTTTTGATGTCCTACAGATAAGGGTTGAGGGGAATGTGAGGTATAGATTATCAATAACATAATTAGTAAGGAAAAAAGTAGAATGACTTGCACTTCTACAGCAACTTTCACAATGTCAGGATATCCCAAAGTGACTTATTGCAACTTATGTACTTTTTGAAATTTAGGAAACATGGCAGCACTGCGGGTGTACCTAAATTAAGGATGGGCAACAAATGTTGGCCTTGCTAGCAATGGTCACTTTGCATGAAAGAATAAATAAAATGATGCTATGAATTGTAATGTGATAATGACCAGATCATCTGATTTTAGTGATACACCTGGAGGGACAAATATTGACCAGGGATCTTTTACATCCACCTGAGAGCCAGGCAGCTGGACCCTGGTTTGTCATTTCATCTGAAAGATGGCACCTCCAACAGTGCAGCCCACTTTAAGTACTGCACTAAAGTGCCAGCCTGAAAGATTGAACCTGGCCTTCTGCTGGGCCAGCTGATTTTTCTTTCATGGGATATGGGTGTCGCTGGCAAAGCTAGCATTTGTTGCCAATACCTGATTACCCTTGAATTGAGTGGCTTGCTCAGCCATTTCATATTTTTTTGTGTGTGTGTGTGTATAAGATGATTAATAAATAATCTTATGACATCAGTAAAAGTCAGACACACTGTGGAGGTGAATCTCACCCTGAACCTATTCTCCACAGTGGATCACAAAGTAATTACTGGAATCCACACAGCCACTACTCCCTAACTCATCTCATATTGTCAGCTGTGGCTCAGTTCATAGCACCCTCGCCTTTGAATCAGAGGGTTGTGGGTTCACGTCCCACTCCTGGAAACCAAGAACTGTGATTGTACTCAAAAGAGTTGCAATCTGTGACTGTTGATAACTCGAAAGAATATCTCATATTGTCTCTCTCTCGCTGTCTGCTTTGTACAGCAGGAACGTGTGTCAGTGCTGATCTTACTTTATTGTGATATTCATTGGAAATGGATAACATTCATGGTTCTGGAGAGATCAGTTTAATGAGACAACTGTAACATAGCTTCAAGGGTACATTGCATGAGCTAGTATTTCTGATGCACAGCAGGCTGCCTAATTCACGCCAGCTTGCTTAGCCATCCATTAACTTTAACTTGGGCTATAAATCAGGAGTGTTGATAGTTCCAATACCTCTTCAAATAGTAAGCATATCTGTGAGTTGTTTAGAAAAAAAAGAGTATTTATTCACATATATAAAATGTGAACTTACAGTGCTATCCAGGGCCTACAAGCGTTTGTTGCTAACTGAATCACATGGAGAGAAAAAATCAAGGAATCATCTGATGCACAACTTGATGAGTCATATGATCAATTCCATGCCTCAGACATACAACCAATGTTACACAGCGTTCCCCTCAAAGAAATAAGAATGTGCTAACTATTTCAGAATTTAAAAAAAACACATACATAAAAAGATTCTGGAATGTAACCCAAATCAGAACATAGAATAGTTACAGCACAGGAGGCCATTCAGCCTGTTGAGCCTGTGCCGCCTCTCTACAAAAGCAATTTAACAGGAATTATAACAATAGTCCTTCAATCGAGGTGCAGGCTGATGCTCTTTTTCAAATCTCTAATTGGTGATTGGTGTTTGTCTACCAGGAGTTTTGTATGCTGGAGCTGTTGTTGCTCATGTTGGAGACTGATTAGTTCAGAGGACCACTGGGAATCTCCATTTCAGAAAAGTTCTCCATCTCAGAAATTTTGTTTACAGGTGACTCATCGGCACAAATCAATTGATGCCAATTCCTGTAGTACGATGACTTGTGAATTGTAACTTTAGGACCCACCACATTTTCTAACACTTAAAGTACTCTGGCCAAGGAGTTTTCTTCGCACAGTATCATCAGGGTGGATTTTCTAAAGTAGCAATGCTCTCGTGGTAATATTGCTCTCGCTGTTTCATGCCGACAAGTACACAGATGTCTTTCTCAGTTGGATATCTAGACTGTAGGAATGTTGCTGTGATGTGAAGTATTGTCATACAACTATGATTCATAAGTCTTTGTGCAGGACTTGTACCTATATCTTCACTTGACGTAATTGTACCAACTTCACAGAGCTAAAAACTGATTAAGTTAATTCCTTGCATTTTGTTTAACAACCTTGATGGCATTCCCAGTTTTGCCAATGGACTGTGGGTAGTGAAATGGTGGCATCTCTGGTCAAAAACCCTTGGCCAGTGCTGCATTTCTGTGAATACAACTTGTGGACTATTACCCATTAATATGATCCAAAAGCAAAATACTGGGGATGCTGGAAATCTGAAATAAAAACAGAAAATGCTGGAAATACTCAGCAGGTCTGGCAGCATCTGTGGTGAGAGAAACAGAATTAATGTTTCAAGTCAAGCCTTCCATCGGAACCATTACGGGGCTAGCTAGCATCCCAAATCCCTCAGAATGCCATGCCGAGTAAGTGAGGTGAGGCTGGCGACTAGGTTAAAGTAATGGTCATACACACTGAACAGGGTATGGCCATGTAACTCACAAAGATGAGCCCCATCCTTTGATCAAGGCATACCCACAATCTCGTGATGATGTCATTATTTGGAGAACTACCGTGGCGCAAACAATTAGTTCACCTGGAAAGTAAAAGTGGAGGGATTCAGGCACTTCTGGCTTGACCCCAGACTAGCCTTATTAAATAATAACACGCTGTTGTTTCAGGACTGGATGACCTACTGCAGTGTAGTTCAACAGTTGTCAGCATGAATCACCAACTGGATAGATTTTGCAATGATTAATTACTTCCAGCTCATCTGTAAAATCACAGGTGTTAACATCTGGCAAGTATGGTCTGCTCAGTATCCCTGCTATTGTCATCTTTCCCCCTTTCTTGTAAGATACTGTCAGGCAAAGCTTTTGTAGTCTTCAGCTTTCTTTGAAGTCCCTTAGGTTCGCTGTTCAGTGGCTTGAAAACTATTAATTCTGATGGATGACGATCCATTTCAATGTTCACTATATTCTGGTCATAGATATAAACTTCAAGTTTATCACAGGCAAACACAATTGCTAGATTTCTTTCTCAATCTGTGTGTATCTCTTCTCTGCTGCTGTGAATACCCTTGATGCTTTTGGAAGAGGTTGTCCATTCTGTATCAATACTGCCCCAAATCCAAACTTGTAGAGTGAATTCTTCCTTGATAATCCCTAAGGACTGGTTTGCTGGTGACTGCTACTTTTTGAGTCATTGCAAGTTCAATTCCTGTGACCCTCCCCAAGACTATTCTGTGCCATTCTGTATTAATTCTGAGTGGTTTTTGTTATGTCTGACAGATGTGGGAGAAATATATTCAGATATTCAAGAATCCCAAGCAACCACTGGATCTCTGCTCCATCAGTCAGCATCTCTAAAACTGCTTGGACTTTGCTTGCAGTCAATACAGTTCTGTTCCTGTAGAACGTGTCCTATATAAGGAAGTTCTCACCTACAAAGTTTCATTTTGTCAAGGTTTAGCATTGCACCATCATTGCATCAATGTGGGAATGCTTCTAGGTTTTTTTTTAATTGTCTTGAATCTCTTCTTTAAGTGGCTCTCCAAAACCAACCACCACAAAATTATCTGCAGTGACTTCTTTCCCTTGAGGTTCTTCAAGCGGCTTGTGAGCCTTTCATAGAAAAAATCTCTGACTGATCCCAAATGGCAAATGCTTTCAGCAGTATCACCTAAGAGGCATGTGGAAGGTCATAAGACATGATGACTGTTCACTGAGACTCGTGCCAAAACCCATTTCAGGTATTGAGGAAGATGAAGACTTTATACCTATGTACGAATACAGCTACATCTTCAATAGTTAGAAGTGAATAACGTTCTTGCTTGATAGCCCTATTTAAGTCTTTAGCATCTAAGCAGATGCATAGTGTGCACTTTGTCTTAAGTACGACCACCATTGAACTAATCCATGAGGTTGACATAATTAAAGAAGCGATGATGTTCTGACTGACCAAACCATTCCGGTTTTGAGTTCCAAAGAAGAGTCATATTGGACTCAAAATGTTAACTCTGATTCTTTCTGCACAGATGCCGCCAGGCCTACTGACTTTTTCTAGCACTTTCTGTTGTCCAGCTTATCCATTAAAGCCACTGGTACATGACACAGGACATCATGACCTGACCTACTGCCTCGTTGAGCCTGATTCTCAACTTCTCAACTCTCCCTCAACTTGTCCTACCCCATCACATAATACCCAAGGATGTTTCAGTATTAAACTGTCCTTGGTTAGTGGCTTGTAGTCATTGATCACATATATTGATCATGTATATATGGGCCTGTAACAGGTTGCGCGGGAACAAACAAGAGGGAAAACCCTTCTAGACCTTGCCCTCTCCAATGTACTTGTCTCAAATGCATCTGTCCATGACAGTATCGTTAGGATTGACCACAGCACAGTCCTTGTGAAGACAAAGACCTGTCTTCACATCGAGGATACCCTCCATCATGTTGTGTGGCACTATCACCATACTAAATGGGATAGACTTCGAACAGATCTAGCAACTCAAAACTGGGCACCCGTGAGGTACTGTGGGATATCCACAGCAGCAGAATTGTATTCAACCACAGTCTGTACCCTCATGGCCTGGTATATCCCCCACTTCACCATTACCACCAAGCCAGGGGATCAACCCTGGTTCAATGAAGAGTGCAGAAGGGCATGCTGGGAACAGCACCTGGCAGACTTAAGTAATTCCACAACCAACGGATCAGATCTAAGTTCTGCAGTCCTGTCACATCCAGTCGTGAATGGTGGTGGACAATGAAACAACTAACCGGAGGAGGAGGCTCCGCCAATATCCTCATCCTCGATGAGGGAGGACCCCAGCACATCAGCGCAAAAGGTAAGGCTGAATCATTTGTGACCATCTTCAGCCAGAAGCGCCGAGTGGATGATCCATCTCTGCCTCCTCTGGAAGCCCCCAGCTTCAAAGGTAGCAGTCTTCAGCCAATTCGATTCACCACATGTGATATCAAGAAACAGCAGAAGGCACTGGATACTACAAAGACTAAGGACCCTAACAACACTCCGGCAATGGTGCTGAAGACTTGTGCACCAGAATTAGCTCTGCCTCTGCCCAAGCTGTTCCAGTACAGCTACAACACTGACATCTATTTGGCAATGTGGAAAATTGCCCAGGTATGTCCTGTACACAAAAAGCAGGACAAATCCAGATATGGCCAATTACTGCCCCATCAGTCTACTCTCAATCATCAGCAAAGTGATGGAAGGTGTTGTCGACAGTGTTATCAAGCTGCACTTACTCAGCAATAACCTGCTCACTGACGCTCAGTTTGAGTTCTGCCAGGGACACTCAGCTCCTGACCTCTTTGCAGCCTTGGTCCAAACATGGACAAAAGAGCTGAACTTCAGAGGTGAGGTGAAAGTGATTGTCCTTGACATCAAGGCAGCATTTGACCAAGTGTGGCACCAGGACCCCTGGCAGAATTGAAGCCAATGGGAAGCAGGAGGAAAGCTCTCCACTGGTCGGAGTCATAACTTAGTACAAAGGAAGATGATTGTGGTTGCTGGGGGGCAATCATCTTGGTCCAAGGACACCATTGCTGCAGCAGTTCCTTAGGGTAGTGTCCAAGGCCCAACCATCTTCAGCTGCTTCATCAGTGGCCTTCCCTCCATTATCAGGGCAGAGGTGGAGATGTTCACTGGTGATTGCAATTTGTTCAGTAGCATTTGCAACTCCTCAGATTCTGAAGCAGTCCATGCCCATATACAGCAAGACCTGGACAACATTCAGGCTTGGGCTGATTAGTGGCGGGTCATATTCGCACCACACAAATGCCAGGCGATGACCATCTCCAACATGAGAGAAACTAACCATCTCGCAGTGACATTCAATGGCATTACCATCGCTGAATCCCCTTCTATCAACATGCTGGAGGTTACCATTAACCAAAACCAAAACTAGAACCAGCCATATAAATAAAAGCCTGTCCACCATCTACAAGGCACAAGACAAGAATGTGCTGGAATACTCTCCACTTGCCTTGATGAATGTGACTCCAGCAGCACTCAAGAAGTTCCACACCATCCAGGACAAAGCAGCCCACTTGATCGACACCCCATCCTTCCACTGCCACCGACGCACAGTGGCAGCAGTGTGCACCATCTACAGATGCACTGCAGCAACTCACCAAGGCTCCTTCGACAGCACCTTTTAAACCCATGACATCTACCACCCAGAAAAACAAGGGCAACAGATGCACGGGAGCACCAGTATCTGCAATCCCACACATCGCCCTAATTTGGAACTATATCTCTGTCCCTTCATTATCACTGTATCTAGAGCCTGGAGTCCCATTCCAAACAGCACCTACAACAGATGCACCGCAGCAATTCGAGAAGGTAGCTCACCATCACCTTCTCAAGGGCAATTAAGGATGGCTTGCCATCCTTGACACCCACATCTCATATAAAAATAAAAGGAATATTGTTATTACAGTAGGTGTTCTATTAGTGCCATCATTATTGCATTTAATGATGTTCATCCCCCAGACAGTCCTTCCCACACAGCATAGGTCACAGTCATGCTTCCACTAGCTTACAGTCCATCTTATACTTTAACTAGACTCTAGTTTAGGTGTAACTCACTCCGAGTCATCCAAACCCCAAGAGGGATTACCTCATTGATGGCAAAGTCTCCTTTTGTCCTTGGGGTTCTTCCTCTATTGTTCTTGCTGTCTGTGTGTGTGTATGCCGGCAATTCTTTTACATGACAGTTTGCTGTGAAATGCTTCCTCTATTCGCCCCTGTTGCACATCTTTCCAAAGGCTGAATATAACTACCCTGTGGAGCTCTTGTTTCCCTCTGCAGTTCTGGCACCTCTTTGGGAATTCTTTAGCATTGTCCTGAAGCTCTCCTCTGCTGTGCGCCAGCGTTTCTTCAACTTTATGTGCTGCACTCACACTCTGTGCCTCCAACTCCCTGATTACATTAAGTTGTAACACAATTGCTTTCAGCTCTGTGAAAAATCTTATCTGTCTTCATCAAAGATAGGCTACCCTCTCGAAGCAGTGTCTCCCTCTCACTCTTGAATCCACAATTCCTAAGATGAGTTGGTCTCTGGATATCTTTGCTGGCTTCACATGACTGAACTTACACTCTTTTTCAAGTCTTTGGCGTGGTCTAAATACTAGTCTTAAGTTGCACTAGCATCCTGCATTCTCCTGTGAATCCATATCTCTCAAAAGGGATACTCTTTTATGGTTAGTAGTACTGAGCAGATTTCCCTAACACCACTCTATCTTGTCTCTGTCTCCATCCTTGGCCAGTCCCACCCTGTGGAGTCAAAATCTTGCACTTCCTCACCGATTACTGTGAGGAGCGTCGACACTAATTTCAGCATTCGGTGAAGCCCCTTCACTTGAATCTATTCCAATTTCCTGCAACATTCACATTGTGAACTTGGAGACCCTGAGATGATGGCAGAGCACCTCCCAACATCATCGTGCATACCCCTCAGTTTTCATGTAAATTTAAAACATTAGCACCAGCTACCGAACTGTCCGCCAAAATAGAGAAAAATATTTTAATCAATCACGACAACTGCTATCATCATCTGTCAACACCTCTTTATTAAGTTGGTGTAGCCTTGAGTTGCTACGATTGGTATCAACCTTTTATTTAAGTGCATAAAGCGGTGATTTCCAGGAGTAACAAGTGTTTGCAGCTTACCAAACCACACCAGAGAGAGAATACAAAAGAATGCTCAGTCACATGATGAATCCATCACCAATACAGCCAGCACGCACCACACTGACCCATATTTGAATTCCCATTGCAGGAAACTGTCTATCAGGAATGTTAACACAGGACAGTGACTCCACAACACGTTCATTTTGTCAGTTTCATAGCAGCTCTGAGATTATTAGCAAATCTAATTATTAGCAAAACTGATTAAAAAATGATGAGTAAGAAAAGGCCGTTTTGACAACTCACGCCATCCAATGTCTAAGTCAATTTGTCCAGCATCTAACTCATTCTGCCCAGTGTCTGACTCTCTTTATACAGTGACCCTCTCTCACTCTGCTCCAATGTCTAACTCACTCCACCCAAAATCCATTCCTTACTCTGCCCAGTGTCCAGCTCACTCTATCCAATGACCATCTCACTTGACTCAATGTTCATCTCACTCCCCCAATGTTCATCTCATTCTACCGGTTGCCACTTTGTATGTCTGAGTTTCTCTATATGTCTGCATTTCTGTGTTTCTGTCATTTTTTTTTATATATACATGTTCATCCATGGGATGTAGGTGTCACTGGCCAGGCCAGCATTTATTGCCCATCCCTAATTGCCCTTGAGAAGATGGTGGTGAGCTGCCTTCTTGAACCACTGCAGTTCTTGTGGTGTAGGTACACCCAAAGCACTGTTAGGGAGGGAGTTCCAGGTTTTTGACCCAGCAACAGTGAAGGAACAGCGATATATTTCCAAGTCAGGATGGTGTGTGGCTTGGAGGGGAACTTGCATGTGGTGGTGTTCCCATGAATCTGCTGCCATTGTCCTTCTAGGTGGTAGCGGTTGTGGGTTTGGAAAGTGCTGTCTAAGGAGCTTTGGTGAGTTTCTGCAGTGCACCTTGTAGATAGTACCTGCCTAGTGGTTGTCACTGTGCGTCAGTGGTGGAGGGAGTGTTTGTGGGTGGGGTGCCAATCAAGTGGGATGCTTTGTCCTGGATGGTATTGAGCTTCTTGAGTGTTGTTGGAGCTGCACTCATCCAAGCAAGTGGAGAATATTCCATCACACTCTTGACTTGTGCCTTGTGGACAGGTTTTAGGGAGGTCAGGAGGTGAGTTACTCGCTGCAGGATTCCTAGCCTCTGACCTGCTGTTATAGCCACAGTATTTATATGATTAGTCCAGTTCAATTTCTGGTCAATATTAACCCCCAAGATGTTGATAGTGGGGATTCAGCAATGGTAATGCCACTGAATGTCAAGGGGAGATGGTTGGATCCTCTCTTGTTGGAGATGGTTATTGCCTGGGACTTGTGTGGATTGAATGTTACTTGCCACTTGTCAGCCCAAGCCTGGATATTGTCCAGGTCTTGCTGCATTTGGACATGGACTCCTTCAGTATCTGAGGAGTCGCGAATGGTGCTGAACATTGTGCAATCATCAGCGAACAACCCCACTTCTGACCTTACGAGGGAAGGAATTTCATTGATGAAACAGCTGAAGCTGGTTGGGCCAGGTGTTTCTGTGCATCTGTGTGTATATCCGTGTGCCTGCATATTGTGTGTCTGTGTGTGCATTGTGATGGAATCTGAGATTTTAAAGCTTGTATTTTTGACGAGATTGAAATGGAAATTTCAGCCCATTGAAAGGGAAATTGAACCTTTGGGTTTCTAAGTAAAGTAAAAGAACAACTGAAATGGAAATAGAAACTTCGGGTTTCAAGGGGAACTGACACTGGTTGATACTATATAAAAAAGACACAGAGTCTTTTATGCTCAGATCCTAGAGGTGCAGTACAGGCAGTCTGATGAAAATGGACGCTGGATCCAGGAGCTGGGAATCAGTAAGCACAAAGTTGCTCCAGCTGTTTCTGTTACTTGAAGGTAAAATGGTGGATTCACACCATCAAGACCATTGTGAGCAGAGTAAAGGAGGTTCGGCAGACATGTGCCATTTTGTTGACGACCATACCCATGGAACTCCAGTTGGTTGGGCGATGCTGCCAGTTGCAGGATCAGGCTGAATCCTCGAAGAAAAGGAGCTGGAATTCTACTGGAGAAAGTTTGGAGCTTTGAAGGACTTTGTGGCTGAAATTGGTGTCATATATACTGAGAGGGCCGCCCAGTAAATCTGTGTGACCTATCTTACATAGAAACATTGAAACTAGGAGCAGGAGTAGGCCATTTGGCCCTTCGAGCCTGCTCCACCATTCATCATGATCATGGCTGATCATCCAACTCAATAGCCTGCTCCCGCTTTCTTGCCATACCCTTTGATCCCTTTCGTCCCAACAGCTATATCTAACTCCTTCTTGAAAACATACAATATTTTGGCCTCAACTACTTTCTGTGGTAGTGAATTCCATAGGCTCACCACTCTCTGGATGAAGAAATTTCTCCTCATCTCAGTCCTAAATGGTCTACCCCATATCCTCAGACTGTGACCCCCGGTTCTTGACTCCCCCACCATTGGGAACACCCTCCTTGCATCTACCCTGTCTAGTCCTGTTAGAATTTTATAGGTTTCTATGAGATCCCCCCTCATTCTTCTGAACTCCAGCAAATATAACCCTAACCGACTCAATCTCTCCTCATATGTCAGTCCCGCCATCCCAGGAATCAGTCTGGTAAACCTTCGCTGCACTCCCTCTATAGCAAGAACATCCTTCCTCAGATAAGGAGACCAAAACTGCACACAATATTCCAGGTGTGGACTGACCAAGGCCCTGTATAATTGCAGCAAGACATCCCTGCTCCTGTACTCGAATCCTCTCGCTATGAAGGCCAACATACAATCTGCCTTCTTTACTGCCTGCTGCACCTACATGCTTACCTTCAGTGACTGGTGTACGAGGACACCCAAGTCTCGTTGCACATTCCCCTCTCTCAATTTATAGCCATTCAGAAAATAATCTTCCTTCCTGATTTTGCTACCAAAGTGGATAACCTCACATTTATCCACATTATACTGCATCTGCCATGCATTTGCCCACTCACTCAGCTTGTCTAAGTCACAATGAAGATCTCTGCATCCTCCTCACAGCTCACCCTCCCACCCAGCTTTGTGTCATCTGCACATTGGAGATATTACATTTAGTTCCCTCATCTAAATCATTATTATATGTTGTGAATAGCTGGGGTCCCAGCACCGCTCCTTGCGGTACCCCACCAGTCACTGCCAGCCATTCGGAAGAAGACCCGTTTGTTCCTACTCTTTGTTTCCTGTCTGCCAACCAGTTTTCTATGCATCTCAATACACTACCCCCAATCCCGAAAGCCTTCTGAAAATCCAAATAAACCACATCCACTGGCTCCCCCTCATCAGCTCTACTAGTTTAATTCTCGAAAAATTCCAGTAGATTTGTCAAGCATGATTTCCCTTTCGTAAATCCATGCTGACTCAGTCTGACTCTGTCACTGTTTTCCAAGTGCTCAGCTATTAATTCTTTTATAATGGACTTAGAATTTTCCCCACTACCGGTGTCAGTCTGACTGATCTATAATTCCCTGTTTTCTCTCTACCTCCCTTTTTAAATAGTGGGGTTACATTAGCTACCCTCCAGTAGGAACTGTTCCAGAGTCTATAGAATCTTGGAAGATTACCACCAATGCATCCACTATTTCTATGGCCTCTTCCTTAAGTACTCTGGGATGTAGATTATCAAGCCCTGGGGATTTATCGGCCTTCAATCCCATCAATTTCTTCAACACCATTTCCCTACTAATACTGATTTCTTTCAGTTCCTCCCTCTCACTAAACCCTGTGTTCCCCGACATTTCTGGTATGTTATTTCTGTCCTCCTTTGTGAAGACAGAACTAAAGTATGTATTTAGTTGGTCAGCCATTTCTTTGTTCCCCATTATAAATTCCCCTGTTCCTGACGGTAAGGGACCTACATTTGTCTTCACCAATCTTTTTCTCTTCACATACCTATAGAAACTTTTACAGTCAGTTTTTATGTTCCCCACAAGCTTACTCTTGTACTCTATTTTCCCCTTCTTAATCAATCCCTTGATCCTCCTTTGCTGAATTCTAAACTGCTCCCAATCCTCAGGTCTGTTTTTTCTGGCCAATTTGTATGCCTCTTCCTTGGATCTAATACTATTTCTAATTTCCCTTGTAAGTCTTTGTTGCATCTGCTATTTAATGGGTAATTTATAGTTTATAATGACTGCAATTTGCCTTTTAAATTACATTTAATTTATTTTGAGTTTGGTTTGATTGTTGGAAGTTACAAAAAGTGAAATATTTTACATTGGTTTTCTCCATCGGTCATTTAGTTAATTTGGTTCTTTTGGTTTGTTGGTCTTCATGGGGATCATAGCAGTATGTCTGTATTTGTGTGTGTGTGTGTGTGTTTCCCTTTGTGGATGTCTGTATGCATGTGCCTGTATGTGTCTCTGTGTTTGTGGATTCTTATGGATGTGCTTATTGACATAGATTTAAGAGAGGATCTGGAGTCCCTCCTGTGGTTAAACACTGTCTAGATTTGCATAGAAAGACTGGTGAGAGATTCTAGGATTATGAGCACATGTGTAACTCACACCCCAACAAAAATTTGGGCAGGAGAAAAGAAAATTGTGAGGAAGCCAAATTTAATGTGAGATGCTGATCACGGTCCATTGTAACGACGCTCTGACATGCTGTGATGAAATTCCTCCTTAGTGAAAAACCAGTATACTCTGTTCTGTGATTTTAGTACTATTGCTATTTGCAGAGAAAGACATCATCCTCGCACTGTTAAGTTACATATTTTAATACTACAAATGTCTGTTCGTAAAAATCCCTTGGACATAGCAGGTTCAACAGGAGGGCTCTGGGCTGTGAGATTGGAAAGAGTTAATCCCTTGGAGATTAGACTCTTCTTCATAGCAGCTAAGAAATGTTTTACCAATTTAAATCAGTCACGTTTCTCTGCAAGTACCACTTATGTAACAGTACCCACTCTTGCACTCAACCCAGTCTAATTAATTCAGTGCAGGGCCCCTGACATAGGCTGTCATCAGTCCCAATCCAAAACACTTTCGCCTCCCACAACAATCTGGGGAAAAATAATTCCTGTAAAATTGTAATTGATGGATGTTATTTTGTGGTTGGGTCAAAATCCTGGCGCTCCCTCCCTAACAGTGCTATCCACACAGGCTGCAACAGGTCAACAAAGAGGCAACTTAGCACCATCTTCTCAAGGGTAACTCAGGGAATGCAATGATTGGCAGCCTTACCCATGATACCCGCATACTGAGAATAAATTTTTAGAAATTATGCAGCAGAGTTAGGAAAATTAGAGCTGCAAAAGACTACTTAAATACAATTATAATAATTGTATATTGCCATTTATTGAAGGAACATTTATTAACAGAAAGTAGAAAGTAACACATTTAAATAAGATTCAAACTGCATACAAAATAACTTGCACAGTTGTTCTTTTGGCTTGGATTTGGAAATTGGCTGTCGGTCTCCTCAGTGAACAGCGAGCTAGCACCAGTGCTTGTGCACGTGTCAACCTTTGGATATTTTCATACTCTGGTACTGTCCGTGACCCACCCTCATCTCTCCCTCCTTATTGTACTGTGAGCATTCTCAAATTTTTGAAGTCAATGTTGTTTGGGAGAAAATGAAAGTTTTTTTTTTAATTTTAAAACTAAGCACAAATCGTTGGTTAAAATATTGAAGACAAACAATTCTCACATTCATCGGAAAATAGGAACAGGAGGAGGCCATTCAGCTTTTCAACCGTCTTCTGGTATACAACCATTTGGATCACGGCTGATCTGCACCTCAACTCCATTTACCCATCTTTTTTCCATATCCTTTGATAGCTTTACCTTACAAAAAAATGATTAATCTTCATTTCGTAATTTTCAATTGAATCTGCATCCAAAGCTTTTTGGGGAGTGAGTTCCAGATTTCCAATACCCTGTTTGTGTGATAAAGTGCTTCTGTATTTCACTCATGAGTGTCCTAGGTCTAATTATGCCCCTTCTTCTGGATTCTTCGCTTTATCATTTGAAGAAAAACAATTGGAGCACTCCTCAAACTTCTAAACTCAAGGCAAGACAAGCCTAATCTATGCAATCTATCCTCATGAGCAGAATTCTTCCCCCATCGGGGGAGAAGTTTAAGAGTGGGCGCGCTGCCATTTTACGTGGGCGGGCCAATTAAGGCCCACCCAGCGTGACGTCTGCCAGGAAGCGCTGTGCTCTCCCTGTGCGGGCGATGGGGGAGTTCCCTGAGCCGAGAGTGCGTTCTTTCGCGCATGCACACCAAAGAGCGCACTCTTCTCCCTGAGGCTAAGTGCTGCCTCGGGGAGATCGGCACTACAATAAAAAATCTGAAAAATAGAAAAAAAAAATTTCCCTGACATGTCCCCTCATGTGACATTGTCACATGAGTTGGGACATGTCCATAACTTTTACATACATTTTAATTACATTTTTTGAAACCTACATGAAACCTCACCCTGCCCATGGATGGGGTTTCATGCTTTCTCTAATGCCCGCCAGGGCTCCTGGCCTGCCCGCCAAACGTAAGGTTGGACGGGCAGGTCCATTAATTAGTTTAATGACTCTATCAATGACCTCAAATGGCCATTGACAGGTCGGCGGGCGCACAGCTGATTCTGCTGAGCCCCTGCCTACCTGAAAATTTAAATGGGGCGCGGTGATGTCAGGAGTTCCACCCGACGTCATCCCGCGTCATTTTACGTGTTGGCGAGTGGGCCCCGCCTCCCGCTCGCCGACCGGAAAATCCTGGCCCATAATTTGAGGCGTTGAACCCCAGAATCATTATGGTGAACCTGAGTCTACTCCAAGGCCCATATCTCCTTCCTGAGGTGCAGTACCTAGAACAGGCTCCAGATGGAGTCAAG
This sequence comes from Cetorhinus maximus, assembly GCF_964194155.1. Taxonomy (NCBI): domain Eukaryota; kingdom Metazoa; phylum Chordata; class Chondrichthyes; order Lamniformes; family Cetorhinidae; genus Cetorhinus; species Cetorhinus maximus. The sequence continues at coordinate 191,601,803 of NC_135880.1, forward strand.
CTGAAGCACAAATTCCTTATTTTTGAGATAAAGCTTATATTGGCCTCCTTTAGAACTTGTGCACAGGATTTATTAAGCTGTATACATTTCTTTGCTCCTTGACAGCTGCTGATCTCTCACCGTTGAGAAAATCTTCCATAAGCATTAAAAGCAAAATATTGCAGATGCTGGAAACCTGAAATAAAAATAGAAAATGCTGGAAAAACTAGCAGGCCTTGCAGCATCTGTGCAGATAGAAAAGCAGAGTTAACGTTCTGAATCTGTATGGCTCTTCTTCAGAGCTACAGAGAAGCAGGAATGTGCTGGATTTTACACCATTTCACAGGAGGGTGGAACAGGTGGAGCAAAGTGGAAGGTCAGGGATAGGTGGGAGTTAAGGAGAAATTTGACAAAGATGTCACAGACACAGGACAAAGAGAGTGTTCACGGTAGGGTTAAAGACTGAAGAAGGTGCTGATAGTGGCACAAAGGTAAGATAGCAGGATGTGTTAAAAGCAGAACAAGGGCCGGCGCTCTGTGAAAGCAAAACATAAAAACAAGTAACGAATGGCTTTGTGTGTGGGAGGGCAGGTGAAGGGGGATGGTGCTGGGGAGAAAGGATTGGAAAATAAATTTTAACTTTTTTTTTAAATAAAAATTTAAAAATTGGATAAAAATGGAGGCGACAGTTCATGGCCTGAAGTTGTTGAACTCAATGTTAAGTCCAGAAGGTTGTAAAGTGTCTAGTCGGAAGATGAGGTGCTGTTCCTCCAGTTTGTGTTGGGCTTCACTGGAACATTGCAGCAGGCCAAGGATGGACGTGTGGGTATGAGAGCAGGGTGGTGTGTTGAAATGGCAAGTGACAGGGAGGTCTGGGTCATGCTTGTGGATTGAGTGAAGGTGTTCCACAAAGCGGTCACCCAGTCTGCATTTATTCAACAGCTTTAGACCATGAACCCTCCCCTCCATGTTTATCCAAAGTTTTATTTTTATTTATTTTTAATATATACTTTTTATTTATTTTCCTATCCCTTTTCCCCAACCAACCCATCCCCCCCACCCCCCCACACCACCGCCACCCCACGCGCACACACACACACACATACACACGACCATCTGTCACTTGGTTTTATGTTTTGCTTTCACAAAGTACTGACCCTTGTTCTGCTGTTAACACATTGTGCTTAATCACCTTTATGCCACTATCAGCACCTTCTTTAGTCTTTAACACTACCATTAACACTCCCTTTGTCCTGTGCCCATGACATCTTTGTCAATCTCTTCTGAGCTCCCACCTACCCCTGGCCTTCTATATTGCTCCATCTGCTCCACCCCTCTTAAACAGTTTAAACTCTATCACATTTCTACTTCCCTTCAGCTCCGGGGAAGAAAACTTTCCAAACTGACTGCTTGGATCCAAGGTAGAAGACCTCGCACTTACCTTCACATCAGATTCCACCTGCCATGGGTTTTCCATTCCTTGACCTGGTATTTTAGAAGAGACATTAAGCCATTAGTCAAGTAATGCTTATTGAAAAGTTAAATATTGCTCTGCCAATGTCACGATGATTTCTAGTGCAATGTCTTTTTTGGATTTGGACTAGGGTTGCCAACCTTCCAGTCATCTCTCAGAATGAAGGATTAATCCCCCAGATACTCCTGTGAGAGACCTGGGAGATTCTCCCATTCACTCCTCTAGGCACACAACAAACATCAGGGATTAAACATACCCAGAATGCAATGTGACCCCGGTTCATGCACGCATGTAATAGATAGTGCAATTTCTGGTGCGCGGAGAGTAGTGGGTATTATAGCCATCAGCATTGACTGATGACTGTGAGAATGGATGTGTTGGCCAATCAATGGTGAGAGTGTTTGGACATGGTAGTTGGTTATGGGAGGTTATATGATGAAAATGGCCAGAATATGGCCCAATTAAAGTTGGCAATCAAAGAGGGCTCAGGCAATTGAACAGTGTTGGACAAAATGTAGACTAAAGAAAACATTTGTGTTTATACAGCATTCAGGACATCTAGAAGCACTTAGCTGCCTATATGGAAAGGTGGCAGGTAATTTATGCACAGCAGGTCCCACAAACAAATTCCTCCGTCTGGTGTGATACCAGTGGCTCAATAAATGCAAACCAACCAAGGTGAGGCCCATTGCCCACCTCTGCTCAGTGAGCTGGTCTTGGGTGGAGCAGGGATTGGGAGTAAGCACTGCCATTGGCCTGAGCATCTCTCGTACTTGGGACAGGAGGATCAACTTGGGTTCCCGTTCCTGTTCACAATGGTTCACACCAGGAAATGCCTGGGTGAAACAGGCTGCTGATTATCCAGGTTATATCAGGCACTTGAGCAAGATATCGGAGAGTCCGGGAGAAGTAGGGAGCTGTAAACCAGCTAGAAGTCATCAGCTTCGTAGGGGTGAAAGCTAGAAATTGTCTGAAGGGGAAGGGGGAACATGAGAAGGAACCATACTGAATAATTGTGATAAAATGACCTTGCAGTCTGTGGCTCAGTTATAATTATTAATATAGCAGTTTGTCCTTCCCTCTATAAAGCTTTGGAAACAAGGATAAACATCTTTAATTACAGTTTGATTTTCTGCAGGAAGATTTTAGAGCAGTGTCTTTTGTTGAAAGGATTAACATTACACTGATAGAACAATAGAGAGAGAAACATTACAAGGTCAGGGGCGGTGGAGGCAGGTTCAGCACTACACTTAAAGCAGGGCACATGGGGAGTGGGGTGGGCAAGAACAGAAAGATTTGTAATTGTGGAGCAATATTTTAAGAAACCTCAGCGTGATGTGCCGAGGAGTCCATGTGGGAGTTGCCTTACACACATGCACAAACAGACGCACATACGTGTGCACAAACACGTGTATACATGCCCAAACACGTGCACACAGCACACCACATACTCTCGAAAACACAATCTCAGACATATAGGCAGCATAATCTTACACACACGCAAACATGTCCATGCACCAATCATTGGGGTGAACATTACACGTGCAACCTGGGCACCAAGTAGGCTGATGCCTGCTGTGCCAGCTGCTGTTCTCACCCAGCAAAAATCAGAGCAGAAACATGGAAAGCTACTGCACGGAACTCCAACTCACTGGTCCCCACATACTGACTGTAAGATGCACAGAGCGTTACTCCATTACTCTGTATCTCCGAAGCACCACAGCATTGTAGATTCCATCAGCAATGTGTGAAAGTAGAACTACAGGTGACAAGTGAAGAGCGAGGACAATAAAAATGGAAATAAAATAAGTAATTGATTATCTTGACTTCATGGTTTGGAATCCAATGTAGTTTTCTCTCTGATTTTCTCCACTCCACTCCTCTCTTGAAAACACTGCTTTGTGTCGGAGCCTGTCCCTCTGTACTTTTTCTCAGGTTATGGTGAAGAGTGGGTGTCAACAGGTTATTGGGTCATGTGTGGCATCACAACCAGTTTCAAACTTGTCCTCAGCTGATGTTTTTCAGCAGGGTTTATTGGACAGTGATGGGGAATGGGAAACCCCTCACTATCTTGGGAACTGTTCTGTCAGTTGTGTTGCTCTTATGACTGGGATCACCAAACTCAATGGCAGAGAAATTGAATCTGGGAGATCCCTATCTGATTGTGAGCCTTGGCTCAATGGGTAGCTCTCTGTCACCTCTGAATCAATAGATTGGGTTCAAGTCTCATCCCTGTATTCAGCAGTACTGAGTCTTTCATATGGGACATTCACTGTCCTCTCAGCAGTGGGGAGATGAGGAAGAAGTTTTTTTTTACACAGTGAGTGATAATGACCTGGATCTCATTGTTCATGAATTTAGGGGAAGTGGAGACCAGCAATGATTTCAAAAGGAAATTGGATGGGCACTTGAGGTGAAATAAACTTGCAGAGATACAGGGATAGAGCAGGCGAAATGGGACTGACTGGATTGTTCTGTAGAAAGCTGACATGGGCTCGATGGTCAGAATGGCCTCTTTGCCGTGCTGCCTCTATGACTCTATGTTTGTGGGTGTGTGTTTGTGTGGGTTTGTGTACGTAAGTGTGTGAGGAAAAGGGAAAATAATTGACTTAGATTATGAAGCATGGAGAGAAATTGTCACAATTTTCAGTTTTAAACCCATGTTTAAATCTGTTCTTTCCGTCAGGCCATGCTTCCTCATTCACCCTACAGCCTGAGGACAGAGTTGTGGTCGCAGGTCACCCGGTCACCCTGTCCTGTGCAGTTGCAGGCTATCATGGAATTGTTCTGTGGACAAAGGACGGCCTGGGATTGGGGGTCGAGAAGCAGCTGCCAGGTAAGGGGCTCACACGGTGGATTGGCTTCAGGCACTGCACCTCAGGCTAGAGTGGTGTGCTAACCACTGAGAGATAACATTCAACTTAACCAGCTGTCACAGTCAGTAATCCAGAACCTGGTCCAGACAGTTTGGGCGAGTTGTTGAACTATTGTGCGGTGTTAGCAAGCTCACAGCTCATACCCATTCAAATTCCCCATGAGGATACAAACTAAAGCCTTAGTGGGGGGAGCAATAAGGCGAGTGAGATAGGGTTGACAGCGCTGCTTAGATGTATTCTTGGATGTATTACCACCTCTTGACATGTCCATCCTGACAGGGCACCACTTACACACACCAATTGGAAATTAAAGAGAGTCACCATTAACCCATTGGTTAATCCTTCATTGTCAGTCAAACAATCTTTAGGCCACCTCCAAAATTTCATAATTGATAAGCAAAAGTTTAAAGAAATTGGGAAAAAACATCATGTTTCGATGCCCTGTGAATTTTCTCTCTGAGTTTGCTCACAATAGTGCCCAGGAGATTAATCTCAAATTCCTGGAGACTCCAGGAAAATCCTGGATGGGTTCATGGAGGGAGGGTGTGGGAGGCGGCATGTGTGGTTGATGAACCAGCAGAGAGTGGGGGATTGTAGGTAGTGGAGGGGGAGGGTGTGCAGTTCCTCCACCCTTAAGGCTAAGGTTGAGCTCATCAGATGAGTAGAGTTTACAGGCCAAACCAGAATGACTCCACAATAGGCTAACACACCAGTACTGGCCTCAGTTAAGGGGGACTTCCAGGTAGCACAGCAATCGAACCCTAAACAAATCCTCTAGCTATGTGAACCTGCTCATTAGGCAAACGCTGTCTGATGTGCACAATAATTGATGACCCAGTAATTGTTCCTATTAAAACAACACATTAATTAGTGTTTAGAGCACTTTGTAGATTCTACCTGCTATTATAACCCTGCAGGACTGAATGCTGTCAGTAGAATTCTTCAGTGATGAGCTGACACAAACAGAGTTGCATCAAATGGTGGAAAGCAGGTATTGCTGCCTTTAGTGTCAGCCATGACTCAGTTGGTAGCACTTGCACCTCTGAATCAAGAGTTCTGGTTTCAACTCCCACTCCAGGGTTTGAACACAAAAATCAAGGCTGACACTCCAGTGCAGTACTGAGGGAGTGCTGCATTGCCAGAGTTCCATCTTTCGGATGAGACATTAAACTGAGGCTCCATCTGACTGCTCAGGTGGATGTGAAAGGTCACATGGCACTATCTGAAAGAAGAGGAGGGGAGTTATTACTGGTGTCCTTGCCAATATTTATCCCTCAATCAACGTCACACAAAGAGCAGATTATCTGGTCAGCATCATGTTATTGTTTGTGGGAGCTTGCTGTGTGCAAATTGGCTGCTGCATTTCTTACAGTAACAGCAGTGACCGCACTTCAAAAAGTACCTCACGGGCAGTAAAACACTTTGAGACGTCTCTTGGTCATGAAAAGCACTGTACAAATGCTCTGCTGTATCAATCTAACTGAGCTTTGCACTCAGCTTTTCTGTTGCTTGTGAATTAAATAAATTGGAGCCCTGAGGGAATGTGCCATGTCCAGAGCTGTGCTGAAAGTAATTGTGCTGGCTGTTTTTCCCCTCTTGCAGGCTTTCCACGTTACTCCATTGTGGGAGACCATGCCGCCGGCGAATACAGCCTGCGCATTGAGAAGGCAGAGCTCATTGACGATGCAGTGTACGAATGTCAGGCAACACACGTGGCCCTGCGTTCGCAGCCAGCCCGGCTGACGGTGCTGAGTAAGTTGTGCCCTGTGTGCATGTGTGAGTTGTATGTACCTGAGGACTTGATGTATGCTGACACAGCATGTCTGTAAGGAACCTACTGTTCGGTAAGGATGAGTTCAAAGGCAGTACTGAGAACCCAAATTGAAGCATAGGATCCAAGTTCCCTACCGTTACAAACTTCAAAGTAATTTATTGCTCAGCTGCTTTGAGACCAGTCTGAAAAACCTGATAAGGCACTTTATGAGCATAAGTCTTTTTTTATTCTCTACATACTTGAGGCAAGTTTAAAAAAATAAAGTTGACACACATCTCACACACTCTCAAACATACACCTATTTACATATAGCCCCTCGCACTCATATGTGCACACACACACACACACTTACACATGGCTGTTCCTGCTTTTATTGAGCTCTCTTTCAATTATATTCTGGGGTTCCTGATTGAACTTGAGTGCACAGATGCAAAAAATAAATAGAGGCCCACTTAAATCGCAGAAGAATTTGAACACTTTCTGCATGTCTGCCATGGAATGAATAGCGAAATTCACGTACATTTCACGGTTGCCTTCATACAATATAGACACCAGAGTATATTCATATTTTTCCTCCAAAGCTTAGAAATACATATTTATGCTTACCTCCTTAAAACTGCTGTCTTATTTGTGGAATGTCAGCAACCACCCAGCAGCTGCAGTTGACATCTTTTTGTCCTGAGGAGTAAATACTTGACCCTCCATTGAGATTGCACATTCCACATCTACAGAATTGTAAGGCAGCGTTTTGCCAAATTGTGGAGGTAGGGAAGCTGTTTGGAGAGATGGTGGCGTACTGGTAATGTCACTGGATTAATAATCCTGAGGTTCCAGGCTAATGCTCTGGAGACTTGGGTTCAAATCCCCCCATGGCAGCTGATGGAATTTAAATTCAAATAATAAATCTCAGTGATGGTCAGCAGGAAACTATCATCAATTGTCATTAGCAACCCATCTGGTTCATTAATGTCCTTGAGGGAAGGAAATCTGCTGTCCTTATCTGGCCTGCATGTGACTCCAGGCCCATAACAATGTGGTTGTCTCTTAACTGCCCTCCCGCCAGTCACTCAGTTCAAAGGCAATTAGGGATGGGCAACAGATGCTGACCCACACCCCCTGAAGGATTTTTTAAAAAAAGGCTGCAATAAGTTCCCAAAACTCAGTCACTTTTGATGATACCTGACACTCTGGCCAAAGCCAAGTAACCAGCACGCTCGTAGTCACCCTCTTTCTGTCATCCAGGTTTTGGTTTAAGGAGAGCAGGGTCAAAACACATACGCATTTATTTTCCGTCAAACTGATTTGCACTGAGTGCCATAAATACATTGTCACAATAAATATGAACGATTGTCCCATGGTCACATAAAGAAGTACAAAAAGTTTTAAGCTGAATGATTTCATTGCTGTTCACATTTTATTTAGAATGATACTTAAATTTTTAAATTAAATTTGTTTTTAATATTGTGGACAATCCGGTGTTTCGTGATTTCCATAAAATCTGCCAAATCGTAAATTGCATCGACCCCTAAACATAAATACCTGCACTCAGGGCAGTCTTAGTCTACTTTGAGCTTTTCCTGCAGTGAAGAGGAATTTGGAAGGATGCTCCGAGTGCTGGTTAGTCAAGGAAGCATCATAGTGAGTGTTGGTTCGTAAACAGCGCTAACAATGTTCAGTATGTTGTGTTGTGCAAAATGGCAGAAAAACTCAAAGAGCGAGGCATTAATACTGCCAGGACTGTTTGGTATTAGTGAAGCCAGTATTTTAAAGAATTTCAGTGCCGGAGGTCTTGTGGCACAGTGGGTAGCGCCCCGACACCTGGGCTAGAAGCTCTGGGTTCAAGCCCCTTCTAGGACTTGATGGCCATGGAAAGTGCGTTCATAATGTGGTCAAACGGGTTGATTATCAGCCTATGGCAGTCGGTAAGAGTGGGAGAGTTCCCTGGTCAGCCGTACTGCAGAAGACAATGGCAAACCACTGCAGTACCTCACCAAGCATAACCATGGACCAATCACAGAAGTCTATGGTTGCTAACGCCCTTTCAGAACATGCTACCTGAAGAGAGAGCGAGAATACTGCTGGCCAGAAAGCCTGTTGTGATATTAGGAATAAATGTGTCAGCAGGCAGGAATAGCTTGCCATGAAACTATTAGCAGTCATGATGTGAGCACTCACATTCTAGCATTATGGCTGGAAATTATATGCCGGGCTGAATTTTATCAGGTGAGCCCATGAAACCCACACTTGCCACCTAAGGGACCCGCTTGGCAATTTTATCACAGGCGGTCTCCTAATTGGCAACCTGTGGGCCAATCAGAGGACCAGGAGCCCTGACAGCTCAGCAGTGCCACCCGGAGAAGTGGTGACTGCTGAGATGTGCAAGACACCTCAGCAACTCGGCTGGTAAGTAAAAACAAAATGGAAATTTTGCAGGGATGAGGGTTGGAGGGGAAACCCCTCTGGGGAAGTCATTGGGGCTGTGCAAGCTGCCTTCTCCCCCAGCCACTTGTTCCATCAAGCCACCTTCACCGGCTGTCGCTGGGTGGCTGCCTCTAATTACCTAGCGGACTTCACAGATGACAGGGGCTTGCCCTGCCTTTGGCAAAATGCTGACGGCAATGTAAGATAGCCGCTAACTGGGCCTTTAATTATGTAAATCGATGGCCTGCCTCCTTGGGGTGGGCAGCCTCTCTTCGAGCAGTCCCACCATCGGTAAAATGCCCTGATGGTGAGGCCAACCGCCTCAGGAAACCAATTCGACCCAGCATCCTGTGATTTGAACGGCCACTGTGCCTCCCACTCCAGCTCCCGGGACCCAGGTTGAAGTCATACCTAGCACAAATTTGTGGGTATTGGAGGTCAATCCTCTCATTTCCAGGACATCACTGCAGGAGTTCCTCAGGGTAGTGTCCGAGGCCCAACCATCTTCAGCTGTTTCATCAATGACCTTCCTTACATCATAAGGTCAGAAGTGGGGATGTTCGTTGATGATCGCACAATGTTCAGCACCATTCACGACTCCTCAGATACTGAAGCTGTCCATGTCCAAATGCAGCAAGACCTGGACAATATCCAGGCTTAGGCTGCCAAGTGGCAAGTAACATTCGCGCCACACAAGTGCCAGGCAATGACCATCTCCAACAAGAGAGAATCCAACCATCGCCCCTTGACATTCAATGGCATTACCATCAATGAATCCCCCACTAGCAACATCCTGGGGGTTACCATTGACCAGAAACTGAACTGGACTAGCCATATAAATACTGTGGCTACAAGAACAGGTCAGAGGCTAGGAATCCTGCGGTAAGTAACTCACCTCCTGACTCCCCAAAGCCTGTTCACCCTCTAAAAGGCACAAGTCAGGAGTATGATGGAATACTCCCCACTCACCTGAATGAGTGCAGCTCCCACAACACAAGAAGCTCGACACCATCCAGGACAAAGCAGCCCACTTGATTGGCACCACATCGACAAACATTCACTCCCTCCACCATCGATGAACAATAGCAGCAGTGTGTACCATCTACAAGATACACTGCTGAAACTCACCAAGCCTCCTTTGACAGATAGATAGGTTATGTGAGTGGGTGAAAACTTGGCAGATGGAGTTTAATGTGGGAAAGTGTGAGGTCATGCATTTTGGTAGGAAGAATCAAAAGGCAGACTAATATTTAAATGGAGAGAGACTCCAAAAAAGGTGCAGCACAGAGGGATCTGAATGTTCTTGTGCATGAAACACAAATGGTTAGCATGCAGGTGCAGCAAGTAATTAAGAAGGCAAATGGAACTTTGGCCCGTATTGCTAGGGGTTTGGAGTTTAAAAATAAGGAAGCCTTGTTACAGCTGTAACAAGGGTGTTGGTGAGACCGCACCTGGAATACTGTGTTCAGTTTTGGTCCCCGTATTTAAGAAAGGATACACTGGCATTGGAGGCAGTTCAAAAGAGATTCATTAGGCTAATTCCTGTGATGAAGGGGTTGACTTATCAAGAACATCTAAACAGGTTAGGCCTTTATTCATTAGAGTTTAGAATAGTGAGGGGTGATCTTATTGAAACATACAAGATTCTGAGGGGACTTGACAGAGTAGGTGTTGAGACGATGTTTCCATTAGTGGGGGAATCTCGAACTGAGGGACATAGTTACAGAATAAGGGGACACTCATTTAAAACTGAGATGAGAAGGAATTTCTTCTCTCAGAGGGTAGTGAATGTTTGGAATTCTCTATCCCAGAGAGTTGTAGAGACCTGATCACTGAAAGTATTTAAAGAGGAGGTAGATAGATTTATGAAGTATCGGGGAGTTGAGGGCTATGAGGAGATGGCACGAAAGAGGAGTTGAGACCTGGGACAGATCATGATCTTATTGAACGGCGGGGCAGGCTTGAGGGGCTGAATGGCCTACTCCTGCTCCTATTTCTTCTGCTCTTATGACAGCGCCTCCCAAACCCATGACCACTACCATCTAGAAGGACAAGGGCAGCAGATACATGGGAACACCTCCACCTGGAAGTTCTCCTTCAAGTCACTCACTGCCCTGACTTGGAAATATATCGACGTTCCTTCACTGTCGCTGGGTCAGAATCCTGGATCACCCTCCCTAACAGCACTGTGGGTGTACCTACATCACATGGGCTGCAGTGGTTCAAGAAGGCAGCTCACCACCACCTTCTCAAGGGCAATTAGGGATGGGCAATAAATGCTGGCCCAGCCAGCGAAGCCCATACCCCATAAATGAATTAAAAAAGAAGTAAAATCCTTGCCTGTGTCACTGGGGCCTGAGATCTGGTATACCTTGTGGCACAGACCTTCCAGCAGATGCTCAGTTAGTTCTGACATTTCTGTCAAGGTGAAAAGAAATTTCTTAATGATCCAATGTGGTCCTGAAGCAGGAAATAAGAGGGTAGCAGATTCAGCCCTGGTCTGTGTGGAGTCAGCTGATCTGAACCTGGACAGCAGACGGACTGACCCAGTTAGCCTCAGTATCCTTGTTGCTATCCTGATCTCCGCAGAAAATCGCACGTCTGTTTTTTTAATGAGAATAGGGGATCAGGACAGCCTGTGATACCCCCATGATTTCAATTCCAGACCTGTTTTACTCCATGATTTCCTCCTTTCATTTCCTGCAGGTGGTGGTTAGGTTTAGTTCTATAGTTCTATCTAGGTTTGGTTCTATCAGTGCGATAGCCCTCAGATACCTCACTCAAGCGCATATGTTAGTCAGCGTCATCAGGCAGTTCGCCTATGGGAGTCCTCATGGCTGAGAACGATCCTCCACACCCTGCACTTTGCAACAAAGAAATTGAGAGATAACGATCAGAAATAGGAACTCTGGTTGTATTTTTCTCCCGGCTAGCCCAGGATTCGCAAAGGCAAACTGTACATCACCCTTTGCCACAGTACAACTCTAGCTAAGGCCCGAAGCTAGAAAAAAGAAAATAGAGAAACTTGAGCAAAAAAGCTCAAGGCACCAGCAAGATTAAAAATAAGTAGGAAAAGCGTGGCAAGATACATCAGGCAGGGACATCTGGAATACACAAAGTGGAATTTAAAAGCCAACAGATCAGCAGGAAGGGGACGCTGAAGGAGCAAAAGAGTTCCTCAGTTTTCGAAGGTGTCCAGAATAATTGCATTTAAGCCGTGAGGTGAGTCTGGATTTTAATACCGTGAGGCTATAGGGAGGGGTGGGGCGGTGAGCAGGGTTGGCCAAGTTGCAACCCGCGATGGCCATCATAGTATTAAAGTAGGAGAGGAAGGCAAGGAAGGTAACTGGATGAATTCCTCACTGTGGATAACAATGTACAACTGTTGCTGGGGGTGTGGGAATGGTGGCAGTGGGAGAGGTGTGCTGGAGGATGTCTCCTGGAGCTTGCTGGATCTCCTTCAGGGATCAAAGAGGAATTTTCCAAATTTTCTTTCTCCCTGAATTGGGTCTGGACTTTTCCCCTCTTTTTTTTTAACTCTGTCACAAAATTATGAGACTATTGGGATGGTGGGAGGGGGGCGGGGTTGGAGGTGGTGGGGGTGAGGGTGCATTGATGACTGTTAAGTTGCACCATAATGGTATGGGGCAGGCCCAATGCACCTGATGGTCTCCGTCTGTCCCTCATGTGTTAGGACCGAGAGGGAAAGGTTGAGGTCTGGACCATGAGAGAGGTATCATCAGCTGCTTTGGAGAGAGAAATGGGGTTAATGTTTCAAGTTTGTACGACTCTTCTTCAGAGTCACATGGACCCGAATTGTTAACTCTGTTCCTCTCTCCACAGACCTGTTGGGTTTTTCCAGCATTTTCTGTTTTTATTTCAGATTTGCAGCATCTGGAAGGAAGTTGGTTGTTGTGAATACCTATATGACAACAGTGACCAAAATTTGATGTTAATTGACTGCAAAGTGCTTGTTGATATTTTAAAGTTGTGATAAAGGGTTTATAAATGCAAGTTCTTTGTTCTGTGACTGGGCTACGACTTCCTTTCCATATGGTTAAGAACATCGCCTTGAGCCAGCTATCACTGCAAATCTGAGACTGTTCTTGTGGGAAACAGCAGCACAATTCTATTAGGACTATTCGATAGGACTACTTGTGAATGTTGCTGCTCTGGTTCTGACCTGATTTCCTGAAGATCATTTCAGGTTTACTGCAATGCCAATTTGTGCCAGGGGGCTGGTGTTAGTTCACCCCCATCTCAGAATGTCAGGGTGACTCCCTTAAGCTTTTTTTGGGGCTACTATTGTAGTTGTAACCAGGAAAGCTGATTTCCTGTGCGCACATGGAGCGTACTCATTTTCTTCAGAGTTTAAACTTCACGGAGTTAATTTTATGAAATTGCTTTCCCAATTAAAGTGGAGCTTCACATGATGGGAGCATTGGGGAAGGTAACAGGAATTCAGTGGGGCAGAAGTCAGCATGATTTCCCAGGATAGTTAGAAATGTGACCTCGTGAAGTCCACCCTGGTTTTATCAAGACTTTGTACTCTGCATTCCTTCCTTATACATGGCATACATTTCACAGGAAGCAGCCCTACACAGAGTTTTTGAGAGATTATCTTCTCTACTCTTAGGCGAATATATTTCTCTTGGCTCTTTGCTCGTCATTAGCTTACCTCTCCTCACTTGGCTGCCTCCCAGATTGGCTCCCTCTTGGCTTTCTGTGAGGCTGCTTATCCTTTTCATTTTCAAGCAATCTGCTTGGTCGCTGCATCCACAATATTGTCTGCCCATTTCATGGGCAGTGTGTTTAACTCCTTCAGTGTTGCCTGTTCCCTTACACTGATGATAAAGCTAAGGAACAAGCAATACTGACATCTCCTTATCCCAGTTTGCTCTCTCGGTGAGAAAATGGTGCCCATGGGGAGTGCAGAATGGGATATTGCAGCCTATGAACAGATGGCTATGTTGATACGTCCCATTCAAGCATTGGATTGGAGATTCACCTGGTTAGTTGTCATCTTTTATCTTTATTTGCACTGCAATATTTGGAAATAAACTTCCTTTAATATCAACCTGCTCACCCAGAGTGGAATATGGGCTTTTTTACACAGTAAGTTGTTGTGGTCTGGAATGCACTGCCTGGCAAGATGGTGGAAGCAGATTCAATAGTAACTTTCAAAAGGGAATTGGACAAATATTTGGAAAGGAAAAAAGTTATAGTGCTATGGGGAAAGAGCAGGGGAATGGGACTAGTTGGACAGCTCTTTCAAAGAGTTGGCACAGGTACTATGGGCCTTGGCCTATGCTGTATGATTCCATGAACTGAGCCACATTGATCAGGTAGGACCCATCTTCAGTGCTTGTGCTTGGATGGTTGAGGGGGCAGTGGGAAATGGCCCCATCGGAAACTTTCAGTTTGGCTCTGTAGGGAGCATTTGAGACAGAAAGTTGCGGGCCTGAACTCTATAACAGAATCTGAGGTGCTTCACACCTTGGTGCATTGCTGCGGCAGTGCTGCACAGGTGGTGACATTAAACCCAAGCTCTCACCTGTCTGTCCTGGCGCTGAACAGGGTGTAAAAGATCCCATGGCATGACTTGATGAGCAGGGAATTCTCCCGGTGTCTTAATGCGATATTTCTCTCACGACCAATGCCACCAAAAAAAAAACGATCTCATTTGCTGTTTCTGGCCTCTTGCTGTGTACAAAATGGCTTCTGGGTGGGTGGCGAAGGCCTGTCTGGGCAGTGACAGTCTAAGATAAATGTGTCTGAAGGGCATGGTCTGTGAGTTACTGCATTTGGTCTTGGGGTTGGAAGGAGTGAACAGGGACTCAGGGGTCAGACACAGTCAGAGGAGGCAGCTGGATCCATAACGGTGGAAGTTCAAGTCTCTTGGGAGGGTCAGTGGATGCTCTCGTGTGTAGGGGTCTCGAAAAGTGAGGCTGCAGCTGCCCTCAAGAATGGGAGGGGTCAGGGTCAGGAGGGGCACGGGCATGTCAACATTGAAAGGAACAGGGGGAAGAACAAGAATATCTACATAAATAACAATCAGGTCAAGTGTAATGAGGGGAGGCTGAATGGTCACAGGAGGGGGTGGAACTAGGAGGCACTGACTGTGGAGGAGGATGGGAGGAACTTGGTAGATGACAGAGGGAGATTGGAAAGTGCTGGATGCGTTCATAAATTTGAGACGCAATCTTCAATTGCTAATATAAAAATTCAATTGCAGTTATAAAAAACTTTTGACAAAAATGATATGGGAGGGGTCTCAGAGTGAGTGGGAGAAGTTAATGACTCATCTCTTGGGCCAAGTGAAGGGGCACCCTATTAATCATTTGTTCACTTTATGGAGAACCAGGCTCAGCTGAGTACTGTTCTTGAGCTTCAAATGCCCATTGAAAGAGCTTTGCTCTGTGACTCAGGGGTCGTATTCCTGCAAGAATCCATCAATGTTTGGAGCTGGAGTTGAGTGGGTGTGATTGGCTATCTGCTGCTGACAGAGGCAGGAAAGAAGGGATAGAGGTGAATTCCTGCAAGGGGCATGACTGCTGGGCAGCACCAGATCCAGGCTCCAAACTTGGTAACCCCAGCCAAATGGTCATGGCTGACAAGGGATCATGCTAAAAGTCTTTCCATCATGCCAAGTCTATGCTTTCTCTAGTATCTAGGGTAATGGAAGCGAGCTGACAATTGTCTGACGGAGGGTTCTCACACATGGCTGTCACCATCCCCGTCAATGGCAACATCTCCATGTGCAGTCATGTATGAAGGGGAGTAACTATCGGCAGTCCTCCAGGATGTCCTTCACCTGGAAAAGGTGGCCTGGGGATGCCATGTCTAGACGGAGGTCAGGCCAAGGGCT
This sequence comes from Cetorhinus maximus, assembly GCF_964194155.1. Taxonomy (NCBI): domain Eukaryota; kingdom Metazoa; phylum Chordata; class Chondrichthyes; order Lamniformes; family Cetorhinidae; genus Cetorhinus; species Cetorhinus maximus. The sequence goes on from NC_135880.1 coordinate 191,617,195, forward strand.
TAGCACTGAACTGCTGGCTTGGAGGTGGAGGGAAACCTGTTAAGGATATGCTCAATAAATGCATCAAATTGATGTGTTCTCAGACTCAAAGAGGCGCTGATAATGCAGGCTGCAGGCAAACCTGCCTTGTTCCTGGCTCTCATACAAATGAAGAGAAGAAAGGATCATCGCAGATTGGCACAGGGCCGGGAGGAGCAGTGGCCTGAACAGCAAGAGGGAGCGTGGCCCCAAGAGTGTCAAGATGCTATCGAAGATGGTGACCGTTGGCCGGACCATGGCTATACTGCAGGTGGTGCTCATATATGAAATTTCACTCAGAAAGGTAATGCTGCAGGTGCCTTCGCTTGTCAGAGATGTGGTAGCTCACATTTGCCAGCTCCTCTAGGACGATCTGCGACTGCAAGGACTTGGAGGGCATCCCAATGCTAGTGGCATTGATGGTTACCACCACTTTGAACTTTGTTGCCTGTGGATCCTTCCAGGATTCTACTGGGGACCTGTGCGGCATCTCCCAGTCAGCAACACACAAATGCATACGGGAGGCCACAATGCACTGGTCGTGAGAGCGCGCCAATTTGCCCAAATCGGCATGGATGCCGGATGCCAGGCTGCCAAAACTGCATGATTTTCAGCAATATCTGGCTTCCTGCAAGTGCAGAGCACTCTCGACTGCACACATGTGGCCTTGAGAGCTCACTGGCAACAGCCTGTGAGATTCATCAATCAAAAAGGATTTCACTCTATGAACGTCCAGCTAATTTGTGATCACAGAAGGCAAACGCTGCATGTTTATGCTCGGTACCCAGGGAGGTGTCATGACTCTTACATTTTGAGCCACTCAAATGTGCCGCAGATTTTTGAAGAAACTCAGAGATTGCAGGGCTGGCTTGTCAGGGACAGGGGATAATCCCAGGAGACATGGCTGATGACACCAGTTCACCGTCCAGAGTGTGCTGCTGAGCAGAGGGTACAGTGCTGCATGAGCCTCCGCCAGGTCCATGATAGAGCAGACGATAGGCCTCCCGAAGATGTGTTTCTGATGTTGGACCACTCAGGCCGGGCTCTCCAAAACTCACCGTGGAGACTATCCCAGATCATCATTGTCTCTTGTGCCCTGCACAACCTTGAACTGCAAAGGGGGTTGTCTCACCTGAGAGAGACATGGAGGAGTGAGATGTCTCTTTTGATGAGGAGAACGATGAAGGGGATGAATCTGATGAGAGCCAGAATGTTGCTGAGCCACATGAAGAGGCCATAGCAGGTCCATGACGCCGCAGATATGCTCATGACAATCTGATAGCTACCACATTCCAGGCAGAGTAAGCAACATTTGTTGAATCTTTTGGTTTTCTCTCCTTTGCTGGCTGGAAGGCCCCAACACGTTTTTGTCCACAAACATTATTTCTCTCCAATGTTCCGTGTTTCCTGAGAGCATCAATAAATAGCACTGCCCGCTGTCTGACCTGATGTCGGTTTGATCATTTGAATATGCTACACAATGGTTAAATGGCCGCTATAGAACCTAAATAGCACTCCCTTGTCCCACAACCTTAGGTAACTTTAATGAGAATAGTAACTTCACCCATGCCCTCACCAAGTCAGTGTGCATGGCAGCTTACAAGTGGAGTGCGGTGGGTCATTCGTCCTTTTCCTGCACTGCAGGCCAGTTCTTTTTTGGGTGCCATGGGCACTCGTCACTCCTATGGCCTTTTCCTACGCCACTGTGGTCAGACGGGAGGGAATCCTGCACATTGTACTCTAAGGGCAGAATTTAGCCCTTGGTTGGTGGGCGGGCCCCACTGGCTTGGCAGTGGGGGGGCAGCCAAACCCTGCAGCCGAAACGGGGCCCGCTGCCATTTTAAGTGGGTGGGCCAATTCAGGCCCGCCCAGCGGCCTGCCCGATGGGAAGCGCTATGCACTTCATGTGCGAGGGGGTTGGAGGGAATCCCCAATTGTCAAAGTGCGCACTGCTCCCTGAGGCAAAAGTCCTGTCTCAGGGAGATTCGTGAGAGGTAAGTAAACTCTAAAAATAGAGAAATATTAAGATTATTAACATGTCCCCCTCACGTGACAATGTCACACGCGATGGGACATGTTAATAATAAACACATAAAATTTATTAAATTTTTAAAAAACATACATGAAACTTCATCCCGTGAAGTTTCATTAATAATCTGCAGCCCGCTGGGGCTCCTCGCCTGCCCACCAGCCTTAAGGTTGGCCGGGCAGGGTGTTTAATAATGTTAACTAGCCTGTCAATGGCCTTAATTGGTCATTGACAGGTTGGCGGGGGGACAGCTGATTTCGCTGTCCGCCCGCCTTCGTGAAAATTTAAAGGGACCAGGATGACGTCGGGGGTTCCTCCCGATATCATCCGGCGTCATTTTCCCCTTGGCGAGCGGGCCCCGCCCCCAAATCGCCGAGGGTAGAATCCTGGCCAAAGTATAGTCTAATCAAGGTTCTTTCAAAATCCATGCTGACTATTAATTCTTATATTTCTCATTTCCAGATGCTCTTCTATTCTCTCCTTTAGTAAGGATTCCATTATTTTTCTTGCCCTGATGTTACGCTGACTGACCTTTAATTCCCTGGACATTTTCCTTCCCCCTTCTTAAATATAGGAATTACATTAGCTATCCACCATCCCTCTGACACTGCGGCCAGAATTTTGACGTTGGTGTGCTGTCCGGCCCCCGCGCGCTGACGTGTAAAATGATGCGCGGTGATGCTGGGCACGCGTCCCGACGTCACCGCGTGTTATTTAGATCTTCCGTTCGGCGGTTGCGCACCCGCCGAAATGTCGACAGCCTGTTTAAGGCCATTAAAAAACAATTAAAGTACTTACCAACTCTCCCTGTCCAACCTTCAGGTCGGCGGGCAGGCGAAGAGCCCAAGCGGACTTTGCGTTTTTCAGGAAACCTCATCCACGGGCGGGATGAGGCTTCTTGAAGGTTTTATTCAATAATTTTTTTTTTTCTCAATTCATAAACATGTCCCAGCTCACGTGACACTGTCGCATGAGGGGACACGTGTAAATAATTTTTATCTTTCTTTATTTAAAATTCTCAATATGTACTTAATCTCCCTGAGGCAGCTCCGTGCCTCAGGGAGATGTCTGCGCTCTTTCGCGCGCATGTGCAGGCTCCAATTCTCCCTCTTCCTCTGCTTGCACAGGTAGCACTGAGCGCTACCCACCATGCATCACACTGGGTGGGCCTTAATTGGCCCGCCTGTGCCCGCCTGTGTCCGCTCCCGACTGGCCCTCCCGACAATCAGAAAATTCTCCCCTACATCTTTAACAAATTATTGAATATGCATCGTAATACCTCTACTGTTCCTCCCCAGATTTTTTTTTGTTTTAAATGAACTTATCTCATTGCTCATCTCATCATTCAATGTCATGTTTACCTGTTCTGTTTCCCTTGAAAACACTGATGAAAAATAGTTATTTAAAATATTTCTGCCATCTCTATCATTATCTGTGGTATTATCCTGTCTATTCTTTAATAGTCCTACCATCACAGCCCTCGTTTTTTTATTGATCTGCCTGTAAAATATTTTACTATTTTGTTTTATGTTCCTTTATAATTTAATTTCATAGTTCCTCTTTGCCTTTCTAATTGGTGTTGACTTCTTTCCCAATCTCTTTGTATTCCCCCTTATCGTGCACTCCTCTGCTGTCTACATCCTTGGTGTTCGCCTCTTTCTTAACCCGCAAGTGTTCCCTTACATCTTTATTCATCCAGAAGTTCTCACTTGTGTTTAGTTTGTTCTTTCTTTTTAGTGGAATCTATTTTCCCTGCACTCTGTTGAAACCATTTTAAATGGTTGCTGTTCTACATCATTGTTTGCCCATATTGTTTCCCAATTTATTTTCCCAAGTCCTATTCTCAACTGCTCAAAATTAGCTTTTCGCCTATCTGTTAACTTGCTTTTCGTTATACTTATGTATTTCTTGATCATCGTCTTAAAGCATATTGTATTATGGTCACTATTTCCCAGATGTTCCCCTACTTTTACTTCCCTTATTTGCTCTGGAATCCTACAGAGTGACTTACATTCCACCTCGTGTCCATTTCCTGATCTGCTCCCCATCAGTTTTTTGACCCTCTTCTATGGAAGATCCTGACCCTTGATCAGTTGTAGCTACACAGGCTCAGGCCAATCTCTGGGCCTTGCCTTGTGGGTTACTCTCCAACCCATGCCTACGAGGTTATTGTTTGACTGCCACTCTCCTCTTTAGAAGGCCCACCTTTTATCTGTTCATCTGCTCTAGCTACAGCTGCATCTCTAAGCTCTAAGCTCCTGGAAGCTCCCGGTTACATGTTGCCTTTCCAAAAACTCCCTTTCTACCATCACAGGAACTGTCCAAGATCACAAAAGGTGCCTTTTGTGTGTATAACTGCGTGTGGTATCCCTCTTTGTGCTCTGTGATCTTTCTGTGACATTTGGCATTGTTGACCATGCTGATCACAGAATCATAGACTCATGCAGCACAGAAGGAGGCCATTGTACCTGAGCCAGCTCTTTGAAAGAGCTATCCAATTTACTTTTGAAAGTTGCTATTAAATCTGCTTCTATTAACCTTTAAGGCAATGCATTGTACATCATAACAACTCACAGCATAAACAAAATTCTATATCTTCCTCCTGGTTCTTTTGCCAACTGTTTTAAATCAAACAGCAGCTGAAAATCAGATTCTCCGGATATTTTATTACATTGTTTGTAGGATCATGCTGTCTATAGCTGTCCCATTTCCTATATAGTGACTACACTTCAAAAGTATTTCTTGCTCGCGACCTCCTGATGTTGCAAAAGTTGTTGCACAAACATAATTTCTTTATCAGAGCCCCTCCTTGTGGTGATGTGGCTGAGTTCGAGTGAGTTGTCACATCAGTATCCAATCAGCTTACAGCCCATGGTCTGATTCTGTAAAATGCCACCGACAGCACCATGTTCAAACCTTGCCATTAACAGATGCAAGTCGCTCTGTTGCTTGTGGAATCTGCCAATCTGTTCCATTTCCACTTTGAATTCTTGAGCTGAACCAATAGTTATGATATATTTGAACTTCTGTTCCACATGGCACAGGGTAAAGGATTTTGTCTTTGAGTCAGTTTGGACAATTGATTTCACACTAGGCTGCATTCTTCAAATAGGACCAATCATTAGCCTTGTGTTTTCCAGTCATTTATTTCATTGCTGTTTGTGGGATCTTCCTGTGTTCAAACTGGCTGCCATGTTTCCTACATTACAACAGTGACTACACTTCTAATGTACTTTATTGGCTTAAAGCTCTTTGTGAAATGCTGAGGTTGTGAAAGGTGTTATAGAAATACAAGCATTATTTTCATATTAACCTCCAGTGGGCATCTCCCCATTGTGAAGTGGTTGAAATTGAGAATTATGAGTAAAGTGAGCATTACCAGAGTAGCACAGTTATATACACTTCCTTTCTCAAGATATATAGCAACCTTGCTGCGCTGTAGAGTGTCTGTCAGAACACCAGCTTTGGATCTGGTGCTGTGATATGCATTATTCAGCATGACAGACCCTTCCTCAACAACATTCAGTTGCCCTAGAAGTATGGTACTCCTGTCAGGGTGGTATCATGATGTGTTTTACAATGGGAGAGGGTTATTGTGATAGGAAGCCCCGTGCCAGAGAGGTAGTGTAATTTTATTATGAAATACAATTGGGTCGACTCCTCTGCTCTGTATGGTGGAGGATCGCTATCGTGGCCAGCACTTTTAGTGCCGCATAGTATTAAACCAAATTGACTGCTTCGGTTGCTCTTGAATAAGGTGGTGAATCTTGAATTGTAATGCTCTTCATGAAGCCAGTGGTAATTATAAGGCCTGTATAAGAACTGATGCTGCTTACGGCCAGCTTCAATTGGCCATTAATTCAACGAGAAGCCTAGTGTCTCTGAAGAGCACTGGCTGAGAGGCAGAGATGGCTCATTTATCTCAGTCAAATTCAATAGGAGTGTCTGGTCTGATGGCTGTAGCTATTGAGCAGCTTCCTGTGAACTGGAGGGTTGCTACAGTCAAGGCCGCTGATTGGGGTTTGTGTGATCCCCAAAATACAGGTAAAAATTCCAGGATTGCATGGAATTGAAATTTAGTCAGTGTAAATATATGGCCTGTGGTTATTAAAGGCTAAAATGTTCTCAATGACACTAAACATCGAGGAGGAAAGACAAAATGACCCTTCTCTCATAATCTCATCTGTTAACTGGAGCTAATGGAGAAACACTGGCCATGAGATCTTCTATCAGTAAAGCAGTCTGATTCTTCCAACTACATGGAGTGATGGTATAGCATTGGAAGTAGAGCCAGCCACTCCATGACTGATAAAGAAAGCAAAAACTTAGAATCTTTCACAACTTCAGGCTGCTCCAATGCTCTTTACAACTAACAAAGCACTGCTAATGAAGTGTAGTCACTGTTTGAATGTGGCAAAAACAGCAGCCAATTTGCACACAGCAAGCACCCACAGACAGCAATGTGGTGATGATCTGATAATCTGCTCTTTTTCAGTGATGATGGTTGAGGGCTGGCAGTGGGAAGAAAGCTTTTAGAGACAATAGTTCTGGACAAAATTCTGACAATCACTTGGACAAGTAAGGATTCATTAGGAAAAGCCAGCATGGATTTGTTAAAAATAAATTCAGTTTAATTAACTTGACTGAGTTTTTGAATGAGTTAACAGAGAGAATTGATTAAGGTAATGCAGTTGATGGGGGAGGGGGGCTTCCAAAAGGCATTTGATAAAGTGCCAAATAATAGATTTGCCAGCAAAGGTAGAGCCCATGGAATAAAAGGGACAACAGCAGCATGAATAGGAAGTTGGCTGAGTGACAGGAAACCAAAAGTAGTGGTGAAGGGTTGTTACTTGGACTGGAGGAAGGTTGTATTCCCCAGGAGCCAGCGCTATGACCACTGCTTTCCTTGATCTATAATTAATGAATGAAACTTGGGTGAGCAGGGCACAATTTCAAAATTTCCAGACTGTATACAAATGACTGTGTTGTGCGATGAACTGTGAGGAGGATGGTGATAGACTTCAAGAGGCCAGAGAACAGGCTGGCAGAATGGGTGGACACGTGGCAGATAAAATTTAATACAGAGAAATTCAAAGTGATACATTTTAGCAGGAAGAACAAGGAGAGGAAATGTAAAATAAAGGCCAGAATTTTAAGTGGGATGCAGAAACAGAAAGACCTGGGGGCATATGTGCACACATTATTGAAGGTGGCAGGACAAGGAGAGAAAGTGATTAAAAAGGCACACAGGATCCTGGAGCTTTATAAACAGAGGCATAGAGTACAAAAACAGATGAGTTATGACGAACCTGTATAAAACTCTGATTCGGTCTTAAATGGAGTATTGTGTCCAATTCTGGGCACTGTACATCACAAAGGATGTAAAGGCTTTAGAAAGATTTATGAGGATAATTCCAGGGATGAAGAGTTCAGTTACTTACGTGGATAACTGGAAAAGCTTGGGTTGTTCTTAGAGAGAGAGAGAGTTAAGGGGAGATTCAATAGAAGAGTTCAAAATCAGAGAAAATGGGGAGAATCTGTTCGCAAAAGTAGAAGGATCGAGGGCCAGAGGGCATAGACTCAAGAGAGAGAATTTTCTCCCTGTCAGAGGGAGTTGTGTGGGGGAGGACCCAGTTGGGGGCGTGCACCCAGTCTCCACTCCCGACTGGGTCCGCGCCACCATTTTACGTGGGCGGGCCAATTAAGGCCTTCCCAGCGTGATGCGCACCCGGATGTGCTGTGCGCCCCCTGTGGGAGTGGCGGTGGGGGGTTCCCTGAGTCGGGAGGCACAGAGGTGGCTCAGGGAGATAAGTTTTAAGTTTTAAAAATTTTAATAAAAGAAAAAAAAATTAAGACGTCCCTTCATGTGACAGTGTTACATGAGCTGGGACATGTCTATGAACTTTAATGAAAAAATTTATAAACCCTTCATGAAACCTCATCCCACCCGTGGCTGAGGTCCCATGAAAAATGTGAAGGCCACCTGGGCTCTTCAACTACCCACCAACCAGGGAAATGGCGCGGACACAAGGGGCCGAATGGCCTCCTTCTCTGCTGTAACCATTCTATGTCTGTATATTGATTGGAACACCATAGCCTTCCTTCCATCACAAGGTTGGAAGTGGGGATGTTCGTTGATGATTGCACAATGTTCAGCAACATTCACGACGCGTCAGATACTGAAGCAGTCCATGTCCAAATGCAGCAAGACCTCGACAATATCCAGGCTTGGGCTTACAAGTGGCAAGTAACATTTGTGCCACACAAGTGTCAGGGAATGACCATCCCCCACAAGAGAGAATCTAACCATCGCCCTCAACATTCAAAGGCATTACCATCACTGAATGCCCCACTGTCAATATCCTGGGGGTTACCATTGACCAGAAACTGAACTGGACTAGCTATATAAATACAAGAGCAGGTCAGAGGCTAGGAATCTTGCGACGAGTAACTCACCTCCTGACTCCCCAAAGCCTGTCCACCATCTACAAGGCACAAGTCAGGAGTGTGATGGAATACTCTCCACTTACCTGGATGAGTGCAACTCCAACAACACTCAAGAAGCTTGACACCATTCAGGGCAAAGCAGCCCGCTTGATTGGCACCACATCCACAAACAATCAATCCTTCCACCACCGATGCACAGTAGCAGCAGTGTGTACCATCTACAACATGCAGTGCAGGAATTCACCAAGGTTCCTTAGACAGCACCTTCCAAACCCATGATCACTACCATCTAGAAGGACAAGGGCAGCAGATAGATGGGAACACCACCACCTGGAAGTTCCCCTCCAAGTCACCCACCATCCTGATTTGGAAATGTATCGCCGTTCCTTCACTGTCGCTGGGTCAAAATCCTGGAACTCCGTCCTTAACAGCATTGTGGGTGTACCTACACCACATGGACTGCAGCAGTTCAAGAAGGCAGCTTATCAGCACCTTCTCAAGGGCAACTAGGGATAGGCAATAAATGCTGACCCAGCTAGTGAATGAATTAAAAAAAACTCAATTCAATTCCCATGTGTCATGTTAACGCATATGTGCTTAATCGATGTGTATCTGCTATCGGGTTTGAAGTGCATAGCTAACTCCACTCACAAATACTGTGGGATGTTACTGAGAAATGCTGGAAAAGTACACTGGCTTGCAGAATATTTCACCTTGTGACAGACAATAAATATATATCAAACAATTAAATAAAATATGGGGAACTGCTTCTTTCTAGAAGTTACCCTATGTGATGAGGCCACATTAATTTGAAATAAGAGCAAAAAGAATGATTCTAAGTCTCAGGACATGAATTCTTTTGAATGAATTTGTTTGTGGTATGTGGATGTCGCTGGCTGGGCCAGCATTTATTGCCCATCCCTAATTGCCCTTGAGAAGGTGGTGGTGAGCTGCCTTCTTGAATCGCTGCAGTCCATGTGGTGTAGGTACACCCACAGTGCTGTTAGGGAGGGAGTTCCAGGACTTTGACCCAGCGACAGTGATGGAATGGCGATATATTTCCAAGTCAGGATGGTGAGTGGCTTGGTAGGGAACTTCCAGGTGATGGTATTCCCATGTGCCTGCTGCCCTTGTCCTTCTAGGTAGTAGAGGTTGCAGGATTGGAAGGTGCTACTGAAGGAGCCTTAGTGAGTTCCTGAGGTGCATCTTGTAAATGGTACACACTGCTGCCACTGTACATTGGTGATAGAGGTGGTAGATGAGTTGCCAATGAACTAGGCTGCTTTGTTCTGCATAGTATCGGGCTTCTTGAGTGGTGTTGGAGCTGCACTCATCCAAGCAAGTGGAGAGTATTCCATCACGCTCCTGACTTGTACCTTGTAGGTGGTGGACAGGTCTGGGGAGTCAGGAGGTGAGTTACTCTCTGCAGAATTCCTAGTTTCAGATCTGCTCTTGTTAGCCCCATTATTTATACGGCCGGTCCAGTTCAGTTTCTGGTCAATGGCAATCCCCAGAATGTTGATAATGCGGAGGAACTCATGAAGCTTTCACTTGTAAAGAAGAAGTTTGAGAGGGGACAGAATCCATCTCTTTAAAATACCTCAAGTGTAGGAAACTGAGAGGCACGAAGTGTATTTAATCTGGCTGTGAGCATAGAGCTGGATGTATGCAATAGCAACTAAGGAACCTAAGGCAATACTGGAGATCAGAAGAAACTTCATTTGCACACAAATGGAAATGTGAACTAGACGCTTGGCTAATGCATCTTTAAATATAAAAGAACTGGTTGAATATCTGATTATTAATGAGGTGGCAGGTTAGAAGGAGATGAAGCAGGTATACGGATAGTCAATGTTATGTGAAACATGAGGGTTTTAGGGTTGCTGGAATGATGGATATCTCAGTTCATGTAATCTCATAGGCCGAGGCTGTGTAACGTAACGTCAGATCCTGGATTTGTGTTTGAAATTAATCTTTCCTGAAGCAGATTAAGTGAGTTGGTTACTGTCCAGGACGAAGTAGATTGTCCATGGTCTGGGGAATGTCCCTCACCTGTAATCATTAGGATGATACAGAGACTCTCGTTCTACAGCTTGCATCTGCATTTGAGAACAGACTGCTGGAAGGCGTGAGAGAGAGTTGATCTCTCTCTCCGATCTCTTCTCCCTGTCTTTGCAGAAGCTCCTGTTATTCACTAAATAAGAACCTGGCTGATATCATTGGTGCAGGGATGAAAGTTATACCTCACTGGTCTGCAGTGCTGTGTTTTGGTCATTGCACTGATTTATTGTAAGACATTTGTTATAATAATAGACCACTCCCACATCTCATGTTCATTCTTTCTCTTGTTCTGAAATGGGGACCAGCTTCCTTATTCAACAGAATAGTTAACAAAAGAAAAATTGGTAAAACATTTTATTGTACCAACCCATGAGTTAACATGTCACAGACACATTGATCGGTACATTTATACACACAGAGACAGAGTCAATGAAACAGGCTTATTCGGTCATATGTAAACATACTCTCAGGCACTCTCTCTCTCTCTCTCTCTCTCTTGCTTTCAAGCACTCATAAGCTTTTGAGTTTTTAAATTTTGCATGTAGCCCCAGTGATAGTGTGTTGAACCTAAATCCAGGGACCCTAGGGATACTGCCCCTGTTAGTTTTAAATCAATTGCTGAATAGCTGAATGTCTGTGATATAAATGTGAAAAACTGGTCTGATTATTAACCAACGGGCTGCTTTGCTGGGGAGCTAGTATAACGGTCCCAGATTCCTGGCGCTGTGTGGGTGAACTCTGAACATTGCTCTTGTTTTGCGATTAATACCCCCATTTTTCAGAAATTCTTACTCTTAGGCAAGCATTCCATGTTTTGGGAATGTCGCAGTTCAAATAGAGCTGGAGGGTCTCTGAGCACCATCTAATTATCAAGTCAGCACCCTTGCTGCGTGTAGGGACCCGCCACAGTGGCAACAGATAAATATCGCTTAAAACAATGCGTTATAAGTGATTGACATGCCCTTGTGACCCCAGCCTTTAATGAAAGGGATTTGTTTTTTTGTTAGTTTTATGCTGGATCTGACATTTTTAGTATGAGCTGTAAGTCTGATTGACCACACTCAGCCCAGAATTCCAATTCTATGCAAGCCGCCTCCTGCACAGGCTAAATTATGTATCGTTTGCACCAAATTAGAAGGATTTGCTCTCTCATGCAGAGAACTATTTAGCTTACACAACATGAGTCTGGTCTGTATGTTGATTCCTACATTGAGAGCTCAAATAATTTAAACATTGGTCCTTTATAAATTGAAAACCAGAGGCTGGATTTGCTAAACAGCAGCTCAGGAGTGTTGCCTACAGTCTGTCAGTTCACAGCACTCCTGAACCACTAATGCAACCTCCTCCACACAAGGTCACCGCTGGATCAGCTCATAACACAATATAAAAGCAGCGCGAGAACACAGGAGCAAGAGTAGGCCTTTCAGCCCATCGATCATGGTTTATCTGTATTCCACTTTCCTGCTTCAGTTCCAGTCTGCCTAACAAAAATCTAAGGATCTCAGTTTTTGAAATTTTTAATTTATCCTCAACCTCAACAGATTTTTTGGGGTAGAGAGTTCTAGATTTTCACTACCCTTTGTGTTAACAACTTCAGTTTTATTTTAAGATTATGCCGCCTTGTTCTGAACTCTCCTATCAGAGCAAATAACTTCTCTGCTTCTACATTATCAAACCCTTAAATCATCTAAAATAATTCAGTTAGATCACCCCTTGAATTTGTATATGCAATAGATTGCATATTTTTTGCAACTCATAATTTAACTCTTTTAGCCCCAGTATCATTCTGGTAAATCTGAGCTGCAGCCTACCTGAATACTGCCTGGTGTCCTGTTACATCACCTTGGGTTTAATCTCAAGTCTGTCCTGAGTTAGCTGATCTGAGTTAGAGCAACAAGGGTTGTTGTATTCAGCCTGATTGCCCCCTGTATGAAGGGGTAAAAAACCATCCTGACCACTGTGCTCCTGATCACAGCAGACTCCCACATACCAGATCAAGAACAAAGAATGATCTGCCGGTACAATTACCATGTGATAATCGTGATCATCTCTGTAGATAAATAACCGTCATTTATAAAGACATGCATGACAGTTTGGCAATGAACATGGCTGAAGAGTATTAATGAGAGGTTTATGGATAATTGAGCAAGAGTCAGGGATGAGTATAAGAGTAGAAAACCGATTAACTAACTCTTGAAGTTTACATCACCCACATCTCCCTTTCCTCTTCCAACCATACTTCCTACTGTATCTTCTCCAAGAAAGAACGTTCTCCCAATTCATTTACAACTGTCTTCAAAATCCCAACTGTACAACCTTTGGCTTTCCATTCACCATGACATTTCTGCACCTACTGCTCTGATCACAACACTTTCACTTCTACCTCTTGATTCCCTAGTCCCCATTAAAACCAACACTCTCTCTCTCTCTCTCACACACACAGCCTGGCCATTCCCTGGTACAGCCCTCATTTCGACTCCCTTACGTCTGAGAGACATGGACTTGAATGTAAACAGTGGACAAGAAACTGATGTAGCCGTTCACCGCCAGATCTGGCTGGTCCAAATAAAACACTACTGGGTCCTGCTGTCGGGTCCTGGAATACAAAGATATCCCCCGGCTTCTTTTCTCTGCTGCAAATTGTGTTTTTTAACCCCTCCTCCTCTGCTTCCTGCACCATCACCTCTAACAACAAGTGCATGGAGCTCATGAGCTTCTTTGTCATTAAGATTGACACAACCTGATCAGTTACCTCGACCACTTCCCTCCCTTCCATTTTTCCATCTGGCTAATCTTCCTCTATGGTCCGCTTTGCCCCAGTCCCAAACTCCCATTTTTCTCTGGTTTCTCCTACATTCCCTCTTGCTCCCTCCAAGCTCATCTTGTCCATGGGACACACCTTCTGCTCCACTGACAGTACTCCTGACCTTATAACTTCCTCTCTTGGTTCCCATATTACCTGATATTTTTCATGCTTCTCCCTCCTTGTGTACTTTCCCTTTCTCCATCGGAACTGCTGTCGTCACCCCTATGACTAAGACTTCTTGTCCTTCTCAAACAGTCTGCAGCCTTTGACAAAGTTGACTACTTTCCTGGTTCCATTCCTATCTATCAAGTTGTAGCCAGAGAATTACCTGCAACGCCTCCTCTTCTGACATCTCTACCTTTGGTATCCACCTAGGATCTGTCCTGGCCCCACTCCCCCCATTTGCTATCTATATGGTGCCCCTCAGGAACATCATCCGAAAAAACAGTTAGTTTTCACATGTACCCTGACGACACCCAGCTCGACCTCACTACCACCTCTCTTGATCCCTCCATGCTCTAAGCTGTCAGACTGTTTATCCGGCATCCAGTACCGGATGACCAGAAATTTCCTCCAACCAAAGATTGGGAAGACCAAAGATCTTCAGTCTCTGCCACAAACTCAGATCCCTAGCTACCAACTCTATTCTTCTCCCTGGAAACTGTCTGAGACAAAACCAGAGTGTTTGCAACCTTAGTGTCCCCAAGATGAGCTTCAGGCCAAACATCTACGCCATCACTGAGGCTACCTATTTACACCACCATGACATCGCCCCGTCTCAATCTATCTGCATTTGTTACCTCCACACTTGACTTTTCCAATAAACTCCTGATTTGTCTACTGCTTCCTAAGCTCCATAAAATTGAGGTTTTCCAAAACTCTTCTGTCTGTGTCTGAACTCACACCACCCAGAAGGGAAAAAACAGTAAAAACTGGGGAATAAGAGTATCGGTCCGAACTGGTCTTGTATACCTTAAAATGAAACACCAGTAAAAACTGGGGAATAAGAGCACTGGTCCAAACTGTTTTTTCCTTCTGGGCAAGACCTGTTCACCTATCAACCCTGTGTTTGCTGAACTCTATTAGCTCCTGGTGAAGCAACATCTTGATTTTAAAATTCTCATCCTTGTTTCCGTGGCCTTGCCACTCCCTATCTCTGTAATCTTTTCCAACCCCATAACCTTCTGAGATATCTACGCTCCTCCAAATCTGACTCTTGAACCCCTGATTTTAATTGCTTTCCCTCTAAGTGGCCTTCAGCTATCAAGGCCCTAAGCTCTAGTATTGTTTCCTTAAACCTCTTCGCCTTTTGATCTCTCCTCCTTTAAGACACTCTTTAAAATCTACCTCTTTGACTGAGCTTTTGGTCAACTGCCCTAATATCACTCTATGTGTCTCAGTATCGCACATTGCTTGATAATGCTCCTGTGAAGCTTCTTGGGACGTTTTGCTATGTTAAAGGTGCTACATAAATACCAGTTGTGTCTCGAATCAGTCACTAGTCAAATCTCCAAAGTATTGTATCTCTTTGAGTTCAAATAAAGTTCAACTAATAATATATTCATTCACTTTCCTCAGTACAATGGCCTGACTTTAACCCTTTTAAGATGGGCCAGTTGTTTGAAGGGTGCCACGCTGGGTTTTAATATTCCCAATAAGATACAGAGTGGGGTACCCTTAGGGTATAGAGGAGAAGGTTTGCGGGAGAGCTTCACTATTGTGTTGGAGACTGTGAGGAGGCTGAGAATCTACACAGGTCATTTCATTCTGGGTGAAATATACAACTGATGAATCAATCACATTTTGATTGGATGAGAAACACAAGAATGAATCAGTTGATGCCATTTTTCAGACGCTTATGTTGACAAGCAGCGCAATGTAATTTCACTGGTGCAGATCATTCAGTCAAGACACAGATTGTTGTAGGATGTTCATCTAAAAGTTTATGCCACTTCAAGCTAGAGGAAGTGTACATCTTGGATGGGAACCTGGAGAGTATTTGATCTAGCTGAATGTTCAGCAGCAGGTGTGGAAACTATGCAGTAAATTGTTATGAACTGTACAACTGTCAAGTGCAAATCATTTCACACGATGGCAAATCAGACCACCTCCATACATACGTTATTACTGCAATATCTGTCATGATGCTGTCTGTCAGCCTTGGCTCAGTTGGTAGCGTTCTTGCCCCTGAGTTCAAGTTCCCTTCCAGTGTCTTGAACATGTAATCTAGATTGACACCCCAGTGCAGCACTGAGGGAGTGCTGCACTGCCGGAAGTGCCATCATTCAGATAAGTCATCAAAACATGGCTCCACCTGCCCTCTCAGGCGGACGTAAAAATTCCTGAAAAAGCACAGGGAAGTTCTCAATATTTATCCCTCAACTAACAGCATTAAAACAGGTTCTCTGGTCATTACCTCATTGCTGTTTGTGGGAGCTTGCTGTGTGCAAATGGCTGCCATATTTCTCACATTTAAACAGGAACTATACTTGAAAAGTATTTTATTGGCTGTAACACCCTGCGAGATATCTTGAGATTGTAAAATGAGCTTTAAAAATGCAGGCCTTTCCTTTTATTAGGGATTATCCAGCAAATGGCAAAGAATAGCAGGGGTGTGAGAAGCCAACGTCACTTCCCCCAGCGTGGTCAGTATTCCAGCCATCAACCTGATGGAACAGGGTGCCCAGTTACATACCTGTAGAGATACAGCCAAGCATAACACTTCACCACACAGAAAGTCAGTGAAACAGACATTGCTGTACACAACTCACCACAATAGCACTATTAATTCAGTGAGAATCAGTAAGGCAACAACAGCATTGTCTCTTTGAGCTGATTTTGACTCAATCATGGGTCAAAAAGGATGCAGGAAGAAGAGGGGCTGAGACTTCTTGTAGAACAACAGGAATATAACTGACTGAAATTAGGTGTCAGCAGAGGGAATAATGTTCGTACATGATGAAAGACCTGGCAATATAACGGTGAGGACCATCAATAAAAGGAATTGGCAAAAGTAATGAACTCCAGGGTGCCTCTTCAATGCAGGATAAGGTTTATTGACCTTACAAGGTCAGTTAAGGTAAGTTTTGTGTCTGCAAATGGCTGGTAATGTGCTCTACATACAGCTTAGGCAGTTTTCCTTGATTTCTGCTCTCAGGTGACCTACTTCATCCAGATATGAAAACAGGAAAGCCTGCCCCATGTTGTCAGTGTATCTTAAAGGAAGAGAGAGAGGTCTGCACTGAGAGCTGCTGAATCTGGTGGCTGGGGGAGTTTTAAGTGTTAGTTTCTCTCTAAAGTCTATTTTTTTCTTTAATTTAGCAATCAACTAAAAATTACTCTTTAATGTTAAGAGAAGTTAAGTTTATTTCAGCCTTAAGCAGGGATACAGAACCATAGAACTGTTACAGTGCAGAAAGAGGCCATTCAGCCCTTGTTTGCTTGTTTGCCCCAACCAAAAAGAGAAGAAGAAACTAGCCACTCATTTTAATCCCACTGTCCAGCACCTGGTTCATAGCCTTGCAGGTTACTGCACTTCAGATGCAGATCCAGGTGCCTTCTCATTAAGTTGAGCATTCAGCCCTAACCATCAGCTTTGGCAGTGAATTCCAGATGCCCAACACCCTCTGGGTGAAAATGTTTTTCCTTATGTCCCCTCCAATCCTTCTACCAATCACCTTAAGTCTATGCCCCCTGGTAATTGACCCCTCAGCTAGGGGAAACAAGTCCTTCCTGTCTACCCTATCTAGGCCCCTCATAATTTTGTACACCTCAATTAGGCTATCCCTTAGCCTCCTCTGTTCTAAGGAACATAACTGCAATTTTCAAGCCCTGGTAACATTCTTGTAAATCTCCTCTGCACTCTCTCCAGACCAATTATATCCTTCCTGTAATGTGATGACCAGAACTGTACACAAAATTCCAGCTGTGGCCTAACCAGCATTTTATACAGTTCCATCATTACATCCCTGCTTTTGTATTCAATACCTCGCCCAATAAAGGAAAGTATTCCATATGCTTTCTTGGCCACCTTGTCCACCTGTCCTGCCACATTCAAGGACCTGTGGACATGCAGTCCAAGGTGTCTCACTTCCTCAACTCCTCTCAATAACTTCCTGTTTATTGAGTATTCCCTTGCTTTGTTTGTCCTCCCAAAATGCATTACCTCACACTTTTCCAGATTGAATTCCATATACACAAGCTCTTTGAGAGCAGCTGCAGCCAGTTAATTAGATAGCTAGTTTAAAATGGTTTTCAGAGCTTGACTCATTTTTTTGTTCAGAAAGTATAAAAACAGGAGTTCCTCAGTGCTGCTTGAGTCTGCATGAAGTGCTGCTTTGAGTGCATAGAGTGTCAAAGCTGGGAGTTTGGTGAGTGAAGGAGTTTGGTGAAGGACGGAATTTTAAATTAGTTAAGAAAAATAAATGTAATTAACACAATTCAAATGGCAGGGTGGGTGATGTGTCATGGCTGCAGCATGTGTTAGCTCCTGGATGCCACTGCAGTCCATAGCAACCATATTTGCAGTAAGTGTCTGTGCCTTGAGGAGCTTTGGCTCAGAGTTAATGAGCTGGAGGCTGAGCTGCAGACACCATGACTCATTAGGGAGGGGGAAAGTTACCTGGACACTTTTTCCCAGAAGACCGTCATGCCTCTTAGGTTGGTGTCATCTGATTTGGTCAGTGACAGGAGGGTGTGACTTTGAGACAGGAAGATAAGGGGATCGAGAAAGTGGGAGTGGAGGAGCCTAAGTACTTTCAACTGACCAAAAAGTTTGATGTCCTTGCAGCTTATATGGACAAGAGTGAGGGCTGCAGTGTGGATGTGCAAGCTGACTATGGCAACATGGTATAGATATGGTGGAGTTAAAACAAATGTAGTGGTAGTAGGGGATAGGGCAGTCAGGGGGATAGACATTGTTCTCTGCAGCTGAGAGTGAGAATCCAGATGGCTTTGTTATCTACCCAGTGCCAGGGTTCAGGATATCTGCTTAGGGCTGGAGAGGAACTTACTGCGGATCCAGTCATTACGACCCATGTAGGTACCAACGACATAGGTAGAACTAGGAAAGAGATTCTGCATAGAGAGTATGAGGATCTATGCACTAAATTAAAAAGCAGAACCTCAAAAGTAATCATCTCTGGATTATTACATGAGCCATATGCAAATTGGCAAAGAGCAAATAAACTTAGAGAGATGAATGTGTGGAGAAGTGGGTTCCGATTCATGGGACTCTGACATCTGTACTGGGGAAAGTGAGGGTGTATCATTGGAACCGTCTATACATAACCCTGCTGGGTTCAGTGTTCTAGCGAGACACATAACTAGGGAAGTGGAGAGGGTTTTAAACTAAATAGTGGGGGCAAGGGATCAGATTTGGGAAGATGTGGTAATTCAAAGAATAGAGACAAGGCAAGAGAGAAAGGTGTTAATATGGGAAATGACAAACAGACTGTGACAGGAAGGGACAGAGAGTACAAATCTAAGAGTAAATCAGCTGATAAGGCTAAATGTTACAAAGATAGTAGAAGGGCAAAACTAAAGGCTCTGTATCTGAATGTACGTGGCATTCAAAACAAAACAGATGAACTGACCGCAAATGGAAATAAATAAGTATGATCTGATAGCCATTACAGAGAAATGGCTACAGGATATCATAGACTGGGACCTGAATATTGAAGAGTATATGACATTTAGGAAGTTCAGGAAGCTAAGAAAATGTGGAAGGTTGGTTCTGTTAACTAATGATGGCATTTGCACAATAGAGAGGGATGACCTAAGTTCAGGAAACTAGAAATTAGAAGCCCTGTGGGTAGAGATGAGAAATGTTAAAGGCAAGAAGTCACTTGTGGGAATGGTGTACAGGCACTCTAACAGTAGCCATATGATAGGTCAGGGTATAAAGGAAGAGATAATCGGAGCTTGTCAGAAAGGTTTGGCGATGATCACGGAGGATTTTAATTGACATGTAGACTGAAAAATCAGATGGTCAAAGATAGCGTAGGGTAGCCTAGATGAGGAATTCATAGAATGTTTCCGGGATGGCTTCTTAGAACAGCACGTTCTGGCACCAACCAGAGAGCAGGTTATACTAGAACTGATATTGACCAACAATATGTAGGCAAATTTCTGCATGTAGGAACAAGAGGGCAATAATAGTAGGAGACTTCAACTATCCTAATATCAACTGGGATTCAAACAATATAAGGGTCACTGAGGGAGAAAAATTCATGCAGTGTGTCCAGGAAAATTTTTTCAACCAATTATTGACAAACCTAACGAGAGGAGATGCAATTCTAGACCTAGTCTTGGGGAACGAAGAAGGGCAAGTGGGTGAAATGACAGTTGGTGACCATATCGGGGACAGTGATCACAATTCAGTTAGATTTAGCATTACTATGGAAAAGGACAGAGATAAGGCAGGAATAAAAGTCTTGAACTGGGGGAAGGCAAATTTTGCAGAAATGAGAAGGAACTTGGCTGAGGTGGACTGGACAGCATTGCTGGAGGATAAAACAGTGGTAAACCAGTGGGAAGCACTGAAAAGTGAGATCCTAATTGTACAAAGTAGACATGTCCCCTACAAAAAAAAGAGTGGTACTGCCAAATCTAGACCTCCCTGGTTGTCTAGAGGAATACAAGGGAAGATCAAACAGAAAAAGAAAGCGTACGATAGGCACAAAGAACCAAGCACTGCAGATAGCCAAGATGAATATAGGAAGTGCAGGGACGAAGTTAAAAAGGAAATAAGGAAATCAAAGAGAGGGCGTGAAAAAAGATTAGCAAGTAAAGTTAAAGATAACCCAAAGATGTTTTACCAATACATTAATGCTAAAAGGTTAGTTAAGGAAAAAGTGGGACCTATCAGAGATTAAGATGGAAACTTGTGTGTAGATGCAGAGGCTGTGGGAAGGGTTTTGAATGAATATTTTGTTTACAAAGGAAAGGGAAGATGTAGATATAGTAGTCCAGCAGGAACCTTGCGAGATATTGGACGGGATAGTCATAAAGAGAGAGGAAGTACTCGAAGGATTGAAATCCTTGAAAGTTGATAAATCATCAAGGCCAGATGGATTGTTTCTGAGGCTGCTGAAGGAAGTCAAGGAGGAGATAGCAGATGCTCTGAGGATGATTTTCCAATCTTCACTAGATACAGGGGAGGTACCGGACTCTGGAGAAATGCAAACGTAGTTCCATTTTTTAAAAAGGGATCAAAGGAAATGCCAAACAATTATAGGCCAATTAGTCTTACATGGTGGTGAGCAAATTAGTAGAATCAATCCTGAGAGATAGGAATAACTGCCATGTGGAAAGGCATGGACTAGTCAGGGATGGTCAGCATGGATTTGTTAAAGGAAGGTCTTGCCTCACAAATTTGATTGAATTCTTTGAGGAAGTGACAAGAAGGGTTGATGAAGGTAGTGCAGTGGATGTTGTGTACATGGATTTTAGCAAGGCATTTGACAAGGTCCCACATGGCAGATTGGTCAGGAAAGTAAAAACCCATGGGATCCAGGGTAATGTGGCAAACTGGATAAAAGGTTGGCTTTGTAACAGGAAACAAAGGGTAATGGTCAATGGATGCCCTTGCGAGTGGAAATTTGTCTCAAGTGGTGTACCACAGGGCTCGGTGTTGGGACCCTTGCTGTTTGTGTTATATATTAACGATTTGGACGTGAACATGGGGGGCACAATTGGGAAATTTGCAGATGCCACAAAGATTGGCCGAGTAGTGGATAGTGTAGAGGATAGCCATGATCTCCAAAATGATTTAGACGGGTTGGTGGAGTGGGCGGTAAAGTGGCAGATGGATTTTAACATAGAGAAGTGTGAGGTCTTACATTTAGGGAGGTCAAACAGTTACAGGGATTACACAATAAATGGGAATATACTAAGAGGGGTAGATGAAGTGAGAGATCTTGGCGTACAAGTACACAGGTCCCTGAAGGCAGCAGTTCAAGTAAACAAGGTTGTAAAGAAGGCAAATGGAATGCTCTCCTTCATTGGCAGAGGTATAGAATATAAAAGTAAGGATATAATGTTGGAATTGTATAAAACACTGGTGAGGCCACAACTGGAGTATCGTGTGCAGTTCTGGTCACCACATTACAGGAAGAATGTAATAGCTCTGGAGAGAGTGCAGAGGAGGTTTACAAGAATGTTGCCAGGGTTAGAAAAGTGTAGCTACGAGGAGAGATTGGATAGGTTGGGGTTATTCTCTTTAGAACAAAGAAGGCTGAGAGGTGACTTGATTGAGGTGTACAAAATTATGAGGGGAACAGGTAGAGTGGACAGGATAAAATTGTTTCCCTTGATAGAGAATTCTAGAACCAGGGGACATAGATTCAAGATAAGTGGCAGAAGGTGTAGGGGGGACATGAGAAAGAACTTTTTTATGCAGAGGGTAGTGGGTGTCTGGAATTCACTGCCCAAGTTGGTGGTAGAGGCAGAAACTTTAAACTCTTTTAAAAAGTACCTGGATCTGCACCTTAAGTGCTGTAAGCTGCAGGGCTATGGGCCGGGTGCAGGAAGGTGGGATTAGAAAGGGCACCTGGGTGTCCTCAGGCTGGCATGGACAAGATGAGCCGAATGGCCTCCTTCTGTGCTGTAACTTTTCTATGGTTCTATGGGTCTAACAAGATAGGATTAATTAATGACCTCATAGTGAAAGTGCCCCTAGGTAGCAGCGATCATAATATGATTCAATTTTAGATTTAGTTTGAGGTAGAGATGAATGGGTCTAAGACTAGTATTTTAATTTTAAATAAGGGCAATTATAAGGACATGAAAGCAGAGCTAGCAAAAGTGAACTGGCAATTTATGTTAAGGGATAGAGCAATAAGGATGCAGTGGCAGACATTTAAGGGGATATTTCAGAATACACAGAATAGATCTATCCCACCAAGAAAGAAAAAATCCACGGGGAGGACCCGCCATCCGTGGTTAACTTAAAAAGTTAAAGATAGTATCAAACTTAAAGAAAAAGCATATAATTATGCAAAGATGGGTGGCAGGTCAGAAGATTGAACAGAATATAAAAAACAGAAAGAATGACTAGAAGATTAATAAGGAAGGAAAAACTAAGAGCATGAGAGAAAGCTGGCTAGAAATATAAAGACAGGTAGCTCGATTTTCTATAAATTTTCAAAAAGGAAAAGAGTGAACAAAATGAGTGTTGGTTCTATAGAAAGTGAGTCTGCAGAATTAATAATGGAAAATAAGGAGATGGCAGATGAATTGAACAGGTATTTTGCATCAGTCTTCACTATAGACAATACAAGTAACATCCCAGAAATAGCTGTAAATTAGACATGGAAGGGAGGGAGGAACTCAGGAAAATTACAATCACAGGGGAAGTGGTATTGGGTAAATTGTTGGAGCTGTGGGCTGACAGGTCCCACAGTCTTGATGGATTTCATCCTAGGGTCTTAGAAGAAATGGCTAGTGAGATAGTTGATGTGTTGGTTTTAATTTTTCAAAATTCTCCAGATTCAGGGAAAGTTCCATTTGATTGGAAACAGTTAATGGAACTCCTTTATTCAAAAAGGGATGGAGACAGAAAACTACAGGCCAGTTAGCCTAAAATCTATTATAGGGAAAACATTCAAAGTTATTATTAAAGATATTGTAGCAAGGTACTTAGAAAAATTCGGTGGAATCAGGCAGAGTCAACATAGTTTTGTGAAAGTGAAATTATGTTTAACCAATTTATTGAAGTTCCTTGAAAAAGTAATATTTGGTGTGGATAAAGGGGAACTGGTGGATGTACTGTACGTAGATCCAGAAGCCATTTGATAAGGTGCCACATCAAAAGTTATTATGGAAAATAAAAGCTCATGGTGTAGGGGGTAACATATTGGCATGGACAGAAGATTGGCTAACTAACAGGAAGTAGAGAGTAGGCATAAATGGGTCATTTTCTGGTTGGCAAGATATAAGGAGTGGCATACCACAGGGATCAGTGCTGGGACCTCAACTTTTTACAATGTATATAAATGACTTGGATGAAGGGACCGAAGGTATGGTTGCTAAATTTGCTGATGACACAAAGCTAGATAAGAAAGTAAGTTGTGAAGAGGACATGAGGAGGCTACAAATAGGTTAAGTGAGTGGGCAAAGGTCTGGCAAATGAAGTATACTGTGGGAAAATGTGAAATTGTCCATTTTGACAGGCAGAATAAAAAAGAAGCATATTATTTAAATGGTGAGAGATTGCAGAGCTCCCAGATGCAGAGGGGTCTGAGTGGTCCTAGTGCATGAATCACAAAATATTAATATGTGGATACAGCATATCATTAGGAAAGCTAACAGAATGTTATCATTTTTTGAGTGGAATTGAATACAAAAGTAGGGGGGTTATCGGTCAGTTATCCAGAGCTTTGGTGAGACCACATCTGGAGTATTGTGTACTGGTCTCCTTATTTAAGAGAAGTTGTGTTGGAAACAGTTCAGAGGAGGTTCACTAGACCAATACCTGGAATGAGCGGGTTGTCTTATGAGGAAAGGTTGGACAGACCAGGCTTATATCCGCTGGAGTTTAGAAGAGTAAGAGGCGACTTGATTGAAACATACAAGATTTTGAGGGGTCTTGACAGGGTGGATGTGGAGAGGATATTTCCTCTTGTGGGAGAATCTAGAACTAGGGGTCACTGTTTACAAATAAGGGGTCACCCATCTAAGACAGAGATGAGGAGAATTTTTTCTCTTAGAGGGTCATGAGTCTTTGGAACTCTCTTTCTCAAAAGACGGTGGAAGCAGAGTCTTTGAATATTTTTAAGGCAGAGCCAGATAGATTCTTGATAAGCAAAGGGGCGAAAGGTTATCGGGGATAGGCAGGAATGTGAAGTTGGTCTTACAAACCAATCAGACATGATCCTGTTGAATATCAGAACAGGCTTGAGGGGCCGAATGGCCTACTCCTGCTCCTAATTTGTTTGCTTGTGTGTTCGTATGTAATGTATCCAGATATTAGTGCAAGAATTAGGAGATTTTTGTTACATCAAAGACAGTTGCAATGATTTTATCACTTATAATAGCTAAGGACTTTATATGGAAATAAATCATGTTTATATTCAGTGGTCCTTACCGGAGAGCACAAGTATATAGAGAACAGGGAAGGACAAATTGTTCACAGGTGTGATGCTCCCTACAGCTCAATATCTTATTAACAATCACTGTTTTGTGCTTACTCATGGTTGGCAGAGATAGCCCTTGTGAATGTGGAAATGCTGCCTTTAAAACCAAACTGCTCTTAATTTGAAACTGTGGGGAAAATTTTACTGGCCCTTTTGTGGTGGGCTGGGAGGCTGGGAGGGGCAGTAAGCTAGCGGGGAGCCATGGTGGGAACTTTCACGTCAATGGGTTGTGAGGCGGATCGGCTGCCCGTTCCACGGAGGCGGGCAACCAATTTGGATAATTCAAGTCCCCGTCAGGACCATCTTATGGAGATGTTGGTATTTTGCCAACAATGGAGCAGCCCCTCCTGGAGAGCGGGGAGGCTGCCGGCTTCATGGGGGCTGCCTCCCTGCGGCAGCCCTGGAAAAGCCGGGTGGAGTGGGTGGGGGTGCTATAGAAAGCTGAGGCTCCATCGCCCATAGTGGGGGCCATGGGCAGGAAAGGCAACCCCCTCGCAACACAATGATATCCCTGGCGGGTTTCTCCTCTGCCCCTTGACTCCCTGAATTTGTTACCTAACTGGAGGTGCTGCAAGGGCCCCTCCTGCCTGCCACAATGGCACCCATTCCTCCCACTGGCATCGCTGAGGCTTCAGTGCCACAGGGGCCCACAGGCAGCCATTTAGGAGGCAGGCTGAGGGTAAAATGGCCAAGCGGGCTCCACTGTTGGCAATTGCGGGTTGGGGGGCCTGTTCTTCACGCTGATACCAGGGTCCCAAAGTCCATGGTAAAATTCAGCCTCATGAACCAAAAAGGAGCTGGGAAGAGAGACCGGAACCATGGATAGTTCAGCAAGACATCAGAGGACATACTTTAACCAAGGAGACAGGGCAACAAGTGCGTTTTTCCTAGCGGAGACCAGGCACAGCCGTTCAGCACAACTCAGTTTCTCCTCTCCACAGTTGCTCGGCAAGCTCAGTCCGGCTAAATTACTGGAGTAAGCCAGAATCTGCAGCGCGTGAGAAACATGTTGTCGAATGTTGGATCTGTCTGCAGTTTGCCATATGGAACGCTCTTGACCTGGGCGGTGCTGAGAGGGTACATGCTGCTGACTAGGGATGGAATGATCAGAGAGCCAATCTCACAAGGGCCCCTGTCACACCTGCACTGACAGAGGGCTGCTGTCTCCGACTCTGGGTGCATCCCTGCAGGTTTCACTTCTTGCTGCCCTGCCCAACCGAGCTATTTCTCAAAGAAAGTTCCAAAAAGAAAAGTCATTTATAATTGCCCCCGCTGAATTTTCTCCCTGGATTGCTCGCAGCTGTGTTCAGGAGACAAGTCCTGGGAGTTGTGCTGCCTACCCTCTCACCAGGAGACCAGCATGGGGGAGAGTGCTGTGATAAACCTGGTGATAGCCTGAAGGGATTCGACAAAGAGTGATACAGTGGAAATGCCGAGAGTGTGATTCTGTCATTCAGACCTATGATGTCCAGGGTTGGCTATTTACACTCTGAGACTCAATGACTCAAATGCTCATGTTGTCCCTCCAGTGTTAGGGTCTCCGTGCTCCCTCCTTCAGCATGAATATCTTCTCGCTCCCTCCTTCAGTGTGAGGATCTCCTCACTTCTTCTCTCAGCATGAGGGTCTCTTCCTTGCTCCTTCAGTGTGAGAATCTCCTTGTTCCTGCCCTCCAGTGTGAGGTTCCCCTCATTCTCTCCCTTCAGTGTGAGGTTCCCCTCATTCCCTCCCTTCAGTGTGAGGATCTCCTCGCTCCCTCCCTGCAGTGTGAGGATCTTTTCCTTACTCCCTCCCTCAATGTGATCTCCTCCTCACTTCCTCCCTCAGTGTGAGGATCTGACCCTCACTCCCTCCTTCAATGTGAGGATCTCCTACTCGCTCCTTCCCTCATTCTGAGGGTCTCCTCCTCCCTGCCTCGGTGTGGTTGTCATTTCCTCGAACTCTCCATCCAGCTTGAGTGTTCCTTACTCTCTTTTTTCCTTAGTGTTTGGGTCCCACACTGGCATGCCATCCTATTTTTACCCAGAGGGTGGTGACGGTCTGGAATGCACTGCCTGGGAGGGTGGTGGAGGAGGGTTGCCTCACATCCTTTAAAAAGTATCTGGATGAGCATTTGGCACATCATAACATTCAAGGCTATGGGCCAAGTGCTGGTAAATGGGATTAGGTAGGTAGGTCAGGTATTTCTCATGTGTTGATGCAGACTCGATGGGCCGAAGGGCCTCTTCTGCACTGTGATTCTGTGATTCTGTGATTCTATTGACTCCCATTTTTTTTATGTAGTCTTGGGACCATATTCCTGTTTCATCAGAATTTTTCAGGACTTGATATTTAATTTTTCGAACACAAAACATGATAATTTAACAAAAATAAGCTTATTCCAAATCCACTATAAAAGCTGACATTTATGAACTGAACTACAAAGATAAACGAAACATGTAAAAGTGCTTCACCATGGTATAAAAAGAAAATTAAATGTTAAGTGAGGGAAGGAATATTAGGTAGGATGACCAAAAGCTTGATGGAAGAGATGGGTTCAAAGAGGGATCTTAAGGGAAGTGGAGGAGGTGGAGAGGTTAAGGTACATATTTCTAGAGCATGGGACTTAGACAGCTAAAGGCATAGCCAATGGAGGGGAGGAAGCAAGAGGGGGAATTTAAAAGAAGCAGGAGTCAAAGGAATGGAAGTTTGGAGGTGCGGGGGGGCGGGGTGGAGAGTATTGTAGGGATGGAGGTAGTTGCAGAGATAGGGAGAGGTAAGGCCACAGAATGTTTGAAACACAAGGATAGGAATTTTAAATACAAGACGTTAAAAAACCAGGAGCCAATGTCGGCCAACCTCCTGAAATGGCAGGGAATCGGCATCCATCTTCCGGTGGCCTAATAAAGTATTCTAGGAGATTTTTAAATGATATTTCAAGCACATCAGTCACATAAATCATACAAAGGCTCTGTCAGAGCTCATCAAACTGGTGGTCTGTTTGCATACTTGGCAGAGTGATGACATAAAACATCATCACGAAAACCGGTACTGACGCTCGTGCATACTGCACTCATGGACATCGTGGCCTGTTTTCCTGCCAAGCCTCAAGGCAAGCTGTGCCTGCAACTACCTCACCTGCTAGAAAATTCATAGCTAAGCTCGCTAGGAAGCTTTCCTCCTGCTGAGAATCCCAGGATGTGAGTTAAAAGGCGTGCTACTGGACTCAAAAAATTACATGAAAGCCTAGAATGCGTTTCCCGCTGAGAAGACTCTCACTCAAGGTAAGCGTAAAAAACAGCGGGTCAGGGATTGTCATGGTCAGGGAATAATTTAGTACTGATCCATTTCAAACTACGAAAGCTGCAATTATACTGCATGTTTGGCCGTGGTCCATGCTGAACAATGGACAGTATAACTCCATTGTGAAAACAGTGCACGAACTGTGTAATTGTGGTACCGAAACATCAACTCACTGAGTGTTAAGGAAGTGCCGACAGTACATAACATACAGTGTACAATACTTGTCAATAGATATAAGATAGTGAAGTAAATGTGGCCTTCTTACAGAGCTCCTGGCCACTCTTTTGTCCATAGAGGCATTATGTATTTTGGGTCACTTCCTGCAGCAACTATAAAACATGCAAAGTAGTGAGGCTGGCAGACTAATAATAGCAGGAGCAGTGCAGCCCTAGGGTGGTGTGGATCTGAAGCTCCATTATTGCTCCCGGCGGAACGGACAGACCCACCAATGACATCATAATTTTTGGGGAAAAAAACATCACCTGGAATGACTTCAGCCAGAGTTGGAAATCCAGTGCACAGGAGTGATTGTGTGAACAGGACGTGGTATGGGATAGGATACGGGCATTAGGATGATCTGAAGTTTACCGAGTATAAAAGATGGGAGGCTGGTCAGGAGAGCATTGGAGAGGGCACAAATGAGGCTTTGGGGGGCTGATGGGCTGCACCAGTAAAGAGATGGGTATGTTACAGAGGCAGTCTTTGTGATGGAGAGAATATGAAATCAGAAACTCAGCTCAGGTTGGAATCAGACATGAACAGCCTGCCTCAACCAACGACAGTGGCCAAAGGGTGGAATGGGATCAGTGGCAAAAGAATTGGTGATGGGCCTGAAGACAATGACTTCAGTCTTCTCAATGTTTAATTGGGTGAAATTGTGGTGCATTCAAGGTTGGATATCGACTAAACACCCTGCCAGCACAGAGGTAGCAGAGGGTTTAAGAATGGTGGTGGAGAGATCGAATTGAAGACATATCAGAGGTAGATGATGTGTGTAAAATGCTTCAACACGGTGTAGGCTGCAGATGAGAAAGAGGAGAGGGCCGAGGATAAATCCTTTGGAGGTTCTTGGGGTAATGATGCAGGATGAGGAAAGAAAACTACAACTGGGCATATTCTAAATTTGGATTATTAAGAGGAGAGTTAAGCTACAGTGATCCCACTGAGCTGGTCATTCGAAGAGAGGACCTCTTGGAAGAGGAAGATGTAGTTGATCTCCTCAAAGGATGAAAATAAAAATTTCCATCTCATTCTAGCTGTGCCTAAATTAGTAGCACTCTCACCTGAGTCAAAAAGTTGTGGGTTCAAGTCCCACTACAGGACTTGAGCACAAAATTCAAGGTTGGCACTCCAGTGAGGGAGTGCAGCACTGTTGGCAGTGCCGACTTTCAGATGAGACATTAAATTGAAGCCCCGTCTGCTCTCAGATGGATACAAAAGATCCATGGCACCTTTTCAAAGAGGATCGAGGGAGTCGTCCTCAGTGTCCTGGCCAACGTTTATCCCTTAATCGATATTACAATAAACGAATTATATGGTCATTATTACAGCACTGGTTTGTGGGAGCTTGCTGTGCGCAAATTGGCAGCTCCATATCCTACACGACACTTCAAAAGTACTTCATTGCCTGTAAAGCACTTTAGGATGTCATGAAAGGCACTATATAAATGCAAGCCTTTTTCTCCAAACGTAATCCTAACAGGCTCCCTATTAAAATACATAACTTGTTGGAAGACAAACTAAAAATGCATACTCGGGACATTTAATCAATGGTGTAAGTTTTTAGTGGATGGAGATCAATGAATGTAGGAAGTAATTGCGAGAGGTCTGATATTGATTTGTGTCGTTTTGAGTTACTGTTGAAAAGGAAAGGTTAATGCATCATTGAAATAGACGTCGGCGTTTCAAAGTACAAGTTATTAATTTTGAGCAAAAATATGAAAATCTTTCTAAAATTGAGTTTCTTACACATCGTGCAAGAGATAAATGAACAACTAAAGTTAAAATAGGGGACTCGTTGGTGGGGGCAGGGGCTGGGTATGGGAAGATGTTCTAAGTGTGAGCCCAACCTGCCTTTCTAAGGTTTTATATAGATTCACCGTCCAGTTTCAACTGTTAAATTCTATACCTCTGCCCACGAAATCCAGTATTCTATTGGTTTTTATGTGACCTCATCAACTGACGTCCTGATTTTAATTCCAGTGAAGTAAACCCCAAATTCCTTTGCATTTCCACTGCATCCCATCATTCACCTATACAAATATGGTTTACAAAAATATTTAAAGCCAAAGTGTACCACCTCAGATTCAAACTTCCTCTGCCCCTTTCTTGCCCGTTCCATCGTCTGCATTGATTTAGTAATGTTGTTTGAAGGGTAAATAAATATTGGCAAGGAGACCAGGGAAAGCTCCTCTGCTCTTCATCTATAGTGACATAGGATCATTCAGGTGCACCTGAGAGAGCAAACAGGGCCTGAGTTTAATGTCTTAACCGAAAGATGACACAGCTGACAGTGTAGCACTCCCTCGGTCTGTCTCCCTCAGTCCAGTTAGGAGGAGATGGTGGCATAATGATAATGTCAACAGACTAGTAATCCAGAGGCCCAGGCTAATGCTCTGGGGACATGGGTTTGAATCCCACCTAGGTAACTAGTGAAATTTAAATTCAATTAATAAATATAAAGCTAGTCTCAGTAAGGGTGATTGTGAAACTATCATAGGTCATTGTAAAAACCCATCTGGTTCACTGTTGCCCCTTTTGGGAAGGAAACATGCTGACCTTACCTGGTCTGGCCTACATGTAACACCAGACCCACAGCAATATGGTTGACTCTTAACCACCCTCTGAAATGTTCAGTTTAAGAGGAATCAGGGATGGGCAGCAAATGCTGGCTTTGTCAGTGACACCCACATCCCATGAAAGAACAAAACAGAAGTCAGGGCTGCCTTCCCCTCAGCCAGGCTGGGACGCGGGTGCTTGCAGAAAGGGGAGACATGATTGAAACGAGTAATTAAATTCAGTGGAGTGGAGCGCTCAAGCATAAACAATAGTTTGAAAACAAATAAAAGGGAATAGAGTAATGTAATAGTCAGAAATTGGACTTCAGGCATCAGAGGTAAAGGGAACATAAAGGATGTAAAGTAATTAAACCAGGAGACAGAAATAAGAAACATCTGTAAAACATTAGGACAAAAGGAAAGGTTTGGCCCAAATAAGCATTCTTTATACAAACATATGGAGTACAGAGAATAAGGAACAAATTGAATTAATTCAGGTGCAAACTCAACTTTGGGGCTAAGACATGGTAGTCATTATTGAGGCATGGCAGCAAGACATCAGTTCTATGAACTAGAAATACCTGGTTATAAGGCCTACAGGAAAGATGGGAAAAATGGTAAAGGGGAAGGGGTAGCCCAAGAGATTAAGGATGAAATCATTTCAATGATTAGAGAGGATATAATGGGAATTAAGCAGGCAGTGGAGACTTTATAGGTACAATAGGTCCATAAAATAAACACAGAAAATGCTGGAGAAATATTGGAGAAAGAAATAGAGTTAGCAGGCTGGATTTTCATGGAGTTGGGGAGACTCTGTGGAGGGGTGAAAATGGCGGCTGTGACCCAATTCTGGAACTCCCGATCCCATTCCCGGGGTTTCCAATTTTCGGGAGGGCCTTTTAAGGGTGCGGGCTGGTTCGGGTTGCGAGCCCGCACCCTACACTCCCGGCCTGACCGGCTCCATTGCAGGGATAGGCATGTCCTAGTCATCTGCAATTTTCATGGAGTCGGGACAGCTTTTCAAAGAGTCATGGTTCACGGCACCTCAGAGGTGTCATGAACCTCAGTTTGCATGAGGGAACTTTTTGAAAGATAAGTTCAAAATGTCCTCCTCATGCCCCCCCACCCCCATGTCAAGGTATGCCCCCAACCCACCTCCTATGGCCTCTCATGACCCATGCCCCACACACACCTGCTATGGCCTCTCATGTCCCCTGTGCGAAGCTATGGCACTTCCATGACCGTTCACCCACTATACGCTGTACAGAATCAATAAAACCTATAATGGCAATAGCATGTGTTAAAAAAAAGCTTTAAAAAAAAGTAATTCATTGATAACTTTCCACTTTCTTAATTTACTATAGGTAATTAAAAGTGCCAATCATCCAGACCTTTTAAAGTATCAATAGCAGAAACTGCAGGCACTTGAAGCCTCTTCATCTTGTGTAAATAAACACTTTGCAATTGACAGAAGAGATGGAGAACCAGAGCTGTCAATTAAGCAATATTTTCCCTGGGGCTCAGCTGTTTCAACAGCCTAATGAATTTCTGGGCTTTCCCCCACGGCCCCAGGAAAAACATTGCTTGATTGACAGCTCTGGCTCTCTGATCTCTTTTGTCAATTGCACAATGTTTACTTACACAAGATAAAAAAGGGTTAAAGTCAAGGTTTCTGATATTGATACTTTAAAGGGTCTGGATGATTGACATTTTTTTTTAGCTTGTAGTAAAAAGAATGTTTTTAAGGAAATGGAAAGTTATCAATGATCAAAGCTTTTTCTAAAGCTTTTTTTACACATCCTATGGTCACTAAAGGGTTCATTGGTTCTCTACAGTGTAGAGTGGGCGAATGGACATGGAAATGTCAGAGCTTGGCATGGGGCTATGAGGGGACATGGTGGAGGTGGGGGGTGGTGTGAGTGGGGGTTCTGAGGTGGCACGGATGGGGCATGGGTGAGGGGGGGTGGTGGTGAAGGCTAGAGGGCCTTACCTTTTTCATTGTATCTGGGACAAAGGGCTGAAACGTGCCTTTTATACAGCCCTCCTCAGCACCTGGCAGCCCCTGTGGCTGCCTCTGAACTCTTTCCCAGGTCGGCTGGCCCAACAGCAGCCTGCACCCACGTCCCCCCGTAACAATGGAAATCCCATCTTTCCTGGCACTTTCTCGAGAGGTGGGCAAGCCAAGTTGGGAATTTTCACAACTCCTGCTATCTGCCTCAAGGATGAAAATCCAGGCCAAAGTGTCAGGTCAGTGCCCCTTCTTCAGACCCCTTTTTATTTCAGATTATGTTAGATTTAATATTAAGCAATGAGTCAGATTTAGTCATCAGCTTAATGGTGCATGAACATTTCCCGAATAGTGATCACAACATTACTGAGTTCAACGTGGTTTTTCTAAAGGGAGAAACGCAAAACAGCTACAGTACCAAGATTCTAGATTTAGGTGGGGCTGTCTTCTATAGGATGAAACAAGGACTGTCCACAGTAAACTGGGTAAAGTGACAGAAGATCAATGGGAGTAGTTTAAAAAAAAGAATTTAATGTGATACAGGACCAATTTATATCCCTAAGGGGCAAGATCTCTACTTATCAAAGAAGATAGCGATGGACAACTAAAGAGGCCAGAGGCAACGTAAAACTGAAAGGAAAAGCTTACAAAAATGCAAAAAATCACCACAGATTTTGGTCACTGGGAAAGATACAAAGAGCAGCAAAGGACAATAGTATGAGCTTCAATAGGGAGTGTGAAAAGAAGCTTGCAAAATCACCACAAAAAAATTCCTGCAATTATGTTAGGAAAAAGAAGGTGGTCAGGAGCAATGTGGGCCTCTTGCCAACTAACGCTGATATTGTCAATGAAAATAAGGATGGGGCAGACATGCTGAATAATTTCTTAGCATCAGCATTTACAGTTGAGGAAGAGGTCAGCACACCAGACATCTCAAAATAAATTAATAACGAATCAGGGACAGGAGGCCCCAGCAAAATTAATGTAAGTATAATAAAAAAAATAATGGCACCAAAGCGTGACAAACCCCCAGAGCAGATGGTTTTCTTTGTAGGATTTAAAGAAAATGGGTGTGAACATTGCAGATGCCCTAATTGTAATCTTCCAAAATATTCTCCATTTCAGGAGCCATTCCGTTAAAGTGAAAAATTGTGCATATTACTCAGCTATTTAAGAACGTGCGAGAGGAAACCAGGGAATTATAGACCAGTTAGCCTAATATCTGTTGCTGAGAATGTTGTGTGAGATATAATGATGTAAAGGCACCGTGCAAATATGTTATGGGTTCATCTATTAATTCTAGGCACATGAGAACAGATAGACATGGACAGGAAGCTTGAGGACATCAGCAGCAGAGCTGTGTGTGCTGTGCTCTGCTCCAGGCCAAAGGGAAACTGAGGCTGGTCACATGACACACTTCCCTTCTAGTGATGGCATGTTGCTATCACTTAATACAGCAGGGAGAAATTGCTGGCTTGGATAATTAACAATACCTACTGAAAATCATGAAAATTTTGAGCTAATCAGACCTAGTTAGCATAGATGTGTAAATGATAGGCCATGCCTGATTAACCTGATTGAATGTTTTAAAAGGTGACCAAAATGCTGGTCAGGGGAATGTATATGGATGTTATTTATATTGACTTCCAGAAGACATTTGAGAAATAATAAGAGACTGTTAGCTGAAGTTGGCAAGAGAAAGAGAGGGAGATAAAGGGCAGGTACTCTTAATTGACAGGGTGGGACTATCGGTGTCCTGTAAAGTTCTGTGTTGGGACCTCTCTTCTGTAAATGGTAGTTGAGGCTAGATCAGTTGTTAATTCTTAAAAGTTTCAGATTGATAGTTTTTTTTTAACTGAAGATATTAAAGGATATGGGACAAGAACAGGTATATGGAGTTAGGTTGCAGATCAGCCGTGAGCTCAATGAATGCAGACCAGGCTCAAGGGGAATAAATGGCGTCCCCCTGTTCATGTGCTCCTGTGAGTGCAAAGGTTTAAAGAAGAAACTGGATTCTCATTCTTTGAGAAGTTAATCAGTATGGACCGTTCATTCTGACCTTCTATCTTGGAGTCAGGTGACAATAATGAATGAACTGCCTTTCCCTAATGGTTATATCGAAGAGACCTCTTTCCTTTCACCATTTTGTTTCCCAGTGCAGAATTATGGGTTTGTTCTCATCTTCACCTATTGAAATGGCGACTCGGCCTCTATTCACGGGGCTCCTGATTCATGCTTAACCTGATGCCAGTCAATCAATAATTCATCGCAGTGTGAATACGAAGTGGGCTGAGAGGCTGATAAGCACTTATATTGGTGACTTGTGCAATCACGGTCTATTTCTGCTGGAACCCCATTTCCATGTCATTTAATTTGAAGCCTCGCTAATCCAATATGCTTGAGAATAATAGAGGAGCATTCAGTGTGCTTAATGCAGGAGAAAAAACTAACTCCTGGATGCCTATTAGCTAAAGAGGATAACTTTTCAAAAGGAGAGCTCCTCACTGCAATATTAGCACAGCCAGGGAAGCAAAACTATTCTTTTTTTATGATTAAAAGATTCTTGCCAAGGTCATGGGCTACCTTCTCCTGGGCCTTGCATTGAACAGTCTCTCAAAGCTTCAGGAACTTGCTGCAATTATATTATCAGTGTTACTCTAACGTCAGATTATTAAACTCTTTCGAGTTATCAACAGTCACAGATTGCAACTCTTTCAAGTACAATCACAGTTCTTGGTTTCCAGGAGTGGGACATGAACCCACAACCCTCTGATTCAAAGATGAGGGTGCTATGGACTGAGCCACAGCTGACACCTCGTCAGATTATTAAATGTGTAAGACATTCACGAATAACCTAATAGCCCCCTCATTTACCAATGTTCCTGATTGGGTGAAAGTCAATAGATGGATGGATGAAGTGAACGTGAAATTGACTTAAGACATAATAGGAAAAAAAAATCCAACTAAATTCTCTTATTTTATTTTAATTGCAAAAGCGTTTGAATCAGTGCTTGTGGGACAATAAAATCAAATGTTTTATAGTTGTTCTACAATATGCTGCATTCAGTAGTTTAAATTAAAAACAAACTCCTGAAAGGCAGTTTTTGACTCATTAGAATATTTTGCTTTAAATCTTGGAAATGAGTGTTTGCACAATGGTTCACTGAAACTTTTTATAGTTCCAGCTACAGAGAGTCCCAAAGCAGCAGTTAAAGATTCATTAACTAGTTCAATAACAGAATGGTATTTTAGTGAGTCCTGCACTTTCACTCCTGTATTGTTGAAAAAAGAGACATGTCAAAGCTTTTCATGATCTTTAGAATGATTGACCTGAACGGAGTTGGTGTATTTGGTGACCGCTTTCGTGCCTTCGGAGATGGCGTGTTTGATCAGTTCCCCTGGCAGCATGAGGCGGATGGCGGTCTGGATCTCCCTGGCCGAGATGGTGTGGCGCTTGTTGTAGTGAATGAGGTGCAAGGCCTCGGAGGCAATGAGCTCAAAAACTTTGACAACAAAGAGCACTCATGACACTAGTGGCCTTGGATGAGATCCTGGTGGAAGAGTGGACCTGGGTCAGCCCCCTGTACACATAAGTGGAATAGCTCTGCTTGCGAGACTTCCTTTGCTTCTTGGGCAGCTTCTTGATGACTTTAGTCAGCGACTGGTTCGACGCCTTGTGGGACGCACCACCCTTCACCACAGCTGCCATCTCAGGCATTACACTCGACTTGGACCATCAGCTTTACTCATCAGAACACTGCAAGAATACCAATGTAAGGGGAAAACAACAATTTATACTGTATGAGAAGAGAGTGTTGATTGGTTGGCAACTAGACTCTGATTGGTAGAGGGCTGCCATGGGGATTTCACCAGCTGATGGTGACTGACAGTTAACTGCCAGCATTGTTTGAAATTTAAGCCAGGCAGCTTGACCCTGATTGGTCAAGGCATTGCTCTGAGGAATGAGTCAGCAAACGCCTGACACTTATTTTGTTTAGCTGAAACAGGCACAATGTGTATACATGTTCTTTCTGTCTGCAAAGAAAAGAACATATTAATATATGTAACTTTCAGTACACGTAAATGCGCCAAACTGTGAGCACGACTGACAATCTTAAATTGGTTGTCAGCGTAATTCTTAGCAAAATGAAGATTATTTACCAAATGTTATATAATGACGGAATCACATCTAATGTTGGACACTGTTTTGAGTTTTGCAAGCACGGGTTGGTTGGGTACAGTATGTACTCTGCCCATTGTGAACAGCAGCTGGGAAATGCTGTTTGAGACGATGCGCCAGCCTTTGGGATGTACGGCCTACATACCTAGCATCACACTGGCACTGAAATTCATCTACCACATTGCTCATTTGTGTGATAGGCAGAACATCTTTTTGGCTTGACGGCAGCATCCTGTTAGTGGCGAATACCACTTGTGTTGCTACTGCACATTAGCAGCGTGAAACAGCTAGCTTCACCTGTGGCTCAAACCTTTGAGATACCTTGCCCTCAGGGTAATCTGAGGTAGACTGGGCTCTTTTCAGGGCTGAAAGTGATTGGCTTAGGCCCATTCATGAGTTTGCATGATATACAATGCAAAATGATCTGATCAGGAAAGCAGGGTCCCACAGGATGCCTTTGATGTGCCCGATTTCAGCATCAAGCTTGCACGGTGAGCAAATGGCTTGGGCCCTATTTACAAGGTTGCTGATAAGGCCAATTTTATAGCATATGGAACTGTAAGAATCCCAACGTGTATATTGACCAGTGAAGGTAGGCTTGCGGTAGACCATGGTAGAGAATTCCCTGGCAGATTTCTCAATCAGTGCATCAAGGAAGGAGAGTTCACTTGACTGCTCCATTTTGAAGGTGAATTTTAATGCAGGATGGAGCCCATTAAGACATGTACAGAAATTATTACATGCAGCTGTGGATTTAAACATAGTGACGTATCATCTACATATCGGAAATATGTGAGAGGTAAGAGGTTAGGTGTCATTCCATTGAAGAGACGTTTCTCATGGAACCCTACAAAGATGTTTGTCAGAGCTAGAGGGGATCCAATGGCAACACCATCTATTTGGGCATATATAGTGTCATGAAAACCAAACTCAACTGCGTGAGTTGCTGAGTTCACAAATTCAGTGAATACTGATTCACACAGTATGGATTCACTTCTGCTCCTCAACCCTAGCTCCAGCTAATACCCAACAACACGCTTGCTCAGTGTGGAATTCACCACTCGTACATTCTTAGAGGAGTGGATAAGAATTCAAACAGAGACTGTTTCAGAGAGCGATAGCCACCCTGTGAACTATATCCTAACCATTCCCGCCTCAGTGTCAGTAGGTTTGAACCCTGCTCCAGATCCAGACAATCACAGTGACTGGAGATCAGAACTCCAGCTCTGAATTTTGGCTTACATCGAGTGGGCTGCTTGTTTCTGGAGAGTGTGGGTGATCACCTCCTCGCTGATGAGTTATGAAAACGCAAAAAACCCTTTACCATATGAGGCTAACTATCAAATTAGCTGTAGCATCTAGCTACAGAAACCAGTGGGAAAGTAGGAATACGTTCTTTCATCAGGATATGTCCCCAAGAGAATATATAAAATGTTACAATCTTGGTAGAGACCAGTAACTTTTAAAAAGAAATTCAAACTCCTGGTTATTAACTAAAAGAATCATGCCATAAGACTTTGCATTGTAAAACAAAACTCAACAGGAGTTAAATAAATCAAGTGCTACTGACATAACACCATATTTCATAAATGCTTCTAAACATCATATTTCATAAATGCTTATACTTAAACCTGAAAATCTCAACCGCACACTCTTCACTCTGCTTTTATTTTTACCCAAGTTCCCCCACAGCTTTCAGGAATGCATTTTGAGTCTCCTCAGAGTCCCTGCTATTCTCCGAAGTATGAGATTTCTTGAGGTTCTTCCACTAACATCGGGCTAGGCAAACTGTTCAACTCTCCTTCAACACCTCACGATTGTGGACTCCACAGCTCGGAGAAGCCCAGAGAGATGTCACCCATTGTTTAGGATTTTCCCACTTCTCACTGTGACCTTATTAAATAAACATAGGCCATCTTTTGATTTGCAATTATTTTGGGTTTGTTTACCAGCTTCTCAATCCAGGTGTTTCCACTTATCTTATATTAAAAAATTTCAATTCCCGAACTAAGTTAAACTCCAAAAACATAAGAATCATAAAATGACATGTTTGTCACACTGATTCTTAAGGCTTCCCATTTGTCACATCTATTTCCTGTTGAGATGATTTGATCATGTCTTAGTGACATTGGCCACCCTTCCAGGTGATATCTAAATGGTAATATCTTCCACCCAATACCCGCTCTAACCGTCAGGTCATCCAGGCTGCTGCTGCCTGTATTCTATCTCATACTGGATTGTTCTGTTCACCCATCACCCTTGTCCTCAATGAATGACATTGGTCCCAATACTTGAATAACTCAAACTTACTCTTTGTTTTCAGAGAAGGCCTCACCCTTTCCTCCACCATCCCTCTCCCCAAAAAAATCTCTGTTCCCTTGATGCTGGTAACTTGTGCAGCGTACCCGCACCCCCTCCCCGTCCGCCTCCGTGAGTGTCTATGGAATCAGCCAGAAGGGCCCCTGTCTTTCGAGTTCCTTCCTTAAACTCCTTAAAACTTATCTGATTGACCAAGCATTTGGACACCATCCCAATATCTCTCTCTTTGGCTTGGTGCCCATTTTCCTTATGTGTGAGGTACGTTTTCTATATAAAAATCGCATTATAAATAAAAGTTGTTGTTGCTTCTGTTATGTTTAATAGGCGAGCACTTTAATTTGAATTATTCAGTCCTCCTACCACTAGTGGCCCCGGTTTATGTGCAGCAAACATGGCCTATGTTTATTTAATAAGGTAACAGTGGAAAAACCCTAAACAATGGGGATCCTTCCCCATGCTTCTTGATGGAGACAGGATGCCTACAGTTGTCTCAATAAGGGACTTATATTTTTTATACCATTCCTTCCAAGATGGGCGGGATGTTTTATTGACAACTTCGTACTGTTCTAACAAAATCCACCTTAAGCTACAATTGTCCAATGAGGTGACTACCTCTTTGCTCAAACCATGATTTTCAATTCGTCCCTACACTGACACCTATTGTAAACCTCCCCCAGTTATTCCATCATTCTTAAATACTGCGAGATGTCTTTAAGATCATTAGCAGCACACACAACAGCAGCTTCCTTCCCTGGTCACTATTTCAGGACCACCAAGATAGTTAGACAATCAGAATCCCTCAAAATCATGGCTATTGCAAGTTGTTGATTGGTGACTTAAAAGAAACAAGGTTTATTTGCCTCCACAGTAATTTGCTTTTGCTAAGGCTTATCTAAAATGAGGAAACACAGAAAAGCACACATAGCTGGACCCTTGGCCCTAGAACACAGGATTACCTGTATGCCAAACAGCATAAGCAGCAAGTGATAGACAGGCCTAAGCGATCCCACAACCAACGGGTCAGATCTAAGCTCTGCAGTCCTGCCACATCCAGTTGTGAATGGTGCTGGACAATTAAACAACTCACTGGAGGAGGAGGCTCCACAAACATCCCAATCCTCAATGATGGAGGAGCCCAGCACATCAGTGCAACAGATAAGGCTGAAGCATTTGCTACAATCTTCAGCCAGAAGTGCCAAGTGGATGATCGATCTCAACCTCCTCCGGAGGTTCCCAGCATCACAGATGAAGTCTTCAGCCAATTCAATTCACTCCAGGTAATATCAAGAAATGTCTGAAGGCACTGGATACTGCAAAGGCTATGGGTCCTGACAATATTCTGGCAATAGTACTGCAGACTAGTGCTCCAGAACTTGTCATGTTCCTGACCAAGCTGTGCCAGAACAGCTACAACACTGGCATCTACCCAGCCAAGTGGAAAATTACCCAGGTATATCCTGTACACAGAAAGCAGGACAAATCCAATCCAGCCAATGACTGCCCCATCAGTCTAATCTCGATCATCATAAAGTAATGGAAGGGGTCATCAACAGTGCTATCAAGCTGCACTTGCTTTGCAACAACCTGCGCTCACTGACGCCAAGTTTGGGTTCCGCCAGGGCCACTCAGCTCCTGACCTCATTACAGCCTTGGTTCAAACATTGACAAAAGAGCTGAACACCCGAGGTGAGGTGAGAGTGACTGACCTTGACATCAAGGCAGCATTTGACCTAGTGTGACATCAAGGGGCCCTAGCAAAACTGGAGTCAATGGGAATCAGGGGGAAAACTCTCCACTGGTGAGCCATACCTAGCACAAAAGAAGAAGGTTGTGGTTGTTGGAGGTCAGTCACCTCAGCTCCAGGACATCACTGCAGGAGTTCCTCAGGGGAATGTCCTAGGCCCAACCATCTTCAACTGCTTCATCAATGACCTTCCTTCCATCATAAGTCAGAAGTGGGGATGTTCACTGATGATTGCACAATGTTCAGCACCATTCTCAACTCCTCAGGCACTGAAGCAGTCCATGTCCAAATGCAGCAAGACCTGGACAATATCCAGGCTTGGGCTGCCAAGTGGCAAGTAACATTCGCGCCACACAAGTGTCAGGCAATGACCATCTCAAACAAGAGAGAATCCAACCATCGCCCTTTGATGTTCAATCGCATTACCATCACTGAATCCCCCACTATCAACATTCTGGGGGCCACCATTGACCAGAAACTGAACTGGACTAGCCATATAAGTACTGTGGCTATGAAGGGCAGGTCAGAGGCTAGGAATAGTATGATGAGTAACCCACCTCCTGACTCCCCAAAGCTTGTCCACCATCTACAAGTCACAAGTCAGGAGTGTGATGGAATACTCCCCACTTCTTTGGATGAGTGCATCTCCCACAACACTCAAGAAGCTTGACACCATCCAGGACAAAGCGGCCCGCTTGATTGGCACCACATCCACAAACATTCACTTCCTCCACCACCGACGCACAGTAGCAGCAGTGTGTACCATCCACAAGATGCACTGCTGCAACTCACCAAGGCTCCTTCAACAGCACCTTCCAAATCCAAAACCACTACCATCTAGAAGGACAAGGGCAGCAGATAGATGGGAACGCCACTACCTAGATGTTCCCCTCCAAGTCACTCACCATCCTGTCTTGGAAATATATCTCCGTTCCTTCACTGTCGCTGCGTCAAAATCCTGGAAATCCCTCCCTAACAGCACTGTGGGTGTACCCACACCACATGGGCTGCAGCGGTTCAGAAGGCAGCTCACCACCACCTTCTCAATGGCAACTAGGGATGGGCAATAAATGCTGGCCAACCATTGAAGCACACATCCCTTGAATGAATTTAAAAAAGTAGGTCTCTGATCACTAAAGTCTTCAAGGGTCCACTGAAGCTGCAGGATTGGCTCCTCAGGGACAAGGGCTACCCGCAGAGAACATGACTGATGATACCCGTGTGGCAGCCTCAGAGTGCAGCAGAGCGAAGGTACAACGAGTCTCATGTCATAACGCACACTTTGGTGGAGCAAACCATCAGAATGTTGACACTGAAGTTCCAGTGCCTGGGCCGGTCTGGTGGAGCCCTGCAATATAGTCCACAGAAGGTGTCACATATCATTGGCGTCAGCTGTGCCCTTTACAACCTGACACTGCAACGAAAGGAAGAGCTGGCTGAAGAGGAGATGGAGGAGCTGCACGTCTCCTTCGATGAGGAGGACGTCAATGGGGATGAAGGTAATGAAGTCCTCGAAGGCAAGGATAATGGCGAAGAGGCCATCGCATGGTCCAGACGAGACAGGCGTGCTTGGGAGGCCATCGTAGCTGCTAGATTCATGGAGGATAATGACAACATGCAGTGAGGGGACACCATAGATCCTCACATTGCACCTGCGAATGTTTGACTCCAGTCTGGTTAATGGCAGCGCACATACTCTCTGGGATAATGCTCCTATCATGGAGATGCAGTGGAAGCCCATAGACCCTACATTCAGGAAGATGATGATGACATGCAGTGAGGACACTCCATTGATCCTCACATATCTTATGTGGATGTCTGACTCCTGTCTGGCTGATGGCAGCTCCCTTGCATTCTGTGAACAGGGTCACCTCATGGAGATACAGTGGGAAAAATTTAACTCCTCCTGATTCTATGGCGTCCTTTGTTAGCTGAACCCTTCAGGACCAAACTGTCACCAGACACAGATGCTGAAGAAGTGGGGAGTTGGGCGGGGGGGAGTCGTCCAGCTACACTTTAAAGGTGCTGAGAGCACACAGAGAGAATGACGGAACTCCGCGCCACTGGCCCAGCACATTCTGGCAGCAATGATAAGCCCCACTGAGGTACAGGCAGGACTGAGGTGTCCAGTGACAGTGAAGATGCACCATCAATGTGCAGAGAAGGCTGCACAAACCACAAGGAAGAGGCCCTGGACTGAGACACCTGCCTTTATCTTGTGCAGAAAGGTTTGATATCTGAGTGACAACAACACTGCTCATCAGAACAAGGAGCCATAGGCAGGGAGACATTCTTGAGAGTTTTTTTACTATAGTGAACATTATGTAAATGTGATTAACACCCGTGCGCAGGCTCCACATCTTCTTTAAGTTCCTAACCCTGCTGCTACATCTTGGTGCTCACCTGACATCCACAGCGGAATTCAGGAAAAATGTTTTTACCTGAGGAATAGCTGAATTGGAATTTGGTACCACATGGAGTAGTTCAGTGAGTGAATGGTGTGGATGCATTTAAAGGAAATCTAGATAAATACCTGAGGGAAAAAGGAATAGAAGGATATGTTGATAAGGTTAGACAAAACAGGGTAGGTGGAGGATCGAATGGAAGATCAACATTAGCGTAGACCAATTGGGCTGAATGACTGGTGCTATAAATATAGGATACGGGGAAAGAGGATTTGAATAGGAAGACAGAGAGTGGAAGGCAGAGGCTTTGACTTTATTCTGTGCCAACTGTGCTGGTGTGGATGTGGCAGAGCAATAATTTGTCTCCTGGATCTTGGTCAATTTGCCGTGCATTTAATTTATTTTGCTATTTGCCAGGCTGTCAGAGGGCTTTTGTCTGCCATAGAGTTCAGCACTTGGCAGAGAGGTGGCCGGGGAGGGGAGGGTGGTGGGGGGGAATGGCTCATCTGGAGGATGGTGCTCTCCCAAATCTTAAATCTGCCTCTCAGTGCCTTGTGTTAATGCAACACCAGCTCTATCCTGCTCCTGGCATCACACATTTCAATATTCTTCCTGATTTCTCAAGAGAGGTTTTGATTTTTAATTACCACTCACACTCAATCTATTCCTTCACCAGTAACTCTATAAAAGGGTCTTAAAGTAACATTTCCACTCTGTAACACACAGCCATACACGCACACACAGACACACAAACATGTACTCACACGCAGTGACACAGACACGTACACACACACACACAGACACAGACGTACATACTCAGTCACACAGATACATATATGTACACACACATACAGGCATATACACACATATACATTCACACACACAAACATACACATACATAGACACATGCACGCGCACACACACAGACTACACAGAAGCACTTATACAGACACACACATGCAAACGCAGACATACACACGCAATCTCTCACACACACACACCCACACACGCAGATGCATATACATAGTATACATAGTCACACAGACACACACACACACACATACACGCAGACATACACAAGCAGTCTCACACACACACACACACACAGTCACACAGATGCACATAAATACAGTCACAAAGGCACACAGACACACACGCACACATACATGCAGACATACACACACAGTCACACACACTCAGAAGTCACTCATTGCTGTTTTAGCCTTCCTCCTTTATTGCTGATTTTGGAATACTCAACTTTAATTCCAATCAGCCACAGATAAAGTAAGCAGTTGCCTGAATTCTTTAAATCTAAGCCGACAGCTGACCTTAGCACAGCTGAAATACTGTCACATGCACACTATACCTAGACTCTGAGCAGATTCCTAGAACCAGTGCACAGTGTCACTGCAAAGGATCCTTCTGTAAGAGGCATTCATTTATTTCCAAAGCTATATAAATACTGAAAGAAATCTGAGAGATGACAGCTCAGTGTAGGGAGAAAGCAGTTAAACCTATCAAAATACAAACACAACAGACAGTGTGTTTCCAACAAGACTGGAAACA
Source organism: Cetorhinus maximus (assembly GCF_964194155.1). Classification (NCBI taxonomy): domain Eukaryota; kingdom Metazoa; phylum Chordata; class Chondrichthyes; order Lamniformes; family Cetorhinidae; genus Cetorhinus; species Cetorhinus maximus. The sequence continues at coordinate 191,661,970 of NC_135880.1, forward strand.
GTGCATAATAATATGCAAAAATAGTCTGTTTAACTTTGCTCATTCTGTTGATTCTAGTCTGCACCAGTCACACTATAAAGTGTGGGCATATTGAAACCTTACTGTTGATAGGAAGCTGGAGCGACACCCATATAATCACAGAAGAAAGCTATTCGGCCCATTAAGCCTCTGCCAGGGCTTTGCAAGAGTAATTTATTTAGTGCCTCTCCTTTGTCCTTTCCCTATAGCATTCAAAATATTTTCTATTCAGATAATTATCCAATTCCTTTTGGAAGCCACAATTGAATCTGCCTCCACCACACGCAGACATACACATTGTCTCCCTTGCATACACACACACAGTCACGCAGATGCACATACACACACAGTCACACAGACACAGAAACACACACACACACACATACACACACAATCACACAGACACAGAGACACATACACACACATACACACACATGCACATGCAGACATGCACACGTAATGTCAGGCAGTGAATTCCAGATTGTACTTGCTCACTGTGCAAAAAAGGCTTTTCCTAATGTTTCCTTTGAATCTTTTGCCAATCAGCTTCAATCAATTTCCTCTGGTTCTCAGTCATTCTGTGAATGGGGACAGTTTCTCTCTGCACTGCTCAGACCCCTGATACTTTTGAATGTCTTTATCAAATCTCCTCTCAAATCGGTTCTCTAAGGACAGCCCCAGCTTCTCTAATCTGTTAGTGTATCTGAAGTCTCTCATCACTGGGACTATGCAGTGAAAGTCTAAAATACTTTTCACATCTCTGAGACATGCGTTGAACACAGTCTGCTTGATGATCCATGCTGTCTAAAGCTGTTAAGGCAAACAATGCTTTGAACCAGCTCCTGGTGAACACAGGCTGACAGCACATGATGTGCTCATGTCTTTAAATGCCCTACCCGGTGTAGTGCTGTGTGATAGGGACCAGAGAGGGCCCGCCTTGACCCTTTGTGCTGATATCAGCTGTGGGGTCCATTAGGGCTGCAACTGGGCTGGGAAAAAGGGAAGTCAGACAGAGTGTCAGCTCCTGACCATTGTCCTGTCATTGCTGATGGAAGCCTAGACTTTTCAGAGAGAGACAGATAGGCTATGTTACTGGACTACTAATCCAGAGATGCCAGTTCAAATCCTACCACAATAGCTGGGGACTTTCAATTCCATAAATTTTTTAAAAAGGATTGAATTTAAAAATTAGCATCAGTAATGGTGACCATGAAACTACCGAATTGACATAAAAACACACCTGGTTCATTAATGCCCTTGAGGGAAAGAAAGCTGCCCACACAATGTAATTGACTCTTAACTGCCCCCTGAAATGGCCCATCAAGCCACTCAGCTGTAACAAAGCCAGTACAAAAATCAATAATCCTCATGGGCTGCAGCAGTTCGAGTAGAAAGCTTACCTCAGCCTTCTCAAGGGCATTGGATGGTGGGCAATGAGTGCTAGCCTTGCCAGCGATGCCCACATCATGAGAATTAACTTATTAGATAAAATGCCTGATAACAGCGAGAACTCGGGTGAGTTTGTCTCCCGAATGATGAGTGCGGCCAGGAGCCTGACCTGGAGGCTGGTGGGAAATAATCAACATGCTTGAGGAGGGACCACATTGGTGAGGCAGAGGCAACATCGGTGGGAAGTCCCAACTGCCACCGCCCCACCCCCCCCACCTCCCCCCGCCCCCCAACACAGGCAATTCAGCTAAATTCAGAAGAATGGTCATGGGAAAGGCTGAGAATGGGCCACTGTGGTGTCAAAAGTGTAGTTAGGAAGAAAGTGATTCCACTGACGATGATTTAAAATAATTGGCAAAAGCACTGGGGGTTGTGTGGAGCAATGAGGAGAATTTTTATCACCGTGTGTCTATGAGCTGGAACGCTCTGTGAAAAGGCAGTGGAAACAGATTCAATATTATTTTTCAAAAAGGAATTGGTTATACGCCCGAAAGGGAGGATGTTTGATTCGTTCACAGGGTGTGGGCATTGTTGGCAAGGCCAGCATTTGATGCCCATCTCTAACTGCCCTTGAACTGATTGCCATGCCAGGGCCATTTCAGAGGGCAGTAAAACTCAACCACATTGCTGTGGAGCTGGAGTTACATGACCAGAGCAAGTCAGGACAGCTGATTTCTTTCCTGAAAAGGCATTATAATAATCAATGATAGCTTCATGACTGAGACTCACTTTAGATTCCGTTAATTGAACTTAAATCTCACCAGCTGCCTTGGTGGGATTTGAATCCATGGTGCTAGTATATTAGCCTAGACTTACAAGTTATTTGGCAAGTGACATTACCAATGTGCTACCGTCTCCCCACAACTATAGGTGGAAGAAGCTGGGGGATAGGACGAACTGAATAGCTTGTTCAAAGAGTCAGCATAAGCATGATGAACTGAACGACCTCCCTTGGTGCTGGAATTCTATGATTAAAGCTATTCCTCAATAATTCAATAATAGGTCAATAGGTTGCGCCAGAAAATAAAAAGTAAAAGATGACATGATCCGGATGGGATGCAGCTTAAATTGCTGAGCTGGGTAGGGGTGGACATCACAGAGGCCACAATCTTCCAATCCTTTTTTGATATTGGAGATGTGCCAGAAGATTATATTAATGTAAATTTTACACTGCTGTTCTAAAAAAGGGAGAGGGAATGATGGTAATGCCATTCAATGTCAAGGGGTGATGGTTAGATTCTCTCTAGTTGGAGGCGGTCATTGCCTGGCACTTATGTGGCGCTAATGTTACTTGCCATTTGTCAGCCCAAGCCTGGATATTGTCCATGTTTTGCTGTACTTGGACATGGGCTGTATCTTAGGAGTCGCAAATGGTGCTGAACATTGTGCAATCATTAGCGAACTTCTGACCATATGATGGAAGGAAGGTCATTGATGAAGCAGCTGAAGATGATTGGGCCTGGGACACATTCCTGAGGAACTCCTGCAGTGATACCCTGGAACTCAGATGATTGACCTCCAACAACCACAACCATCTTCCTTTGTGCTAGTTATGACTCCAACCAGCAGACAGTTTTCTGCCTGATTCCCATTCACTCCAATTTTGCTAGGGCTCCTTGATGCCACACTGTCAAATGCGGCCTTGATGTCAAGGGCATCATTCTCACCTCACCTTGAGATTTCAGCTCTTTTGCCCATGCTTGAACCAAGGCTTTAATGAGGTCAGGAGCTGAGTGGCCCTGGCAGAACCCAAATTGAGCGTCATTCAGCAGGTTATTGCTAAGCAAGTGCGCATAATAGCACTATTGATGACCCCTTCCATCATTTTACTGATGATCGGGAGTAGACTGATGGGGTGATAATTGGCCGGGTTGGACTTGTTCTTCTTTTTGTGGACAGGGCACGCCTGGGCAATTTTCCACATAGCCGGGTAGATGCTAGGGCTGTAGCTGTACTAGAACAGCTTGGCTAGACGCAGCAAGTTCTGGAGCATAAGTCTTCAATACTATTGCCGGAATATTGTCAGGGCCCATAGTCTTTGCAGCATCCATTGCCTTTAGCCAATTCTTGATATCACACGGAATGCATCGAATTGGCTAAAGACTGTCATCTGTGATGCTGGGGACCTCTAGAGGAGGTCAAGATGAATCATTCACTCAGTACTTCCGGCTGAAGATTGTTGCAAATGCTTCAGCCTTATCTTTTGCATGCTTGTGCTGGGCTCCCCCATCATTGAAGATGGGGATATTTGTGGAGCCTCCTCCTCCAGTGAGTTGTTTAATTATCCCACCGTTCTTGACTGGATGTGGCAGGACTGCAGAGCTTAGATCTGATCCGTTGCTTGAATAAAGGTAAGAATCCACTTGTGTGCCAAACATTATAAGCCAGTGATAGACAGAGCTACGCAATTCCACAACCAATGGATCAGATCTAAGCTCTGCAGTGCTGCCACATCCAGTCATGAATGGTGGTGGATAATTTGAGGCCATTGCAGGCCCAACTCAAACTGAACCCAATGAGGTGCAAGGCTTTCTGATGAAGATCACTGGATTTGCGTACGAGATCAGATGGTCCAGAGCTGACAGCAAGGTCAGGCCTGGCAGTGAGGGGAAGAGCCCTAATCACACTGGGGGAAAGAGCCCTAATCACACTGGGGGGAAGAGCCCTAATCACACTGAGGGGAAGAGCCATAATTACACTGGGGGGAAGAGCCCTAATCACACTGGGGGGAAGAGCCCTAATCACACTGGGAGAAAGAGCCCTAATCACACTGAGGGGAAGAGCCCTAATCACACTTGGGGACGGGTGTCATTCATATTGGGGGAAGGGTCGCAGCCTTGGGACAGGATCGGGTGGCAGTTTTGGCTACAATTGAGCTGGGTTCCTCCCCCTACCACAAAAATAAATTAAAATGTATATTTTTGGGTCTCTTTGACCTTACCTCAAGTGAAACTAGTTCGACAAAGCACACCACTCGCTCCAACCAGTTCTATCTTAAAATGATCAGGGATCTGCACATGTGATGAGACTCCAATTTGCATGTTTAAAAGCACCTGCTGCCTGATACAAGGGGGGCATTTAGGCTGGCAAGTGTGATACTACTGTAGAAATGGTCCTGACTGAAGCATTGGCATTAATGGGATGGCGAGTCTACCAACCCTGTGTTGAGAGCTGCTTTGCTTTGTTGCTGCTGCTTTGCTGACACTGATTATGATGAGTTAACATTGGCCCCATTATGAGACACGATTTCAGACTTTTTCATGTGCAGTAAGATTCCACACAAATTTCTCTTATTGGATCCAAGTGCTCAATCTAGGCTGGTACTGGCCCATCCTTTAAAGATGCCTGTTCAGACCCTAGAGGTTTATTTGTACTGCCTGATGTTCATGTTTATTATGGTCATTACAAGAGAATAAGAAATAGGACAGGAGTGCACCATATGGCCCATCAAGCCTGTTCCGCCATTCAATATGGTCATTACTGATCTTGGGCTTCAACTCTACTTTCCTGCCCATTCACCATAACCCTTAATTCCCTGAGAGACCAAAAGTCTGTCTATCCCAGCCTTAAATGTATTCAACGATGGAACACCCACAACCCTCTGGGGTAGAGAATTCTAAAGATTCACAGCCCTTTGAGTGAAATAATTTCTCCTCATCTCAGTCCTAAATTAGAGGGTATAATCTGCATAGCACTGAACTTTGGTATTCAAAGCAAGATCCTCTGGTTAACATAGGGTGCAGTGCTGGTCAGGCACCATTCTCCTGGCAGAAGCTGCCAATTTACCCAAATCTCTTAGCTGAGATTTTGCAACACAGCCCAATTCCCCGGTGTCTTGTTACAGGAGTCGGAAGGACCAGATGTCAGGTTTGTGGTCTGAAGATGGGTGTGCTGTTCATGTGGGTAATATCTTTTGTCAGCTGTCAAAAAGGTCATTCATTATATTTGCGTCAGGGGAAATCAACTGGGAGACTGAGAAACGGAGCTGGATGGAGAGAAGCCTGGTTGTTCCTGCCTGAATGACACATGAATCCCATGCAGCCTGAATGTGGACAGTGTGCAGTCATCACTGAGATTGACGTCAGAACTAATTTCAGTCTTTCTCTAAGAGGATGGGGCGAGTGCCGAGGACAGTTCAGAATCACTTATGATTATGACAGTCTTTTATTATAAAGGCGATAGAGGGAATCTCTCCACTGAAGCTAACTATTTCATGCTTGGGTTGCTGCCCATTTGGCCTGGATAGTCTGATAGGATACAGTGGTGTAGTGGCTATGCTCATGGTCAAGTAATCAACCTAGAATTCAGTCTAAAATACCTGCACAAAAAAATTTAGCGGCAGTAATGGTGACCATGAAGCGATTGGAATGTTGTAAATTCTGAGCTGGTTCACTAGTGTCCTTTAGGGAAGAAAGCATGCTATTATTACCTGGTCTGACCTCCACGTGACTGCCAATCCCATACCCTTTTGGTCAATGCTTAACTACCCTCTGAAGTGGTGCAAGCCAACACGGAATAGGCAATAAATCCCACATATCCCAACAGTGAGACTTCGGAAGAGAGAGCTTAAAACAGCAAGACTCCAGAACAGAGAGATTAAAACAGCGAGACTTTGGGACAGAGAGGTTAAAGCAGCGAGATTTTAGGACTGAGAGGTTAATGCAGCGAGACTTTGGGACAGAGGGGTAAAAACAGCGAGACTTCAGGACAGAGAGGTTAAAACAGCGAGACTTTAGGACTGAGAGGTTAAAACACTGAGAATTTGGGACAGAGAGGTTAAAATAGCGAAACTCAGGTAGGAGTCAGGGTAAAATAAAAGCAAGGGTCCATATTCTATTTAGTTAAGATATGTCTGGGGAGCTCAGTCCCATGATTTGCACATCCTGCGCTACGTGGGAAATCCTAGATGCCCCTGGCAGTCTGGATGACCATGTGTGCAGGAGGTGCCTCTGACTGGAGCAACTTGGGCTCCAAGTTTTGGAGTTTGAGCGGCAGCTGGGGGCACTACAGTGCATTCACAAGGCTGAGAGGTTCGTGGATTGCGTGTTTCAGGATGTAGTCACCCTGCAGCTTACGGAAGTGCAAACAGAGAGAGAATGGGTGACCGCCAGACAGAAGAAGGGGACCAGGCAGATAGTGAGGGAATCCCCTGAGTGCATATCGCTCGCAAACCGTTTTTCAGTGTTATAAAATGGTCAGAGTCACGGTTCCTCTGTGGAAGCCAACCAGAGCCAAGGCCATGGCACTGTGGGTGGTCCAGTTGCTCGGAGGGGAGGAAGAAGTGTGGAAGGGCAATAGTGGCAGGAGATTCATTAGTGAGGGGAGTAGACAGGTGCTTCTGTGGCCGTAGACGTGACTCCAGGATGGTATGTTGCCTCCTGGGTGCCAGGGTCAAGGATGTAACGGAACGACTGCAGGGCATTCTGAAGGGGGAGGGTGAACAGCCAGAGGTCGTGGTCCATGTTGGGACCAATGACATAGGAAGAAAGAGAAATGAGGACCTGCAAGCAGACTTTAGGGAATTAGGTAGGAAATTGAAAAGCAGGACCTCAAAGCTAATAATCTCCGGATTACTCCCGGTGCCAGCAATAGTGAGTATAGGAACAGAATGACAGAGCAGATGAATGCGTGGCTGGGGAGATGGTGCAGGAGGAAGGGCTTTAGATTCCTGGGGCATTGGGTCTGTTCCTGGGGGAAGTGGAACCTGTACAAGTTGGACGGGTTACATCTGAACAGGAACGGGAGCAGCATCCTCACGGGGAGGTTTGCTAATGCAGATTTAAACTAAATTGCCAGGGGGATGGGATCCTGATAAGTAGATCAGAGGGGAGAGAAGCTGAGATGGAATTAGAAGTTGAAACACTAATGAGTGAGTCTGGAAGGCAGAGGAAACATAGGCTAGATACGAAGGAAGTGGGTTTAGCAAGGCTAAATGGAATATATTTTAATGCAAGGAGCCTGAGGAATAAGACAGATGAGCTGAGGGCACAGCTGGACATGTGGGAGTATGATATCATAGCTATGACCGAGACTTGGCTAAAACAAAGGCAAGATTGGCAGCTCAACATTCCTGGTTATAGGGTATTCAGACGAGATGGGGAAGGATAGAAGAGGGGGGGCATTGCAATGTTGATTAAGGAATCGATTATAACAGTGAGGAGGGATGATATCTTGGAAGGATCATCAAATAAGGCCAAATGGGTAGAAATAAAAAAGGGGCAAACACACTGTTGGGTGTGTACTATAGGCCCCCAAACAGTCAGGGAGAGATAGAGGATCAAATATGTAATCAAATTTCAGAGAAGTGTAAGAATAATAAGGCACTAATAGTAGGGGATTTTAACTACCCAAATATTAACTGGGATAGTTTTAGTGTGCAAGGTAGAGAGGGAGCAAAATTCTTAAGTTGCATCCAGGAGAACTTTTTTAGCCAGAACGTAGAAAGCCCAACAAGGGAGGGGGCAGTTCTGGACCTAATATTCGGAAATGAGCCTGGGCAGGTGGAAGGCGTATCAATAGGGGAGCATTTTGGAGATAGTGACCATAACTCAGTTAGGATAGTTATGGAAAAGGATAAGGTTGGGCCGGGAATATAAGTTTTAAACTGGGGAAAGGCTAATTTTACTAAGATGAGATATGATTTGATCCAAGTTGATTAGGAGCAGCTACTTGCAGATAAAACTGTGTCAGAGTAATGGGGGGCATTCAAGGAGGAAATATTGAGAGTACAGGGCAAATATGTTCCCGTAAAGACAAAGCGGGGGGACCAAGTCTGGAGAACCCTGGGTGTCAAGGGACACAAAGGTTAGGATTAAGAAAAAGAGAGAAGCTTCTGGCAGATATTGAGGACTCAATATGGCAGTCACTAGAGGAATATAAAATGTGCAGGGGAGAACTTAAAAAGGAAATTAAGAAAGCTAAGAGAATGCATGAGAAAGCACTGGTGAGTAGAATAAAGGAAAACCCAAAGGAGTTTCTTTTAAAGAGGATAGCTAGGGAAAGAGTAGGGCCAATTAGGGACAATAGAGGTAATCTGTGTGTGGACCCTGAAGACATAGGTACAGTCCTCAATGAATACTTTGTGTCGGTCTTCACAATGGAAAAGGACAATGCAGGACATTAATGTGGAGAACTGTGAAATATTAGAGGAAATTAACATAGACAGAGAGGAGGTACTAGCAGTTTTAGCAGCCTTAAAAGTGGGTAAATCCGCATGTCTGGGTGAGATATATCCCAGGGTTGTTGAGGGAAGTAAGGGAAGAGATATCAGGGGCTTTGGCAGTAATTTTCAAATCCTTTCTGGCCCCAGGAGAGTTGCCAGAGGACTGGAGGACTGCTAACGTTGTCCCATCATTAAAAAGGGGAGGAAGGGATAGACCAGGAAATTACAGGCCAGTCAAACTTCAGTAGTGGGGAAGTTACTAGAAAGAGGGACAGTATATATCAGCACTTGGAGAAACACAGATTAATCAGGGATAGTCAGCATGGATTGTTAAGGGAAGGTCGTGATGGACAAATTTGATTGAATTTTTTGAGGAGGTAGCCAGGAATATTGATGAGCATAATGCATTTGATGTGGTCTACATGGACCTTAGCAAGGCTTTTGATAAGGTCACTCATGGCAGACTGGTCAAGAAAGTAAGAGCCCATAGGATCCAAGGCAAAGTGGCACATTGGATCAAAATTGGCTGAGAGGCAGGAAGCAGAAGGTGATGGTAGAGGGATGTTTCTGTGACTGAGAGTCTGTTTCCAGTGGGGTTCTGCAGGGCTCGGTGCTGGGGCCCTTGCTGTTTGTGGTGTACACAAATGATTTGGACTTAAATGTAGGGGGTATGATCAAGAAGTTTGTGGATGACACGAAAATTGGTAGGGTGGTAAATAGTGAGGAGGATAGCCGTAAACTGCAGGAGGATATCAATGGACTGGTCAGGTGGGCAGAGCAGTGGCAAATGGAATTGAACCCTGAAAAGTGTGAGGTAATGCACTTGGGGAGGGCTAACAAGGCAAGGGATTACACTGAATGGTAGGACCCTGGAAAGTACTGAAGATCAGAGGGACCTTGGTGCGCATATCCACAGATCCCTGAGGGTAGCAGGCCAGGTAGATAAGACGGTTAATAAGGCACATGGGATACTTGCCTTTATTAGCCGAGGCATAGAATACAAGAGCAGGGAGATTATGCTGGAACTGTATAAAACACTGGTTAGGCCACAACTGGAGCATTGCTTGCAGTTCTGGTCACCACATTATAGGAAGGATGTGATTGCACTGGAGAGGGTGCAGAGGAGATTTCCCAGGATGCCGCCTGGGCTGGAGGATCTGAGCTATGAGGAAAGATTGGATAGGCTGGGGTTGTTTTCCTTGGAGCAGCAAAGGTTGAGAGGGGACCTGATAGAGGTGTATAAGATTATGAGGGGCATAGACAGGGTGGATAGGAAGGGACTTTTTTCAATTAGTGGAGAGGTCAATAACCAGGGGGAAGAGATTTAAGGTAAGAGGTAGAAGGCTAAGGGAGGAGTTGAGGAGAATTTTTCTCATGCAGAGCGTGGTGGGAATCTGGAACTCACTGCCTGAAAGGGTGGTTGAGTCAGAAATTCTCATAACATTTAAGAGGTATTTAGATATTCACTTGTGATGCCATAACCTCCAGGGCTATGGGCCAAGTGCAGGAAAATGAGATTTAATGTAGTCAGACCTTTGTTGACTGGTGCAGACATGATGGGCCGAATGGCCCTTTCTGTGCTGTAAACATATATGAGTCTATGAGTCTATCCCAAGAATGAATTCTTAAAAAGCAATAGTTAGAAACTTTCCAAACTGGAAAGCAAATGTCATTGAGGTATAAGTGGAGAGTAAATCAGATTAGCTTCCAAAAGCATTCCCAGTAATGATCACTTTGAAGCAAATGTCATGAGGACAAGGCGAAACCAGTGACAGAATACAAGCTTAAATGTGGCTGTTTATCACTCCAGATGGATGTATCGTGCCAGGTTTACGAAGTGCCTCATGTGTCAAAGCAAAGGATGTTTACAGGCAGTAAGTCAGAACCAGACAGAAAGTCTGCAAAAAAAATAAAATTCCTGCCTGAATTACGAAAAGTTTGACCAGGGCTCTAAAGCCCCACTCAAGGGGCAGTGAAGCTACTTCTTAGTAACCACTCCATTCAATTTCAAGTCAGGCAGTCATTCCAGAATCCCAGTGTAATGGACCTGAGCAGATAAAAAGAGAAACTGTTGGAAAAACTCAGCAGGTCTGGCATCTGTGGAGAGAGAAATAGAGTTAACGTTTCGAGTCCAGTCTTCTTCGGAACCGAAGAAAAGTCAAATTGGACTCGAAACGTTAATTGTTTTTCTCTTTCCACAGATGCTGCCAGACCTGCTGAGTTTTTCCAACAGTTTTGGTTTTTATCTCACATCTTCAGCATCTGCAGTATTTTGCTTTTATTTTAATGCAGCTGAACAGTCTTCCTGGGTCAGCATGTTTATTTTTACAGGAATCTGTGACCATGCATTGCAGAAATTTAAGAATGGCTATGGAACTGCTTTCAAAGTGAGACCCCTGCTGTTTTTTTTCTAAAACGGGCAGCACATAGTGTGCTTGACAGTGGCGTGCGATTGAGTGGGGTTGAGGGGTTGCGTGCGGGTGAATAAGGGTAGTTCAGTCTCCATGCTGCTTGTTTGAAATACAAGATTCTGAAGGGGCCAGGCAGGGTAGATTGTCAGACATTATCTACCCTGGCTGGGGAATCAAAGCATGGGTCACAGTCTCAGGATAAGGGGCCGATCATTTAGGACTGAGATGAGGAGAAGTTTCTTCACTCAAAGGGTTGTGAATCATTGGAATTCTCTACCCCAGAGAGTTGTGGATGTTCCATCACTGAATATATTTAAGGCTGAGTAGATTTTTGGTCTATCAGTGAATAAAAGAATTTGGGAAGTGGGTGAAAGAAAGTAGAGTTGAGACCAAAGATAAGCCATGATCATATTGAAGGGCAGAGGAGACTCAATGTGCTGCATGGTCTTCTTCTGCTTCTATTTCATATGTTCAATAGGAACTTATGTGCATATCTTGCTATGAGAGGAGATGACATAGTTATGCCTGATGGGTAAACCATCAAAAAGAAGCTTTGATGTTCAGAAGCCAGACAGAAGCCTGTTGTATCAGTTTCTACACTCAATTTCTATGCCAGTGGCTCCTTTCAGGGCTCCACAGGCGACCTCTGTAGTATATCACAAGCCTCCACCCACAAATGCATCCATGAGGTCACGGATGCCATCTTCGCGAAGGCACACAACTTTGTGCATTTCGCCAGGCACCAGGACAGCCAGGATGCAAGAGCAATTGGATTTGCCCAGATCCCGGGTTTCCCACAGGTTCAGGGTGTGATCGACTGCACTCATGTGGCGCTCAGATCTCTGCCACAACACACGGTGGTCTATATCAACCATAAGGGCTTCCATTCGCTGAATGTGCAGCTGGTGTGTGACCACCAGAAACTCATCCTGCAGGTTGTGCACGGTTTCCAGGGAGTGTGCATGACTCCTACATCCTCAGTTGGTCACAGAACCAGTGTCCACAGAAGCTGCAAGGATGGCTCCTTGGGAACAAGGGCTACCCGCAGTGAGCATCGCTGATGACACCAGTGCAGCGGCCTCAGACTGCAGCAGAGCGACGGTATAATGAGGCTCATGATGCAACTCGCAATGCATATATGAATGTTTGACTCCAGTCTGGCTTATGGCAGTGCATGTACGCTCTATGATAATGTCCCTGTCATGGAGGTGCAGTGGAGGCCTTAATACTCGCTCGATTGCAGGAGGATGATGACGACATGCAATGGGGACACTCCATAGATCTTCACACAGCCTTTGAGAATGCCTGACTCCTGTCTGGCTGAGGGCAGCTCACTTGCGCTCTGTGATCAGGGTCATATCATAGAGACGCAGCCATGAAACTTTAAAAGCAGCTGATCTATTGTCAGCCTTTGGCACCTGAGCCCTTCAGGAGCACAATGTAACTGGTCACAGATGCTGAAGAGATGGGGCCCAGCCCCAACTTCAAGGTGCTGAGAGCACACAGAAAGACTGAGGGAACTCTGTGATGTCTGCCCACTACACTCTGGCAGCAATGACCAGCACCATCGAGGTCACTGATATACCCAGGGAGTGTAAGGCTGGACCACCACTTTGGTCTTGAGGCTGCACAAAGCACAGGGAAGAGGCTCTGGACTGAGACACCTGCCTTTATCTTGTGCAGAAAAATTTCACATCTGAGTGACACGAACACTGCTAATTAGAACAAGGAGCCATAGGCAGGGAGACATTCTTGGCAATTTATTGACAATAGTGAACAGTATGTACAAGTGATTAACACCCATGCTCAGGCTGTGCAACTACATCTTCTTGGTTGAGGTGTCAGCTGTGGCTCAGTTCATAGTACCCTCGCCTTTGAATCAGAAGGTTGTGGGTTCATATCCCACTCCCGGAAACCAAGAACTGTGAATGTACTCGAAAGAGTTACAATCTGTGACTGTTGATAACTCGAAAGAGTTACATCTTCTTGGTTGAGGTGTCAGCTGTGGCTCAGTTCATAGCACCCTCGCCTTTGAATCAGAAGGTTGTGGGTTCATGTCCCATGCCCGGAAACCAAGAACTGTGAATGTACTCGAAAGAGTTACAATCTGTGACTGTTGATAACTCGAAAGAGTTACATCTTCTTGGTGTCTGCCGGCACCATCGAGGCCTTCCATGCCCGGTGGGCACCGCGGGGACTGGGGTGTTTTGTTGACCCCTTTAATCACATTTTGGTTTAATGTTTGTAAGTTTCCTTTAAAGTTTTTCCTTGATTTTACAGCTGACCTGATTTGGGGGCTGTGCTTGATTTATCCCTTGTTTTTGTTAATTTAGTTAATTGTTTTAACTCTACAAGAGTTACATCTTCTTAACTTTCCTAACTCTGCCGCTACATTTTGGTGCTCCCGGCCATCCAAAGCGGCGGTGGAGGCAGCCTGCTGACTGCTACGCTCTGTCTGTGATTACTTTAACAGGCGTCCTCTGAAGGCCTGATACTTGGAGGGCCCTGGCCTGCTTTCGGGGTCTTGCTGTGTGGCAGTGGTACCCTCGTCAGCCTGTGGAACTGGAGCTGCTGAGGTCACAGGAAGTACGGATTCGGATGGGCCAGACACTCCCAGAGTCACTTGGGTCCGGGGTGTACACCTGTTGATTTTCCTCCCTATGGGTGCCCGAGGGCCCCAGGCTGACTCCTTGAGGAGAAGGGGTAGCTGGTGTGAGATCGAGCTGTCCCACACCCCTATCGCATACACAATGTTGGAGGCCAACTGTGGCGTCAGTGATAGAGTTGAGCCCACGCAGCCTGGACTAAGGTCCCCATGGTGGCCTCCATCCTACCAGTGTTGACCTTGGTGCGTTGCAATGCCGGCATTACCATCTCAGACTGAAGGATGGACTTCTCCATCATGCCTTGCAATCTGAGGGGTGCTTTGGACATCTCTTCCTGATGACCCCGAGCTTGCCTTTGCAGCTCCAGCAACTGTGACATGACCGAGTCCATAGCCTTGTCATCTGACTCGAACTCAGCAAATTTCTGGCCTCCAGCAGTGCTCCAAGAGCCGGGGACCTGGGAAGTCCCTGCCACCCGCCTGCTGTGGATCAGAGAGTGCAGTGTGCTCACCAGATTGTGATCCCGAGGCTACTCTAAAGCTAGGTCCCACCGAGGTGTGTGCCTCTGCGCTGGTGGAGGGTGTGAAGGAACTTCAAGCAGAGTACCTCCAGATTCCTCTTCAGAGGTTTCTTCAGGTGTTGATTGGAGGCCCTGGGTTGAGGATTCTGTCGGCTGTTTGGCAGATATGCTTGCGAAAACAAGGGGAGATAATTAATGCATGTCAGTGAAACAGGACACATCACTCACAGCATGGTTATCTGATGGATGTTGCACTGCTGGATCCTCACTTGGTAGATCAGCGCCGACCCCACCATCAGCACAGGAACAGTCCAGATCCTCGCCGACCAGCTGGATGGCTCTGTTTTCAAAGTCCTCCACCAGTCTGCGACCTCTCTCTCTTGTTGTGTGCCAGCTTGTCCTGCATGAATAGAGATGGAGAAAGTGTAAGCAGGACGCCTGCCAGGCCAGATGATAAGTATGCCTGTCCTGTGTGGTGGTAAGTGGTCCGTTGGATGGGATGAGGACAATGTCGGTGAGTGTGGGAGAGTGAATGGTCGCAGTGAGTGAGGTCCATGTGGATGTGTGATGGGTTTGTGATTGCGTGAGTTGGGAGTGATGAGAAGAGTGACTTACCCTGGCGGAACGGAGATCAGTCATTCACTTGTGGCACTGGGGGGGCTGTCCCCTTTTGTAGGGTGTCTGTGCTGACTACCACTGCTACCACCTCGAAAGCTGGATTAGTGAGGTTGCTGTCCATCCTGTGGCTGGACCGAGGGTGGAGGACATCACGCCGGGCCTCCACGGCATCCAAAAGGTGCTCAAAGGATGCATCATTGCCCCCGGGGGTTGCAGTCTTTTTGCCTTTCAGGGCCATGTCTCCTTTGTAGCCATCCTGGGCTGGAAGCACTGAGAGGTGTGCATGCGGTTGGACTTTATATATGATGCCTGGTGCACTGAAGCGGCGAGGCGATGGCGTGGCGGGCAAATGAGAGCCATGGAAATGGCGCATCTCCCAGAAATGCATAATTAATGCAGCGAGTTTGGGACAATAGAGCGTGAAAAGCTGCCATTGCAGCTGGCAGGTAAAACGTTTTAGCTGCCCGCTACCGCACTTAGTGCAAACCTGGGACAATCCTGCCCTATGTTTTTGCTCTCTGCTTCAAGATAGAGACCGACCACGGGTACAATGATTCAGCCTGAAGATGATGATGCTGATATGAGTTCGGAAGCCCATCTCAGAGTCGAACATGGCACCGAGGTTGCGAGCAGTCTAATTCAGCTCAGACGTTTCCTGAGGAGATGGATGGAATGGGTCATGAAGGAATGAAGTTTGTGCCAGTTACCAAAGAAAATGGCTGCTCATCCAGTACTAGAATTCAGATAATCAATCTGACAATTTAGAGGCAGATGGGGAAAGCATTTGACGAATGTCATAGAAAGAGGGAAAAATGAGCTCCTTCTGCACAGCTATAAAGAGCAAGCATTCACACAGCCCTGTCACTCTGTCACTCTGTCCATTATTTGATATTTCCTGTTATGACTGGGGAGGTAAAATTGAACAAACAGAATAAACAGCCACATTTCTCCAGGGAAGCACTGAAGCCAGAAGGAATTAAATCTGTCATGACATTCAGCTCTGGTCTTAAGTCAGCACCTTCCAGCCTTTGTGAGCCCCACAGCAGAGTGTTTGTTGGTATGAGGCAGTGACGGGTTGGATTGTGTATCATGAGCTGTTTACCCAACCCTGATATTCATAAAGCACTGATGCAACTTGAATTTAAAAAAATCTTGTGTTAGAAAATCCCATTGCTGCACCAAGGGCCATGTCTGCCTTATCTTTGATGTTGCATCTGTCACCATTCCAAAATACCTATTGAACCAAAGTGAGTGACACCCATTAAGGCTGCCTCCCCTCAGAGTACCTCCATTTCACTGTGAAAGCGAGAACTGTGACAGAATTCTTGCTAGAGAATACACACTGTGCCAGCTACTCTACCAAACATCCGTCAAGGTTATCAGAACTCTCTACCGCTTTAATCTCTTGGATTTATTTCTGTGCAGCTTTTATTGTTTCTGCCTGTTGAGCAGAGAGGCAGATGATGTCATTAGCATGGTTGGGGGGTGCGGCTGTCTGGTTAATGAGACTGAGGGAGTGGAGAAGCTGAATTAACATCCAAATGTGGATGGAATGTTACCGTCTGAGGGGCGCCTTATGCTGTTAACTGCAGCCCTGAAAATATTCTGGCAAACAGTCCCAGAAACATCAGTGAGGGGCGCATGAGGAGACAGGCGACTACGCGGGAGTGAGACGGAGACTGAGTGAGTGGCAAATTAGGCTCAGGTGGTAAATCCTGGTAAGTCCTTTTCAGGTTTTAACTATAGATTAAGAATCAAGATCTGACACAGTACTAACCTTCAAGTCAGTTAGGTTACCTTGTTAAACAGAGAACTGCCTGGAGTGGTAGTTGTCTGTTAATCACCTGAAAGCAGTTGGTTCAAGTGGTGTTAATTACTGTAGCAGGAAGCTAAACTAGCTAGTGCCTCATCAGAGGGTCTATAAAAGAGACAGGCTTTTCAAACTGCATGAGCAGTAAAGGGTGCCTGAGGAGACAGGCGACTACACCAGAGTGAGATGGAGACTGAGTAAGTAGCAATTTAGGTTCATGTGGGAATTCGGTAAAGGGGGGGATGGTTTGTAGTATGTATAGAAACTTTTCCAAGTTAATTAAGTGAGTAATTAAATTAAGTTAACTAAATAACATATGTAACAATGGCAGGACAGCTGTTATGTTGCAGCATTAGAATGTGGGATCTTTTGGATGCCAGGGCGATCCATGACAAACATGTTTGCAGAAAGTGTAAGCAGCTTGAGGAATTCTGGTTCAGGATTATTGATCTGGAAGCTGAACTGCAGACACTGTGCAACATAAGTGAGGGGGAGAAAACCTGGACACTTTGTTCCAGAAGATGATCACAGAATCACAGAATTTTAACAGCACAGGAGGCCATTCAGCCCATCATGTCTACACCAGCTCTCCAAATGAGCAATATGACCTAGTGCCATTGCCCTGCCTTTTCCCCGTACCCCTGCATATTGTTCCTATTCAAATAATCATCTAATGCCCTCTTGAATGTTTCAGTTGAACTTGTCTCCACCACACTTCTAGGCAGTGCATTCCAGACCCGAACCACTCATTACGTGAAAAAGCTTTTTCTCACATCATATTTTCTTCTTTTGCAAATCACTTTAAATCTGTGTCCTCACGTTCTTGATCCTTTTACGAACGGGAACAGCATCTCCCTATCTATTCTCTCCGGCCCCCTCATGATTTTGAACATCTCTATAAAATCTCCTCTTAGCCTTCTTCTCTCCAAGGAGAACAGACCCAACCTCTCCAATATATCTTTGTAACTGAAGTTTATCATCACTGTAAACCATTCTTGTAAACCTCTTCTGCACTCTCTCCAATGTGTTCACATCCTTCCTATAATGTGGTGTGCAGAACTGTACACAATACTCTAGCTGAGGTCTAATGAGTGTCTCATATAAACTCAACATAACTTCATTGCTCTTGTACTCTATGCCCCTATTAATAAAGCCCAGGATACTATATGCTTTATTAACTGCTCTCTCCACCTGTCCTACCACCTTCAATGACCTATGCACATATATACCCAAGTCTTTCAGCTCCTGCACCCCTTTCAAAATTTCATCCCTTATTTTATATTGTCTGTTCATGTTCTTCCTGCCAAAATGCATCACCTCACACTTCTCCACATTGAACTTCATCTGCCACCTATCTGCCCACTCCACCAACTTGTCTATGTCTTCTTGAAGTTCCACACTGTCCTCCTCACAGTTTACAATGCTCCCAATCTCCGTATCATCTGCAAATTTTGAAATTGTCCGCTGCACACCAAGATCTAGATCATTAATATATATATCAGGAAAAGTAAGGGTCCCAAAACAACCCCTGGGGAACTGCACTACAAACCTTCCTCCAGCCTGAAAAATATCCATTGACCATTACTCTCTGCTTCCTATTTTTCAGCCAACCTTGCTACTGTCCCTTTTATTCTATGAACAATAACTTTTCTCACAAGTCTGTTATTTGGCACTGTATCATATGCCTTTTGAAAGTCCATGTACATCACATCAAAAGCATTACGTTCATCAACCTTTTCTGTTACCTCTTCAAAAAACTCCAGCAAGTTAGTTAAACACAATTTCCCTTTTAGGA
The DNA here is from genome assembly GCF_964194155.1 of Cetorhinus maximus. Classification (NCBI taxonomy): domain Eukaryota; kingdom Metazoa; phylum Chordata; class Chondrichthyes; order Lamniformes; family Cetorhinidae; genus Cetorhinus; species Cetorhinus maximus. The sequence continues at coordinate 191,680,359 of NC_135880.1, forward strand.
ATCCATGCTGGCTCTTCGTTATCAACCCATATTTTTCCATGTGACTACTAATTCTATCCTGAATAATTATTTGTAGAATCTTGCCCACCACTGAAGTTAAACTGACTGGTCTGAATTGCTGGGCTTATCCTTAAAACCTTTTTTGAACAAGGTTGTAATATTTGCAAATCTCCAGTCCTCTCACACCTTCCCTGAGTCCAGAGGAGACTGAAAGATTATGACCAATGCCCCTCCAATTTCTGCTCTCACTTCCTTTAATATCCTTGGATGCATCTCATCTGGTCTCGATGCCTTATGAACTTTAAGTGCCGGCAGTCTATTCAGCACTTCCTCCTTATCAATTTAGAACCCTTCTAGTGACAGAGTTTCATCGTCTGTCACCATGGCCTGGGTAGCATCTCTCTCCTTGGTAAAGACAGATGCAAAGTATTCATTTAATGCCTCAACCATGGCCCCTTCATCCATGTGTAAATTTCCTTTTAATTCCCTAATTGGCCCCACTCCTCCTTTTACCACCTTTTTAATATTTATATGCCTATAGTAGACACCTCTTAGGCACCTCTTAGAATAGGGTCATTTGGTTTGGTCAGCAGTTAGGGACAGGAGGATGTGACTGTGAGTAAGGCAGCTAATGGGACCGAGCAGACAGTAGTGGAGGAGCTTCAGACTTTTCAGTTGCCAAGAGCTTTGAGGTGCTCACAACCTATGTTGATGAAAGCGAGGTCTGCAAGGTGGATAAGCAGGCTGGCCATGGCACTGTGGTTCAGGGAGCCGTGATGGTAGGGGACAGTATAGTGAGGGGGATTGACACTGTTCTCTGCAACAAAGAGCAAAAGTCAAGAAGACTGTGTTGCCTGCCCGGTGCTAGGGTTTGGGATATCTGCTCGGGGCTGGAGAGGAACTTGCAGTGGGAGGGGGAGGACCCAGTCGTCATGGCCCACGTAGGTACCAATGGCATAGGCAGGACAAGGAAGGAGGCTCTTCACAGTCAGTATGAGCAGCTAGGTACCAAATTAAGAACCAGAACCTCAAAGTAATAATTCTGGATTATTACCTGAGCCATGTGCAATTTAACATAGGGCAAATAACATTAAAGAGATCAATATGTGGCTCAAAGACTGGTGTGGGAGAAGTAGGTTCCAGTACTAGGGGAAGAGGGGGCTGCACTGTTGGGACAGTCCACATCTGAATTGTGCTGGGCGGTGTGTTCTTGTGAATTGCTTAACTGGGGAAGTAGAGGGCTTTAAATTAAAGAAGGGGGTGCTGAGGGATCAAGCTTGGGTAGATGTGGCAAATTAAGGGGTAGGTACAAGGCAGGAGACCATAATAGTAATATGGGAAATGAGAGTCATAGAATAGCAGGAACGAGCAGAGAGTTAAAACCTAACAGTACACCACTAGTCAAGACTAGATGTTACAAAGATAACAAGAATACAAAGCTAAAGGCTCTGTATCGGAATGTGCATAGCATTCATAATAACGTAAATTAATTGATAGCACACATTGAAATAAATAAATATGATCTGATAGTCATTATGGAGACCTGGCTGCAGGATGACAGGATTGGATCCTGAATATTGAGGGGTATATGATATTCAAGAAGAATAGGAAGCTAGGGAAAGTTGGAGGGGTAGCACTGTTAATCAAGGATGGTATTAGTGCAATAATTAGAGATGACCTTGGTTAAGGAGATCAGGATATAGAATCGGATTAGGTGGAGATGCGGAATAGTAAGGGAATGGGTCTTTTTCTGATTGGCAGGATGTGACAGATAGAGTCCCACAGGGGTCTGTGCTGGGGCCTCAACCTTTTACAATTTATATCAATGACTTAGATGAGGGGAGTGAATGCATGGTAGCTACATTTGCAGATAACACAAAGATAGGTAGGAAAATATGTTGTGAAGAGGACATCAGGAGGTTGCAGACGGACATAGATAGGTTGAGTGAGTGGGCAAAAATATGCCAGATGGAGCATAATGTAGGAAATGTGAAGTTGTTCACTTTGGCGGGAAGAATAAAAATGCAGAGTATTACTTAAATAGAGAACAGCTGCATAATTCCAAGGTGCAGAGGGATCTTGGTGTTCTAGTGCATGAGTCACAAAAACTTACAAGATGCTTCAGTTACACAGGGCATTGGTGAGACCATATCTCAAATACTGTGTGCAGTTTTGATCTCCTTATTTAAGGAAGGATGTAAATGTGTTGCAGACGGTTCACAGGAGGTTTACTAGATTGATACCTGGAATGAGTGGGTTGTCTTATGAGGAAAGGTGAGGCAGACTGGGCTTGTTTCCACTGCAGTTTAGAAGAGTGAGGGATGATTTGATTGAAGTATACAAGATCCTGAACGGCCTTGACAAGGTGGATATGGAAAGGATGTTTCCTCTTGTGGGTGAGTCCAGAACCAGGGGGCACTGTTTTAAAATTAGGGGTTGCTCTTTTAGGACAGAGATGAGGAGAAATCTTTTCTCTCAGAGGTTTGTGTGACTTTGGAAGGGTCATTGAATATTTTTAAAGCAGCGGTAGATAGATTCTTGTTAGGCAAGGGAATCAAAGGTTATCGGGGGTAGATGGGAATGCGAAATTCGAAACACAAGTAGATCAGCCACGATCTTATTGAATGGCGGAGCAGTCTCGATGGGCCAAATGGCCTACTTCTGCTTTTATTTCGTAAATGATGTGCCCACTGGGCATCCTTGTGCTGGCCTCTTGGAACATTCCAGGCTTCGAGGAATGTTCCCTAATTAGCCTGAATATGGCGAGTGCCAGTGTCACAGGGATACACCTCAGGCTGTAGAATATCCACGTGACTGCACGTTCTTACATTCTTTGCTATGGACAGTTATCTATCTTGACAGGAACCTCCAAGGCTTTAGCAGCTCAGGCCCTGTTCCAAACACGCTCGACCCCCTCAAATTATATTTAGGACTAGAACCGGGAGAAATCCACTGAATTCGATCTTAAAATCCTTTTTGATTTTCCCCCAGGATCTGTAGGAAATCTTGGAGCTGCATTTGCTGCTTTTGGATGATGTATCACCACCAGCTGCAGTTTCCTCCTCTCCCCTCTCCATCTCTGCCTCAGCCCATCTGCCTCATTCATACTTGTGTGACCTCCAGATTTGCCGATTCCAATGCTCTGCAGGCCAGCTCCCCATCTGCCACACTCCAGAAACTTAAAGTCATCCAAAACTCTGCTGCCCATCGCAGCGAATCCTATTCACCCATCACCCTCGGCTCATTGTCCACCTGGTGTGGCAATGTCTCGATTTTAAAATGCTCACCCTTGAATTTGAATCTCTCCATGGTCTCATCCCTGCCTCTTCCAGTCCCACTACAATCCTCTGAAAAATTCACATTGCTTCAATTTTGATCACTCTTGCATTTCCTGATTATCATCGCTACTCGATTGGTGGCTGTGCCTTCAACTGCCTCGGCCCTCAATTCTGGAATTCCATCCTGAGCTCTCTCTACCTCTCTCTCCTCCTTTCAGACCCTTCATTTAGCCTGACTGCCACCTGTCCTTACACCTCCTTTGGCTCATTGTCAAGTTTTGACTGATAACACTTGTGTGAAGCGCATCGGGACACTTTACTACAGTTACGGTGCTATATAAATGCAAGTTTTTGTCCATTATGTTTGTTTGAAATGGTGCCAGTGCTGAGGGTCGGAGCTAAAAAGAGGAGAGCAGTTGACCACAGTCCAAAGTTCAGGACATACTACAGTGCGAGACAGGATGAAGAGATGAAGCGTGTTCCGTCTTATCGTGGTCACTGACACTGAGCTGGAGCTGTGGCTATTGGAATATTTGTCAATGACTTCCTTGAATGCTGCTCATGACTTCCTGAAAATCGCTGTAAGTTTGCATGTTTGTATCTTTACTGCTGGGCAGGATGTTTTCCTTTTCTCACAGTCCAGCAGAACAGCTGTCATATTTGTTCCCTTATATTTTTCTGAGTGTCTTTGCAAAGTAAGTGAGTACATTCATTCTCAAGGCAGCTTTGTGTAATAACAAGTCAATAATGCCATCTGATTTTGGCCAAGTGACCTTCGCTCCTTTAATGTTTCGATATAACGAGTCATTGCTCCAGTCCTGGCTATCCATCCTAAATTAGCCAACCAGGCATTTTGTTTCCATTGGCTGCTTATGAATTATCCTTCATTCGATGTTCATACTTTTACCCAGTAATTCACCCAACTAATCCAATGTATCAAGGCCATTCCTTCATCCATCACCCAGTTCCTGGGCAAGTTGTTCCACAGCCCTCTTTAAGAGCGGGCACCAAAAAGTCTGTTAGCTCAAAATTCTTCCCAGGCATGTATCTTATGTGGGTTAAATTGGGCTGTTTCTTAGCTGCTCGCGGCCTTCTAAGACCCCAAAATTTGGGACAGAATGATTGTTCTTAGTTCCAATGGAAATATGGCAGCCGCTATATTATGAGAGGGCTCCTTTACCCATTGAACAGCCATTAGCTCATTTACATATGCAAATAAATGGCCACAATGCCTGTTTCAGGCCCCTGCTGCATTACGGCTTTTTCCTGAGAATGCTGATGCCATCACAATGAGGAAAAACCAACCCTAACCTTTAAAGGGTTAAAAAATGGTTAATGATTTACCACCTTGATTGCCATCACTCCCAGCCATGGGATCCCCAATCCCCAAGGTCCCCTAGCCTCTGCTGTCTGTCATCCCCACTCACTGATCAATAATTCTCTCGCCACCCCACCCCCCCCACCCAACCCCATTCTCGATGCCTTGTCCAGTTCCCAATGTCTCCTTCCCTGAGCCACCCAATCCAGGCCCGAGCTCCAAAAACCCAACCCCATCACTTAACTGTGAGCTGCTGCAGCACCACCCTCAGTATCAGCAAGGCTGAAGCCAATATCTGGGGCTACTTAGATCTCAGTATTTGTGCACCGGGGTAATTGGCCTGTGCAGTTGGGTGCATAGGAGTGGGACATTGACTTGGCAGCTGGCTGGATGCTTCTGAAATTGTCCCTCTTTGTTTCTAACCTTTCCATTTCCTGAGTGTTGCTGAAAAAAGAGACATGCCGCCAAAGCTTTTTGTCCTGTATTCATCAGGACAGAATCGCAGGAATACCAAACCTGAAAGGGAACAGCACTTCATACAATGTGCAAGGTGAAAAGCTTTGACAGCTCCTCTCGTTTTTTTTTCAGCAACACTCAAGTTCTGTACTTTCCATTTCCATGACAACTTTTAGCAGCTGGAAGTGCAGCAGAAACTTCATTCAGCTTCATCTCCACAATTCCAGGGAAGTAACACCAGTGGCCTGGGAGCAGCTACAAGGAATTGTACAGCCTGGAACTTTATTTTGATCTTAAAATGTAGGGACTTGAAAATGTTGCATTTTTCTGAGGAAAATATCCACACATACAGGTTGTCAATGGCACTGCTCATACTCTGAAGCACCATTTTTATGACACTGATTGGTTTCTTTATATCAGGGCCTTGCATTTATATAGTGGCCCTGAATTTCTGCAAGAGATCCCCATTCTGCATCCAGAGTTACGGCGTGAGACCACTCCCCCGCCAAATCTCAAAGCCAGCGTCTTTAACCTGTTAAAACACTGACAGCTGTTTCACAGATTAGGATCAGACTTGAGTTGATTTAGGGCAGCTTTCTTGCCTCTAAGTCAGAAGATTGGGATTTCAAAGCCTGAATTTTGCACTCGTTGGGCACGCGTGATCGGCGGACCCAAAAGTGTATGGCAAACCCTCCACCCTGACCGCGATCGGCCTCTGACCGTGATTTCATGCTGGTTGGCCAATTAACGGGCAGCCAGCATGGAACGTGCCCAGAGAAAGGCTGAGCACTGCCGGTGGGGGCAGGAAGAGGGCAGGCGCCGATGTCACTGCGGGTGTTGGTGAGCGCTCCCACTGAGCTCCCTGAAGGCAGACAGCTGCCTCAGGGAGCTGCAGACCTCCAAATAACAAAATAAAGCAGAAAAATGCTGCAAAAAAATGTCCATGCAGCACAATCAAGCGCTTGACAGCATACCTCATTCAAAAACAAACAGCACCCAGATATTTCCTTTTGTTTTAAATCCTAACGGAGATTTCATCCCGTCCTTGGATGAGGTTTCATCAAAAATGTAAAGCCCGCCTGGCTGATTGGCCAATCCGCCAACCATAAGGCTGGACAGGCCATGAAAAATTGCTTTCCATTGGGCCGTTAATGAGCTTAATTGCCTGCCTAAATGTCAGCGGGTGCTCTTCCCACTTTTGCGCACACCCGCCGAGAAAAATATTGCGCGAGTGCACGATGATGTCAGGACGCTCGCCCGATGTCATCTTGTGCAATTTTACGCCCTTTTGGGTCTGGCGCGCGCCCACCCACAGGACCTAAAATTCTGGCCAAGTGCCATGACCACAGGGTCCTATCTCCAAATTACTTATGGACAGATTAAACTTTTAAGTAAGACATGTATTTTTTTTTAAAAAAGGACATACAAGAAAAAGCTGGTTAAGACTTGCTGAAAAATTCCTATGTGGATTGCTTGACCAACTAGTTCAGAAAGAATTGAATGTCGCACCTAAAAGGTGTGACAGGCCTAATTCAGACAGAGGCACGTCAAACTGAATCTCCTGTGGTTGCGCTAGTTCTGTTTGCTAGTCTGGCGTTTTGTTCTGGTGTGTGTGTGTGCAGTAAAGATCACAGCTGAAGAACACCAACTGCACTTGCGGGTAAAAAAAAACTCTTTCTCCTCAGTTGGTGGAAGCAAGTCACAGGTCAGCAAAGCCACAGTCGGAAAGGAAACAGGACAACTCCTTTCAGCTAACCTGCAGAATAAAGATTCTCCAAAACCAACTGCTCCACTGCCAAAGACAGCGCTACCGGAATCACAACAACTTAACAGCCACAACGTTTCACCATCTACTCCTTTGACAAGCCAAGGACTGATTTTAAATATCTTTTTTAACTTTTATTTTTGGACTCAATTTCTCATTTCTAACCTTTGTGTGTGTGTGTTGCGCTTTTATTATTTTTCCTCGAGTTTTAGTAACTAATAAACTCGCTTTTTCTTTGACTCATAAGCAGCCTGGTTAAATTGGCTCCTTTTAAAACATAAATACATTTGGACTGGGAAAATGTATCCATGAGGGAACGGATCCTTCTTAAATTAACCTTATTGCGACCAACTGAGGAGGGTTGAATAAAGAAAGGGAGCCAGTTCACTTTTCCTCACCCAGCATAACAATTTGGGGTACCTCGCCTAGGACCATAACAAATTGGGGGAACACCCCCCACCTCCGGGGGCTGGTCTTATCACAAGTCCTACTCCAGAGAACTGAGGACATAATCTAGGCTGACCCTTCAGTTGTTTTTTGAGGAAGTGCAAGTTTCTGTAACACTGTTTTAAAAAAGAATAGAGGAGTTCTCCTCAGTGCTGTCTCCCATATCTATATCTCAACCAATGTCAATAAAATCGATTACCTGGATTAACATATTACCATATTATAATTTGAGAGCTTGCTGTCTGCAAATTGGCTGTCGTGTTGGCAATGTTTCAGCAAAGACAGCACTCCAAAAAAAAAAAGTACTTCATTAGCTATTGCAAAAAGTTCTGAGATTCTGTGTTCAAGTCTTTCTTTTCTTAAAAAACACATTGTGTGAGAGGTGACTTGTCCAAAGGATTTTGAAGGTGAGGAATGATATAGTAAAGCAAAAGTTTAGGGAAGGAGCAAGATGGCTGACAGGTTGACCACAGATGGTAGAGTGGTGGGAGGAGACTCTGAGTGACTCAAATCTTGAAGAGCAGGGGTTGTGAGTTGGAGGATTGGCGGGCAGGTGACCTCATCCATGAGCGGGATGAGGTTTCCTAAAGTTTATATTAAATACATTTTAAAAAATTTCCAAGATATAAAAACATGTCCCATCTCATGTGATACAGTCACATGAGAGGTCATGTTTAATTAAATTTTTTCTCCATTTATTTAATCATTTCAATATCTATTCAATCTCCCTGAGGCAGCTCCGTGCCTCAGGGAGATTGAAGCGCTCTTTGAGGTATGCACGAAAGAGCGCTGGCCCCGACTCTCCCTCCTCCCCCCACCCACGCAGGTAGTGCTGAGTGCAATGGCTCACGTCTTACGCTGGGAGGGCCGTAATTGGCCTGCCCGCGTAAAATGGCGGCGTGGAGTCAATCGCGGGCGGCCATCAACTACACGGCCAGCTCCACCTACTCCTGCCGAACCCGCCCACCGCCTGAAAAATTCAAGCCTAGGTGTCCTGGTACACCAGTCAATGAAAGTAAACAGGCAGATGCAGCAAGTAATTAGGAAGGCAAGTGGTATGTTGGACTTCATTGCAAGATGATTTGAGTTCAGAAGTAGGGATGTCTAACTGCAGTTATACAGGGCCTTGGTGAGACCACACCTGGAGTACTGTATGCAGATTTGGTCTCCCTACCTAAGAAAGGACATGCTTGCCACAGAGGGAGTGAAGTGAAGGTCCACTAGGCCGATACTGGGCATGGCAGGACTGTTGTATAAGGAGAGGTTTGTTCAACTCGGCCTGCATTCACTAGACTTTAGAAGAATGAGAGGGGATCTGATTGAAACATAAAAAATTCTAACAGGGCTGGACAGACTGGCTGCAGGGAGGATGTTTCCCCTGGTTGGGGAATCTAGAACCAGGGGCCACAGTCTCAGGATACGGGGCAGGTCATTTAGGACTGCGATGAGGAAAAAGTTCTTCACTCAGAGGGCGGTCAAACTGTGGAATTCTCTACCACAGAAGGCTGTGATGGCCGGGTCATATTCAAGAAATAAATTGATAATTGTTTGGATATTAGGGGCATCAAGGGGTATGGAGAGAAAGTAGGAATATGGCGTTGAGATAGAGGATCAGCCATGTTCACATTGAGTGGTGGAGCAGGCTCGAAGGGCCGAATGATCTACTCCTGCTCTTAGTTTCTATGTGCCAATGTGTCTATTCCTTCCAATTGGAAGCTTTGCTCAATGTTTAATGTTACTTTAATTTAATGTCCTTGTCATGTGGCACAATAAAAATGTAGGTTAAATAACATGCTCCATCTATATCATCCACTCTGGCCTGTATCTGTAGCTCTTACCGAACCTGTATCTGGTGTGAGTGAGAATTTCTTTCATTCCACAACAACACTTTTCAGTGAAATTTGAGGAAAAGTATTAATTTCATGTCTCATTTCACCACAGGGAAATCCTATACATTTTCTTTCATCCCTACTCATAGTTAATTTCTGATGTGTTTATAAAATCTTTTAATATTTCCCTTTATGGTCCCTGTCCATCTGTTTACAGATCCTCCTCAGCTTCCCTAATTGCATTCCCTTTTACATTTTCCCCACCCTGATTTTTTGCTGTTTGATTAGCCCAGGATTTTCACTGTCATTCTTGTCCCAGAAAGTCCTTGCCTCCTTTCCCTTTCTTGCTGTGCCATCTCATTTCATCTGGCTTTGAGTTTCCCAATGGTCACTTCTTTCCAAATAAACTGGGCTAGTTCCCTTTTTTTTTATCTTGTTGAAATCTACTTTTATCCAGGCAAGTCGTTTGATCTTTTTCTGTTTTCTTTTCTCTCAGCCAGAGTGTAAGGCTGCCGTCCATCCCTCTCCCATTTTAGACAGTGGATTTCCCCCACCCCACCCCCACACGTGCTTTTGTGTTTTGGGCAAACAGGTGGAGGAACGATGCAGGAGTGCCAGGCATGTAGCTGGCAATGGAGTTGCACCAAACATACTAGTCAGTGTCCCCATTAGATAGAAGCAGGGGCACTTTTACCTCCACTTGTATTCAGAGCTGTGTTTTAGAGTCTCCCAGTCCTTTAGTTGAACAGAGCCCTGGTCAGGCCATCTAGAGGATGCACTTAGCTTTTGGCAATACACTCAGGAATTATTGGTCCTTCTCAAATTATTGCTGAATTTCTCATTCATGCCTTTGTTACCTCGATACTTCACTATTCCAATGCACTCCTGGCTGGACTCCCACCCTGTAGACTTGAGGTCATCTAAAACTTTGCTGCCAGTGTCTTAACTCACAGCAAATCCCATTCGCCTGTCACACCTGTGCTCGTTGACCTACACTGGCACCCAGTCAGGCAACACCTTGATTTTAAAATTCTCATTCTTGTTTTCAAATCCCTCTATTGTTTTTCCCCTCCCTATCTCTATATCTCCCCCATCCTCATAGCCTCTGAGATATTCGCGTTCCTCGAATCCTGACCTCTTGAACATCTCCAGCTTTAACCATTGGTGACCATATCTTTAGTTCCCCAGACCCCAAGATTTGGAATTCCCTGTCTACACCTGTCTACCTCTCTACTTCACTTTTCTTCTTTAAAATACTCCTTAAAATCTACCTCTTTAACCAAGCTTTTAGTAATCTAACCTAATATCCCATTAAGTGATTTAGTGTTATATTTTGTTTTACGAATCTCCTGTAAAGTGCCTTGGGATATTTTATTTCTTAAAAGTACTATATAAATGTAAGTTGATATTGTTATTGGCAGGGGCGCAACACAGAAACACCAGAATGATATTGGAAACCCAGTGGTTTCTTGGCTGAGGTTCCCTCTAGTATAGAAGATTGAGGGGTGATCTAATCAAATTGTTTCAAATGTTAAGTGGATTTGGTTAGGAAAGAGAAACTATTTCCTCTGATGTGGAATCAAGAATGAAGCAACATCATTGCAAAGTTTGAGGTAGGCCATTCAGGAGTGAAATCAGGAAGGACTTGTTCACACAAAGGCCAGTGGAAGTATGGAATTCCCTACCCAGAAAAACTGTGGATCTTGCAAAACTTAGAGCTTCTGTGACTAAAGAGCTATTGGTTTTCACTGGGTAAGGATATCATTGGATATGGAGCAAAGGCAGGAAAATGGAGTTGAGGTGCAGATCAGCCATGATCTACTTGAGTGGCAGAACAGGCTTGAGGGGTTGAATGGCCGCTTCCTGTTCTTGATGTTCCTATCTTCCTCTGTTTGTGGAGAGTGCCATGCACAAGGAAAGCTGTCACTGAGATTTATATATCATGTGCTGAGACCTGTTTGTTATCTTTCCTCCACTCTAACCACAGGCACCACATTGCCAGTGTCCGTCAAGCTCTTTGTGACAATAGAGAAGCATTTTAATGTTGCTATTATAGCTTCTTTAATTCAGTCATGGTACATTAAGGGTTAAAAAGCAGGTTCCCTTACAGAAATCATTTGTCAGCCTAACTCAGAAACATTTTTTTCAGAAAAATTATTTTCAGTTCGTTTGCTTGAGAGAGGAGCCAAGCTGCGTCACATCAATACAAACGTATAGTGTGATTTTGTTTTCAGATATATGACTAATTGGCTACTTTTGTTGAACTCAGCTGACATTTGGTGAAGTCCCAGTGACAGTTTTGGGGATATTTATCAGCTGCCGCTTTCATGTCAGGCCTGGTTCAGTCGGTAGCACCCTCACCTCCGAGTCTTTAGGTTCAAATCTCATTTTCGGGCCCGGAGCTCAAAATTCGAGGCTGACGTTCCAGTGCAATAGTGAAGGAGTGCTACAATGTTGGAGGTGCTGTTGTGAAGATGAGGAGCCCATCTGCCTGCTTGGGTGAATGTAAAAGAAGCGATGTTGAAGAGAAGGGGAGCTATCCCCACTATCTTGGCTGATATTTATCTTTCAGCTGTCGCATTTCCTACATTACATCAGTGACTACGCTTCAAAAAGTACTTCATTGACTGTGAAGTGATTTGAGATGTTCGGTGGTTGGTGAAAAGTGCTTTATTAATGCAAGTCTTTCACTTTTTTCATGGAGCTTTTTGAGTGCATTCAAATGCAGGCAATCTACAACTTGTAAGATAATTTCCACAGTTAAATTTGAAGAGGGTAAAAAAATTGCTTCATAAGGAGCTTGGTTCTACTTAATTTTCCATTGAGCTGTGAAGTTATTTATTACTTTCTCCAATATGAGAAGTTAATGAAAATACCTGTACCTATTTGTTTGTTCATTTATTGCTCATAAAATTCATTTGGAGATGAAGCCAGAGGCAAGGTTTGTGTTTGTATTATTCTACCACTTCCTCCGTTTCCTACGGGAACACAGAATAAAACCAATAGCTAAAGGGATTGAAAAATGGTTTTTGCTCACTAGCTTGGTCATGCTATTTTACGTGCCTAAATACCTGGGTACTTGTAACCTTTTGGAGGGCAGAATGAGTTGTGATTCGTGTGCAAGAGTAGCCTGAAATACAGAAGGAAAAACAAAGGTCTAAGGTGAAAAACAAAGGCTTAGAAAACGTAAAAATAGAACATTCACAACTGCCCTGAACTTTCCTGTTACACGGTCATTCCAAGCTGCCAGTGGAGGCGTCACTGACTTTTGTCAATCAGCTGCACAGATGCATTAAGTAGGTTATCAATTGTTAGATAATGCAAGCAATTTTATCCAATTACCCACAGTGGCAGCATAACAAGGTACTGCAATTTAGTATTAGGACTCTTGAAGGTCTAGGGAGTCATAAGTCACATCCACCTGGGTCTCAGTGCTCCCTTAACCAGTGTCCCCACCTATATCAACAGGAAAGAATGGCACTCTCTCAACGTGTGATCAAGAGCACTGTGTCATACAAGTGAATACTTACTTCCTTGACAACTTCTGGGATGTCTTCCTTTTCAGGAGGTCCAGCACTCTTCCATTCTGGTTCCCTCAGGCAGGTCAAGGCCTGAATTTTTCGGTCATTGGGTGTGCGTGATCAGCGGGTCTGGGATGGCCAGGACCGAACGCAATCAGCCCCCCCACCATGATTTCACGCTGGCTGGCCAACGAAATGCGTGCTGTAAAGCTCAGCGCTGCTGGGGTGGGGGTGGGAAGAGGGCGGGTGATGATGTCACCATGTGCGCGGGTGAGGGCTGCGAGAGAACCCCCTGTGAAAGCAGACCGCCGCCTCAGGGAGCTGCAGACTTTCAGATGATTAAATAAAGGTTTAAAAGGCTGCAAAAAAATGTCCATGCTTCACAATCAAGCACCTGAAAATGTACCTCATAAAAATGCTGTCCCTAGATATTTGCTTTTTATTTTATTTCCAAATGGAAATTGGATGAGGTTTGATGAAAAATGTAAAGGCCGCCTGGCCGATTTGCCCAACCACGTAAGGTTGGTTAGGCCATGCCAAATCGCAGACAATTGTGCTGTTAATGGGCTTAATTTCTTGACTTTTGCACGCACCGGCCAAGCGAGATATTGCAAGTGCATGATGATGTTGGGACGCTCACCCGATATCATCTCGAGCAAATTTACGCCAGATCGGATCGGGCACGTGCCCGTCCGTGGGATGTAAAGTTCTGCCCCAAGGCTACCGTCTGTTGCCACGACTGCCAACACACGCATGACTTCAAGGGCTTTGGTACACTGAGGTCAGTGCAGTCAGATTGGGCATATCGTTGGCAGGTTGATAGGCGGATTGGCCCAAAGGTCCTCTGCAATATTTTCTGGCTGGGAAGAAAAATGGTGGTTTTGCTGCATGTTGCACAACTTTGACTCACCTGGATGCCATTTCATGGACACCTTACATGAGGAAGGTCCCATGGGGGCAAAAAGGAATAGTAAAAGCCTGAAGGTAATGTGGAGAAATACTAACCCCCTGCTGCAAGAGGCCACCACGTCATTTTCATACAGGGCACACCTCCTCGTGACTTCCACATCTGGCCACTGTATTAAGAACATAAGAGCAAAGACAGGAACATTGGACCTGGGGTAGACGTACATGAACATACAAATTAGAAGAAGTAGTAGGCCATTGGGCCCCTCGAGCCTGATCGGCCATTCAATAAGATCATGGCTGATCTAAGTGTGGCCTCATCTCCACCTTCCTTCCTACCCCTTATACCTTTGACTCCCTTGTCAATCAGAACACTTAATCATTTTAAACGCCCCAATTAGCTCACCCCTTATTCTTCTAGAGCCGAGGGAATACAAACCTAATCTATGCAATCCGTCTTCCTAATTTAGCTCTTTTGGCCCCAGTTTGTGGTGGTGATCCACCCTGCAATATTTAAAGAGATGTGAGGAAATTTTTAGTTAGCTGTGTTAGTTATTATCTTCCAAAACTCTTGATTCGGGAATTTCCCTCTTGGCTTGAAAATTTGCCAGTCACTCCGTTATTTTAGAAAGAAGGGAGAGATAAACCAGGAAATTGCAAACCTATTAGCCAAATAGCTATTGTGGAGAAGCTACAAAAATCAGAGCAACTGAGCACTTGGAAGAATATGAGCTGATCTGAGGGAGCCAACATTCATTAGTAAAGGGTGAGTCATGTAATTAACCAAGTCGAATTGTTTGAGGAACTGTCTAAAATGGCACATAAGGAATAAAAGTTGAAAATGCTGGAAGTACTCAGCAGATCAGACAGTGACTGTGGAGGCAGAAAACAGCATTCTGGTGAATCTGTACTGCATCCCCTCCAAGGCCCATATATTTTTCTTGAGGAGAACTTGCCCAGAACTGAACTTACACCAGATTCAATCTGACCAGAACTTTACAACAGCAACATAATTTCTACTCCTTTATATTCCAGCACTTTCAGACAAAGGTTAGCCTTTTACATTATTTTTTGGGCCGATCCACTCATCCTAAAAATTGCCGTTCATGGCTCCCTAAATCTTTCTGCTCCTTGACATTTCTGTGATTTCCGGCTGTAGAAAATACTCTGATCTATCTTCCTTAGTGGGATGGCCTCGTATCCCCACACATCGAATGCCATCTGACACAGCTTTATCCGCCCACGTAATCTATCAATGTCCCTTTGCAACTTCCAGCTCCCCCCTGCACTGTTTACTGTGACAACTAACTTGGCCTCATCAACACACCTGAATTCCTAGGCTTTCTATTCCTTCACCTGAGGCATTTATAAATATAAGGAAAAGCTGAGGCCCTGGATGCTGCCATTTGGAGTACATATGCATTATCCCAACTCTGTCTCCTAGTGCCTAACCGATTCCCTACCCATGTCCAAATTTGCCTCCAATTCCATGTGCTTCAATTTTCCCTGACTGTGGTGAATTGTATGGAACCTTATTGAGTTCCTTCTGGAAATCCACATAAATAACACCCATAGGCATTATCTAGTACAGAAGCAAAATACTGCAGACTGTGGAAATCTAAAAGAAAAACAAAGTGCTGGAAATACTCAGCAGGGCAGGCAGCATCTGTGGAGAGAGAAACAGAGTTAATGTTTTAGGCCATTCTGATGAAGGGTTAGTAACCTGGAAGGTTAGCTGTTTTCTGCCTCCAAAGTCGCTGTCTGACCTGCTGAGTACTTCCAGCATTTTCAGCTTTTATTCCTCATGTGCCAATTTAGACAGTTCCTCAAACAATTCGACTTGGTTAATTACATGACTCACCCTTTACTAATGAATGTTGGCTCCATCAGATCAGCTCATATTCTTCCAAGTGCTCAGTTGCTCTGATTTTTGTAGCTTCTCCACAATAGCTATAGGCTAATAGGTTTGTAATTTCCTGGTTTATCTCTCCCTTCTTTCTAAAATAACGGAGTGACTGGCAAATTTTCAAGCCAAGAGGGAAATTCCCGAATCAAGAGTTTTGGAAGATAATAACTAACACAGCTAACTAAAAATTTCCTCACATCTCTTTAAATATTGCAGGGTGGATCACCACCACAAACTCCTTTCCCTAGCCACTGACTCTATCCCTCTCTCAAATAACTGAGGCTGAATGAGACTTTTTGCAACATCGCTATCATAGCTGACACTGAGATAAGATTCTGACCAAATATCCACTGCATCACTAAGATTGCCTACTTTCACCTCCGGACTCTGAAGTGAAAGTAATAGTCGCCATAGTCCCAGAGGACCATAGGCTGCTCCCTCATTAGAGAGAGAGAGGCGATTGGTTGTGAGTTTAACCTGAGGGTCACCACACCTCAGACGAGGGACGAGGTTGAGGGAGCGGGGCCTTCATGGGTGACCTCAGCTGGTACGGGAATTGAACTTACACTGTTGGTGTCTCTCTGCATCACAAACCAGTTGTCCATCCAACTGAGCTTTCTACCACTGCCTCAGCTCATCTTCTACTGAAACCCTCATCTATCCCTTTGTTACCTCTAGACTTGACTATTCCAACACACTCATGGTTGGCATTCAACCTTCCACCCTGTATAAACTTGAGATCATCCAAAACTCTGCTACCTGTATCCTAACCAAGTCCCATTCACCCATCACCCCTGGGCTCGCTGACCTACATTAGTCCAGCAATGCCCAGGTTTTAAAATCCTGATCCTTGATTTTAAACTCCCTCGTGCTTCACCCTGCTTGTCTCTGTAACCTCCTCCAGTCCTACAAACCTTTAAGATCTCCATGGTTATGCAATTCTGGCCTCTTGTGCATCCTTGATTTTAATCACTCCGTCAGCATGGTCGTACATTCAGCTGCCTGAGCCCTAAACTCTGGAATTTCCTCCCTAAACCTCTCCTCCTCGTCCTTTAACATGTTTCTTAAAAACTACCTCTTTGTCCAAGTTTTTGTCATGTGTTCTAATACCTCCTTTTGTAGCTTGGTATCGAATTTTGTTTGCTAATCACTCCTGTGAAATGCATTAGGCTGTGACAAAATATAGATGTTGTTATTCTTCCACTTGTTGAAATCCTGGGGGTTTGTCTATCTTTAGTCTCATACTTCCTCCATTAGTATTTTTAAAATTTATATTACTTGTAATTAGTTCCTCCCCATGACTTACTTTTAGTTTTCCTCGTATCTCTGGAACTTTATCCACTTCCTTTAGTAAAGACTGATGTAAAGTAATCAGTTAGCAAATTTACCATTGTCTTATTTTCAATTACAATAGCATCTCTGTGATAAAAGTCCTGACCACAATTTCACCCTTCCCTCTATATATAGACATCATTTTCTCCAAACCACCCATTAACTAAACCAACTTTCACATCTTTTCAAAAACACAAGTCAGGACACACAATTTCTTTATCATTTTATTGCCAATCCATAATCTATGCCTGTTGACTGCTTGTCACCATCCTACATCGCTTTGAGCGTAAGTGTTGTATTATCACTTTCTATATTAATACAAAAGAAGCTGAAGGGCAGGCCTGAGAGGTTGAACACAAAACTTTAATGGACACTTGTTGCTTCAGCTCACACATACAAACTGTGCAAGAGAATGGAATCATGTGATATTGCATCACTCCCTGTACTGACATATATACTAGCATGAGCATATATTTAAATGATTATGTTTAACACACTAACAAGCACATTATCACAACATTCCCTTCTGCAAAGTTTGGCCCTACAAGTATGCAGGTTTTGCACATGTTTACACAGGCTAGGCACCTATGTGGTTTGTGGGAGAGTCTGCAATGACTGCACACTTTGCTTTGCATGGTGCCTTGGATATTATACCAACAGAGGCTCCAGACCCTAAGGCTTGAAAACACTGCCTCCCAGCCACAAAGACCTCATGTCTGCGTCTGTCCTGTAGTCTGCTCTCCATGCTGTGTTTCTTCAGCTTTTCCAGGAGGTCTCTCTGGAATGCCTCAATAGGAATTGAGGCGATAACCAACTTGACAATTCATTCTGAGAGTTCAGCAGAAGTCACATTCTTTTGCTTGCTCTCTGCATTGATTATCAAAGCTGTCCAAGTTCTCATTGGCTTTCTGGCATAAGCTCCAGGTGATGTACCCTGAAATTGGCTTTTATTCTAAGCTGATTTTCTAATGCTGTCCGGAGTTTTGATTGATCCTTCTAGTCAGCATCAGATAAACCAGAGGTATTGATTCTGCAAAGACCTTTGTTTCCTCTGGTGATCCTTGTTTTTATAGCCTCCTTCTCTGCATCCGCAGCCTCATGGTCTAGGAAGCATAGTTCAATCCTCTGCCTAACAGTTTGAATTTACCTGGGACATTAAATGCTTTCCAGTCCAACTCTGGACACCTGGCTGCCACTGCCTGAGCCTTCTACTCTTGCTTTAAAAGTTGCAGCAAACTGCAATATCTGCAGAGCTGAGCAGGAGCCATGCCCTGGGCTACGTTGCTACAGCGTGGGCTTTGAGCTTGCCGCAGGAGGGTCTCTCCGTAAGGTTTGGCTAATGGCATGCAAGCAGGAGGACATCTGTTCCAAAAGACAATACTTCACTGATCTCTGCAGCTGAAACTGCAATTGATTTTTTTTTTATCTTGCCAGCAAAACCGGGAATGTGACCAAATCACCTTCAGTCTCTACTCTCTCCGTTGGTCTCCCAATGTGAGAGCAGTGACCTGGTTGTGGTGCTTCACGTAGGGCTTTTGATATGAATTGTCATTTTCAGCTGCTGATTAATGCTGTCAATTCACTACCGCTGCTACCATGTTGTATTATTGCTTTCTAGATTAATACAATGAAAGCTGAAGGGTAGACATAGAAAATGAACACAGAGGTTCAATGGAGACTTGTTGTTCCTTCAACTTAAATATACTAACTAATTGTGCAAGAGAAGTAAATCACATGATATTGCATCACTTCAAATGATTATATGTTACATGCTAACAAATACACTGTCACAACGATAAGAACATATGAAATAGGAGCGGAAATAGGCCATATGGCCCCTCAAACTTGCTCTGCTCTTTACTAAAATCATAGCAGTTCTTCAACCTCAACTCCACTTTCCTGCACAATCCCCACATTGTTGATTCCCATAAAGTCCAAAAATCTATTAGTCTCAGCCTTAAATACACTCAACAACTTAGCCTCCTCAATGCTCTGCAGGAGAGAATGCCAAAGATTCACATTCTTTTGAGCGAAGAATTTTCTCCTCGTCTCAGTCCTAAATGCTTGGCCTCTTATCCTGAGACAGTGCCCCCCTGTTCCAGACTCTCCCACCAGGTAAAACAACCTCCTGGTAAAATTTGTGGGAAGAATGAATTCTTTGGTCTGGTGCCTCTCAGGTGCTGTGGCTGTTGTTGTTTAAGAGGAGTATCTTAAGGATGAGGAGGACTCATCTTACAGTTCTGGGATGGACCTGTTGCAGGTGGCAGCTCTCTGGTTGCTGCATAGACTGACCTACCCCAGTTCCCGTTCAATTACACGTGCAGTTACCAGGAGGCCTGACAGGAGGAAATAACATGTGCTGCTGAGACAGTACCATCATCATTGCACCTTCCAGCCATGATATTAGAAATATAGGAATTAGGAGCAGGAGTCGAACATTCAGCCTTCTGGCCTGCTCTACCATTCAATATGATTATGGCTGATCTGTTTGTGATCTCAACTCCACTTTCCTGTCTGTGTTATGACCCAGCAGTTGGTAAAGGCTGAGTTATTTAAATCCCAGAGGGAAACTTGAACAACTGTCATAACCTATATTTTCAACTGGTATGTTTGAGATACAGCCTCAAGAGGTTTTTTATATAAAACTAAATTAAACACTTATTAATTTAACAACTAATTAAACACATACATATGCCTACAAATTACTACCATAATAACTTTTAAACAAATCACCAAATTAATCACTCCCAAGTGAATCTTCACCAGACACCAGGCAAAGCACATTTTACCTTTCAAATTCAAAATGAGGTTCCTTTCAATTTGTTTCCTTTGCAGACACAGTGGTAGGGCTTACAGGCTGCTTAGATATTATATGCCTCTCACTTCCACACAGATCCCTTCTGTACATACCTAGCCTTCCCTTTGAATACAAATTCTCGTAATATCACCGGGCCCTTCAAACTCCACCTCTTCTAACAATAAAACCCTTTTCATAGTACCAATTTTATTAGTAATATTAACATACTGCTTGGTGTCTCCTAGTTAGGTGCAAGATTTCATCCCCAGTCTTGAATGCTCTATTCAACAAAATTCAAATGTACCTCTACCTCTGTTTACATCTCAAAACTACTATACATCAAAGCACCCAGACTATCTGGCTTTAATCCAATTAAGACACACACAGACACACACATAGACACAGACCCTACTACAATTCCAATTTAAAAATAATTTCCAATAGACATCAATCTCTTCATGGCAGTCTGGCCCGCATAACCCTTGACTCTCTTGTCTATCAAAAATCTATCTAACTATATCTAATTTGTACTGGGTATAGCAGTTGATCTGCATGACACAACCCTGATGGTTCAACTGAGATCATTGAAACCTTGTGTGACATTTTTCAGAGATGGAAGAGTCACCTCTTTCTAATCTGGAACCCAGTGCCTCTGGGCCAGAGGCTGGTCATGCATGGAGGAAGGAAAGACTGCCCTTAAAGTCTCTGTCATGGGAACCTCTGCTGCACATGCGTCTTTGAGCTCCTGCACACTCTGTGCTGGGATTGAAGTGATGTTCTATTGTCTTCCAATGTGTGTTGCATGTTTACAGAATCATAACATGGTTACAGCACAGAAGGAGACCATTCGGCTCATCGTGTATGTGCCAGCTCTCTGCAAGAGCAATTCACCTAGTGCCACTCCCCTGCCTTTTCTCCATATCCCTGCAAATGTTTTACTCCAGACAGTGAACCAATTCTCTTTCGAAAGCCAGGATTGAACCTGCCTCTGCCACACTCTCAGGTAGTCCGTTGCTTCTTTTGCCAATCACCTTAAATCAATGCCCCCTAGTTCTCGATCCTTCCACCAATGGGAACAGTTTCTCCGTATGTACTCTGCCGAGACCCCTCATGATTTTGAACACCTCTTTCAACTCTCCTCTCAACCTTCCCTTCTCTAATGAGAACAGCCCTAGCTTCTCCAATCTATCTACACAACTGAAGTTCCACGTCCCTGAAATCATTCTAATGAATCTTCCTGTGCCCTCTCTGCTGCCTTCACATCCTTCCTAAAGTGTGACACCCAGAACTGGACACAATACTCTAGTTGAGGACAAAACCATTGTTTTATACAGGTTTATTGTAAGTTCATTACTTTGGTACTCGATGCTACTATTTATAAAGCCCAGGATCCTGTATGGTTTGCTAGCTGCTCTCTCAACCTGCCGTGTCACCTTCAATCATTTGCGCACATATACTTCCAGCTCCCTCTGCTCCTACATCCCCTTTCAAATTGTATGCTTTGATACTGATGTTGTTGCTGAGTCCTCCACTGTCTGCAGAAAACTGCCTAATTTAGTCCCCAAGTCTGCACCAATGGCTCGAAGCTTTTCTAGCATTATCCTGGATACATAAAGAGTATAAGGAGGACATTCATTCCCTCACGTCTGTGCTGGCTCTTTCAAAAGGCTAGCTAATTCGTTCTGCTCGCCTGTTCTCACACTGTAAACTTCTCCTTTACAAGTATATGTCCAATTCCCTTTCGAAAGTTATGGTTGACTCTCATTCATCCAACCTTCCCTACAGTGAGGGTGGGATTTTTCGGCCCCGACACCGGCAGCCGTCGCCGTGGGTGGGACAGGAAAGTTTGGAGAGCTTTCCCGTTCCGCCCACGATGATGCCCACCGATGTCAGGGCCGGAAAATCCCGCCCTGATTTCCAGGCCGGAACAACTCACCGTAGAAGCATATTTTCTCCTCACCACCGCCCATGTTATTTTGCCAATTACCTTGAATCTGTTTCCCCCTGTTTAATCTCTCAGACCCCTTTGTAATTTTTGAACACCTCTATTAAATCTCCCATCAATCGCTTTTTCGACTTCAAATTTTTTTTCATTCATTCACGGGATGTGGGCTTCGCTGGCTGGGCCAGCATTTATTGCCCAACCCTATTTTCCCTTAAGAAGGTGGTGGTGAGCTGCCTTCTTAAACCACTGCAGTCCCTAACAGGGGGAGTGAGTAAGACGGAATGCTGATGAACAGTCGCTGGTTTTTCACACACCTTGAACTCTGTCCCAGTGTCACTGGGAAGTGGGAGCATCATTGATATTGTTTCAGTTTAAAGGGCTGGGCTTGGCCTCCAACAATCCACATTCAACATGGGGTCTCTCACTGCTTCATTAGAATTCCAGCTGTCAGGACAAGCCTTGTGATTAGTTCTAACAAAACTTATCAGCCGTGATATGCAGAGCGGGGAATTGCAATGAAATCAGGATGAGGCACAGGATCGAGACACTAATCAGAAGTGAATTTCAATCACGGGTCATTCACTTAATCAGCAGCAGACAGTCTCCTGAGCAATGAAAAGAATCGTGCATCACAACTCTGTAATTGTAAGAAAATTGTATTAAATCTTTTCCCAGTTATCTGATGCAATGTAATTCCAGTTTGAAAATGAGGTGTGCGTGTGCTGCAGCGGCAACACCCATCCATCAGCCAGTTTAGAAGTCAGTGGGCAGTCACAGAGCAGGCCAGCGTTCTCACCACTGCCTGTCCACATTTAACCGTGTGAGGACTCAGCGCAGGGCACATTCAAGAATGAACAGAGATTCGGATCTTTACACTCTCTGCTGTGTTTGTTGTAATTAACATGTGATCTGTTTAAAAGAAAGGAAATGGTTCAGAATGATAAAAGTAATCAAAGCCCATCCCTCGATACCCTATTCCCCATCGAAGCCTATCCTTTTTGTTCCCAGTCCCATTCCACAAGTATAATTTTACTTTTATTGAAGCACATGTCCTTTTCACCTAACTCTTTCAATGAATTCCATCTATCGAGTACACTAACTCTCACTGAAGCCTATCTCTCCAGTCCCCAAACTTTTCCATTGAAGCCCCTCTTTCTAGTCCTGAAATCATGAATGGCTTTATGGAAATGCAAGTCTTCCTTTCTTTTTATGTATCTGTGTTTGCATCTGCATGTATGTTCATCCCTATGTGTACCTGTCTCAGCTCATCTGAAACCCTCAGCCACACGTTTGTTACCTCCAAACTTGATTATTCCAATATAAAAATGGAAAGTGCTGGAAATACTCAGCAGGTCTGTCAGCATCTGTTGAAGAGAGAAACAGAGTTAATGTTTCAGGTCGATGACCTCGCATCCAGGTGATGAAAGTTTAAGACCTAAAACATTGACTCCACAGATGCTGCCAGACCTCCCGAGTATTTCCAGCATTCTCTGTTTCACTTCAGACTCCCATCATCCGCAGTACTTTTCTTTTCGGCTATTCCGATACTCTCCTGGCCAGACTTCGACCCTCTGTGAACTTCAGCTCCTCCAAAGCTCGAGCTACTTACGTCCTTGCTTTCACCAAGTCCGAGCCGCCCATCACCTCTACACTCTTTGAACTACATTGGCTCCCAGTTAAGCAATGCCTCAACTTTAAAATTCTCATCCTTCTGTTCACGTTCCTCAAGGCGTCTGTCTTTATCTCTCTATCCCCTCCAGCCTACAACTCTCCGTGATCTGCATTCTTCCAGACAGGCCTCTTGCGCCTGTTTCCCTCTGCCGCCCGATGGGCAGCTGTGTCTTCAGTTGCTTGGCCTTATGTTCTGGAATTCCCTCGCTAAACCTCTCAGCCTCACCAACTCTCTCCTCTAAGTTGCTCCTTAAAAGCTATATTTTTTGACCAAGCGTCACCTTTCCTGATATCACTTCGGGCAGGATTTTCAGGTCGTTGGGCGGGCTTGGCGGGCAGGCCTGCGAGCGACCAGGAAATAGCCCTCTATCGGCTTCCGATCGCAATGCCACGCTTGCTGGCCAATTGACCGCCAGCCAGTGTGAAAGGCGCGTCGAGAAGCTCAGTGCCGCCGAGGTGGGGATGGTAGGAGGGCGAGCGCAAAATTCTGCGCATGCGTGCGGGAGCGCGCACTGAAAGCTCCCTGAAGACAGGGAGCTGCCTCAGGGAGCTGAAGGATTTAAAAATGAAAAATAAAGATTTGGAAACCGGAAAATAATGACCCCACATAGGAATCACTCACCTGAGCAGAAACGGAATAAAAATTGTCAAAACATTTTTATTTTTTAAAATTAATGCCGGAAACCTCATCCCGCCTGTGGATGAGGTTTGTTCAAAAATGCAAAGGCCGCCTGGCCAATTCGCCCACCCGCCTGTTGGATGGGCTGTGAAAAATGGCGGTTAATTAATACTTTAATGGCCTTAATAGACCTACTAATTGTCGGTGGCCGCGCTGCCAACTCTCTCGCACGCCCACCAACCGAAATATCACACCAGTGTGTGATGACATTGTGACACTTGCCCAACGTCACCGTGCACTATTTCACGCTTGGGTGGGTCGGATGCATACCCGCACGCCAAGCGAAAAATCCTGCCCCTTACGTGGGGCCCAGAGTCAAATTTTGTTTGAAATGGTTCTCATGAAGTATCTTGGGATGTTTTGCTATATTAAAGATGCCAAATAAATGCAAGTTGTTATTATTGTTGACTACACCTTTAAGTGTGTGTATCTCTCAATGTCTGATATGCCTGCCTGTGTGTGTGTATCTCAATCACAATGTGTATCTCTGTTATGGTATGTGTGTGTGTCTCTATGTCTGTCTGTATTTGTGTACATGCCGGCCTGTGTTTGTGTGTATCTCTGTCACAGTAAGTGTGTGTGTGTGTGTGTGATGTATATGTACCTCTGCCCCTGTGTGTATCTATTTCTGTGTGTATCTATCTATGTATCTCTGTCTCTGTATGCATCTATCTCTGCATGTATCTGTGTATGTACATAAGAACATAAGAAATAGGAACAGGAGTAGACCATTCAGCCCCTCGAGCCTGCTCTGCCATTCAATATGATCATGGCTGATGATCTTGTGTTTCGATTTCCAAATTCCCATCTAACCCCAATAACCTTTGATTCCCTTGCCTAACAAGAATCTATCTACCTCTGTCTTAAAAATATTCAATGACCCCGCCTCCACCACCTTCTGAGGCAGAGAATTCCAAAGTTGCACAACCCTCTGAGAAAAAAATTTCCCCTCATCTCTGTCCTAAAAGGGCGACCCCTAATTTTAAAACAGTGCCCCACAGTCCCGGACTCACCCACAAGAGGAAACATCTTTTCCATGTCCACTTTGTCAAGACCGTTCAGGATCTTATATACTTCAATCAAATCACCCCTCACTCTTCTAACCTCCAGTGGAAACAAGCCCAGTATGTCCAACCTTTCCTCATAAGACAACCCACTCATTCCAGGTATCAATAAACCTCTTCTGAACCGCCTCCAATCCATTTAGATCCCTCCTTAAATAAGGAGACCAAAACTACACACAGTATTTGAGGCGTGGTCTCACCAATGCCCTGTATAACTGCAGCATAACATCCTTACTTTTATGTTCAATCCCTCTTGTAATAAAGGATAACATTCCATTAGCCTTAATTACTTGCTGTAACTGCACCTCAGAATTATGCAGCCGTTCTCCATTTAAGTAATGCTCTGCTTTTTTGTTCTTTCTGCCAAAGTGAACAGCTTCACATTTTCACACATTCAACTCCATTTGCCAGATCTTTGCCCACTCACTCAACCTATTTATATCCATCCGCAACCTCCTCATGTCCTCTTCACAACATACTTTCCTACCTATCTGTGTGTCATCTGTTAATTTAGTTACCATGTCTTTTCTCTCCTCATCTAAGTCATTGATTTAAATTGTAAAAAGTTGAGGCCCCAGCACAGACCCCCGTGGGACTCCACTTGTCACATCCTGCCAATCAGAAAAAGACCCATTTATGCATACTCTCTGCTTTCTGCCAGCCAGCCAATCTTTGATTCATACTAATATGTTACCCCCTACACCATGCACTTTTATTTTCCACAATAATCTTTGACGTGGCACCTTATCAAATGCCTCCTGGAAATCCAAGCACAGTACGGCTACAGACTCCCTTTTATCCACTGCGCATATTACTCTTTCAAAAAACTCCAATAAATTGGTTAAACATGATTTTCCTTTCACAAAAACATGCTGAATCTTCCCTATTGCTTTGAGCTCTTCTCAGTGCCCAGCAATAACCTCCTTAATGATCGATTCTAATAACTTCCCCACAACAGACGTCAAGCTAACTGGCCTATAGTTTTCTGTTTTCTGCCTCCCTCACTTCTTGAATAGAGGGATTATGTTTGCTATTTTCCAATCTGATGGAATCTTTCCAGAATCTAGCGAATTTTGGAATATTAACACCAGAGCATCGACTACCTCATTAGCCACCTCTTTTAAGATCCTAGGATGGAGTCCGTCGGGACCCGGAGACTTGCCAGTCTGCAGCTCCATCAATTTGCTCAGTACTGTTTCCCTAGTGATTTCAATTTCACCAAGTTCCTTTCTCCTGTTCACCTCCTGATTTGCAGCTATTATTGGAATGTTTTTTGTATCCTCTATATTTAAAACAGAAGCAAAATATTTGTTCATTTCTTCTGTTATTTCCTTATTATCTACCGTTAGCTCCCCACTGTCACTTTCTAGAGGACCAACACTCACTTTACTTACTTTTTACTTTTTAAATACCTGTAGAAACTCTTGCTATCCGTTTTTACATTTCTAGCTAGCTTCCTCTTATACTCTAATTTCTTTCTCCTGATTAACCTTTTAGTCATTCTCTGCCGTTCTTTATATTCTGCCCAATCACCTGTTCTGCCACTCATCTTTGTGGGGTTGTATTCTTTTTCCTTAAGTTTGATGTTTTCCTTAACATCTTTAGTTAACCACGGATGGTGGGTCCTCCCCTTAGAATTTTTCTTCATAGTAGGAATGTACTTATTCTGAATACACTGAAATATCCCCTTAAATGTCTGCCACTGCTTCTCTATTGATCTATACTCTAGCCTAGTTTCCCAGTTCACTTCAGCTATCTTAGCTTTCATCCCCACATAGTTGCCCTTATTTAAGTTTAAGATAGCAGTCTTGGACCCACTCTTCTCCCTTTCAAACTGGATGTAAAATTCAATCATATTATGGTCGCTGCTACCTAGGGATGCCTTTACCCTGAGGTCATTAATTAATCCTGTCACATTACACAAAACTAAGTCTAATATAACCTGCTCTCTGGTTGGTTCCAGAACATGCTGCTCTAAGAAACTATCTCAAAATCATTCTAAGAACTCCTCATCCAGGCTACTACTGCCAATCTGATTTTTCAAGTTTATGTGTAGATTAAAATCACCCATGATTACTGCTGTTCCTTTATCACAAGCACACGATATTTTCTCTTGAATACTTTGTCCTACACTGTGGCTACTGTTAGGGGGCCTGTAGACCATTCCCACTAATGACTTATTTCCCCTACTATTCCTCATCTTCACCCACACGGATTCTAAATTCTGAGCTCCTGAACGAAGGTTATCTCTAACTATTGCACCAATGCCCTCTTTTATTAACAGTGCTATCCCTCCACCTTTACCTAGCTTCCTACTCTTCTTGAATGTCATGTACCCTTCAATATTAAGGACCCAATCTTTGTCGTCCTGCACCACATCTCTGTAATTGCTATCAGATCATATTTATTTGCTTCAATGTAGGCCATCAATTCATTTACTTTGCTATGAATGCTATGTGCATGCATATAGAGAGCCTTCAGTTTTGCCTTTTTGTTGCCTTTGTAACATCTAGTCTTGACTGTTGATGTATTTTTATATTTTTTCTCTCTGTCCCGTCCTGCCATTCTCTGACCTTCATTTCTCATATTACTATTTTCCTCTCCTGTCTTGACTCTACACCTTGAATTGCTATCTCGACCCAAGCTTGATCCCTCAGCCCTCTTGTTTAGTATCTCTGTCTCTCCGTGTATCTATGTATGTCTCTCTGTCTCTGAATATCTGGGTGTGTATCTCTGGACGGGATTTTCCCATCTGCGCTCTAAGTGCAGTGATGGGTGTGAAAACCAGCATTTTCTTCGCTGAGTGCAATGGCAGTTTTTCGCATTGTATTGTCCACTCCCTGTCTCATTACTGATGCAAAAACTGGAAGCATATCAGATCGCGGGCAAGTGGCCTCTGATTTGTCTGCCCCGCTGTGACCTCAGAGGTTCTTTCCTCCGGGTGCCATATTTAAAGTGCACCCACACACGGCCTTCTCAACAGGCTGAATTTTATGGCTGATGCGCGGGTGGCAGAGCCCGCAAGTCAGTGCTTAAAATGTCGCGCGCTGACGTCACACGAGTGCCCCGACATCAGCACGCAGCATCACGATATTTAGCTGGGCGGGCGCACGATGAAGTGTGACGCACGCCTGCCATTAATTAAAGGCCTTGTTAAGACCCTTAACTCGGCAATTGACGCCGATTTTGAGGGGCCCGTGCGATCTTCGCCTCGGCACACGGGCCCAACGGGCAAGCGGGTAACTGATTTTTTAACAAACCTCATCCACGGGTGGGATATGTGGGCTCAGAGGGGTTGTTCGTGTTTTTTCTGAAGTATTTAATGCAGAAAGTGTTTTAAACTTGCCTATGTGATCGGTAGCAGTTCAGATCGATTTCCAACAGCTTTCTCTGTACTTTGAACCTTCAGCTCACCAGTCTGCAGTCAGGAATCTTTATCGGGCCTGCAGCGTTCCGGAGGCCTCCCTTTAGCCTGGGTATGGGTTCTGACATCTCCACTGGAGGCAGCTTCTTTGAGGAGGAAGGGAGGGATAGAATAAGGAGGAGGCCAGGACTGGACAATCAGCCTCCAGGGGACGCACCTTTGGGAGGTCAGGCGCAGGCACAAGGGGCGCAGGGCCAAGAGGTTGTCCAAGGTGGAAGGGGCCACAGAAGACACCACTATCCTGCTGCCAGGGTATACAGGCGGAGAAGCAGCTACCTCAAGATGACTGAGGTGCAGTCCGAAGGAGGCTCCGACTCTCAAGGGAGACAGTCAACTATATCTGTCAGATGATTGGCCCTGAGATCTCCCCTAACTGTGTGGGTGGATACCCCATGCCAGCGGCTCAGAAGGTCACAGTTGCCTTCCACTTCTATGCATCTGGATCCTTCCAGGGCTCAGTGGGTGATCTTTGCAGTGTCTCCCAATCGGCAGTACACACTTGTGTCAAGCAGGTCACAGACGCTCTGTTCAGACGGATATTGACCTTCATCCACTTCCGCTGCGACCAGGCAAGTCAGACACAGTGAGCCAGAGGCTTCGTGGCCATTGCTGGCTTCCCCCGTGTCCAGGTTGCTATAGACTGTACACATGTGGCCATCAAGGCGCCAGCGGGTGAGCCCGGTGCCTTCGTCAACAGGAAGGGCTTCCACTCCATGAACGTGCAGATAGTGTGTGACCACAGGATGCAGATTCTACAAGTCTGTGCAAGGTACCCAGGCAGCTCCCATGACACTTACATCCTCAGACACTCCCAGGTGCCGGGGCTCTTCAGTGCTCCGGCTCGGCTGGATGGATGGCTGCTGGGTGATAAGGGCTATCCCCTCGGAAGGTGGCTCATGACGCTTCTCTGCCATCCAAGAACAGAAGCTGAGCAGCGGTACAATAGGAGCCAGGGCAACACAAGGGCTGTGGTGGAGAGAGCCATCGGTCTTCTCAAGATGTGCTTCCATTGCCTGGACCACTCAGGGGGCACACTCGAGTACCCCCCAGATCACGTCTCTGTGATAGTGGTAGCATGCTGCGCTCTGCACAATCTTGTGCTGGAAAGGGGGGGACACAGTTGACGATGAAGACCTTGTCGCAGTGGATGAGGCTGCACATGATGAATCCAGCAGTGGCTCAGAGGATGAGGAAGCACAGGGCGATGATGAGGGGCAGCACGCCGACCCGCTACTACACCAAGGAGGCAGGGACACCCGGGACACTTTAATCCAACGAACCTTCAGCTAGCTCCACACACATGGATCAGCACGACCAGCATTGCCTGGCGCTTCCACACGTGGCACTTAAGTGCTACATCTTCCACCTCATCAGCTGCAACTAAGGGCTTAATCCAGAAACATCAATTTCCATTCAAACACTCATGATATGTCTGTGAAACATACAAATGCAGCACCAAGGAAACACGCTCAGCCATAGTCAGAAAAGTGGACTTTATTCCCATCCAAATAGACCACAGAAGTCGCTCAGACGTACATAATTATATATTCCCTAATCTAGGGCCAACACAAAATCACCCGTGGAGTGCCTAACGTGCCTTATGTTTTCGTTTGCGGGTGCTACGTCTAGATTCCGCCCCATCACTCCGAGTGGCTTGTGAAACAGCCTGCTGACTCTGCTGTCCTGTTGGCCTTGATGACCTTGGCAGCCGTCCTCTGGCCCATGGAGCCTGTGCTGGCCCCGCCTGGGAAGGAGTGGCCAGTTCCAGAACTGGCACCTCCCCAGTTGTCTCAGCCTCAAAAGATGCAACAGTCACTGGCAGAGGGGCAGAGGAGCTGCTGCCCTCATCCGGAGCGTCCTGCGAGGAGCTCCCAGCGACGACAGGCAGCTGCTGCGCTGACGTGAGGTCACATTGGACCTCCCTGCTCACTACAGATGGATGGGCACCGAGTGCCGACACTTGGTGCCCAGAACATCTCCCACATTGGGAATGACCACCTGTGGCCATTAGCGCTGTGAGGGCTTGCAGGTCAGAGCGTAACCCAATCAGAAGAGTCTCAATCTGATTGAAGCCCCTCTCCATGAGAGTCGCCAATCTCTCAGTGGAGGAAGCCTGAAGCTCTGTCCTGCCATCACTGACACGCTGCCTGGATTCCTCCACCACAGACACCAACTGAAGCACACCCTCATGCAATCCTGCCAGATGCTCCCACGCATCCTGCCGCTTGTCCTGCTGCTGCTGCATTGCTGGCATCTCCAGAGGCACATCATCACTGCCGGACTCAGCATGTGCCTGGTTCCCTGCAGTCCTCTGGCTGCTGGCGCCATCGGCGCTCTCTGTCCCTACCATCTCCTCCAGCGATTGTGAAGTGCCCTCTCCACTGTGACCCGGGACACTAGCCGACGGTAAATTCCCCACCGAAGTGTTTGTCGCTGCGCTGGTGCCTGGCTGGCTGAAATGGTGTGACGCAAGTTGCAAGTCTTGGCGCTCAAGTGTGGAGGGGGGCTCCGGACGTGTTAGGGGCAGCCATGCGGTGGTGATGCTGAAATTAACAACAAGGACAGTGTATCAGTTAGCGTTCAGTCAGTAACACCTTTCATCCCTTTCCCCCCCGCCCGCCCAGCCTCATAATGCGCTCACCCTTCATGAACCTAAGGAGATGAACATTGGTGGGGTGGAAAATAGTCAAGAGGAGGCCCAAACATTACATGCGCATACAGACAGGCTGGTCAGATGGCCTAAGGAATGCCACATGGAATGTTATGTGGGTAAGTGTTCGGTTTAGCACTTGGGCAAGACAAGCAAGGTATAGGAATACATGAGTAATAGTGGGAAGTCACAACGATTACAGGGACGTTACTGGGCAGACCCGTTAAGGTAGCAGAACAGGAACATAAGGCGTTTTACAAGGTTGAAGCCTTTATTAGCCGAGGAATAAAATGTAGGAAAAAGGAGGTCATGTTGCAAGTGCAGAAAACGCTGTCGAGGCCACACCTACACTTCTGCGTTCAGTTATGACCTGCGCTTCATGGGAGGGATGGGATTGGAGTGGAGAGAGTGCAGAGGTTCCTGACCATGATGCATGCTGGCCTGGAGAGTTGGAGTTATGAGGAAACATTGCAAACACTTGTGACATTTGCCGTGGAGCACAGGAGATTGACAGGTCATATTATTGACCTTCGTACTGTTATGAGGGGCATAGAATGGGTGGACAGAAGGCAACATTTCCCCTTGGCGCAGGGATGACCAACGTGGTGGCATTTATTTAAGTTGAGTGCCATGAGGTTGACAGGTGAGATGCTGAGGACCTTTTGGACAGAGTAATGTGGGGCACACTAGCTGAAAGGGTGGTGGAGGTACAAACGCTCCTAAGATGCAATAAGTCTCTGGATGTGCAGCAGCGATGCCATGGCATGTTAGGCCATGGGGATAGTGGTCAGAAATGGGATAAGGCGACTTTGGAAGGTGCCAGAGACACGCATCCTCAAGGGCCTGAGGGACCTTTGTGTAAGACCCACACGTCTGACTGTATCAGTCTGTGAATGAGCAGTGTTGCTGCATTAACGATTGCAGCAACCATCAGTGCTTTGGATGGTGGGAAGACAGAGTGGATGGGACTGTGGACCTCAGATACCTGGCCGCTGGACCCCAGCCTCGCAGACACCTGCCGCCCTGGCCGCCTGCCTCCTCCCCAGCTCCATGACCTGCTCTTCATACGTGGTGAGGCGCTGCAGCACAGCGTGCCCACCACCAGTCCGCTGCCGCTTCTGCATATTGTTCTCAGTTTTTGCCGGCAGAATAAAGAAGATCGCTCATGTACTCTGCACCCGCACGCCGCACCCCAACCACAGTGGCCCATCTGAGGCCACCAGCGGCTCCTGTCCACACTACTGGTGATCAGTCCCCAGAAGGTTTTACGGCTGGTCCCAACCCCCTCCCCCAACAGCCACCTTGGACACATTCGGTGTCCATCACTTTGAATAACACACGGGTCTTAGCGCCCATGGCAAGGTGGCGCAACTGGTGCGGCGCCAAGACCAGCAGATGGCTCTTGGCCACGACACCTTGAGCCTCCCCTTGCACCATCTCATCACCATCAATAAGACATGTGTTGGAGTTCTGAGTATGTGTCTAGCTGCCTCCCCTGCAGGTTGCCCCAGACTACTCAAAATCGACAAACACCAACATATGCTGCGGGGAGAACCCATATTCTCCTCAACCACTAAGGCTGATGTAAGCATGGTCACTATCTGTTTGCCCACCCAGCGTGCGCCAAATGCCCAATGCAGTAACGACACTAAGACGTGGGGGTGGGTGGGGGTGCCTCAAAGGCTAAGGCTACCTTCTGGGTCAAATGGCCAAGACTGACATGGTACTCACCCTTCCAGAGTGCAACAAATCATTGAAGCGCTTGCGGCCCTGCGTTCCGGTGCACCGCACAGCATCATGAGAGCTGACAGCCTCCGCCACCTCTTGCCATGCCTGCCTGGTGATGTGGGGGGCCCTCCTCATCCCATCCTCTGGAAACAAAACATCCCGACGGTTTAACACCTCTTCGAGGGGGACAGCAAGGCAGGCATCTGAGAACCGAGGGGCACAGTGGCCCCCCGCTGGCCTACCTGCAGCCTGCCCCCCTCCTCCTCCTGTGCCCTCAAATCATGTCCTTCCCTATGAGTGGCCATGGTGAACAGCCTAAAGGAGACCGCCTGGCCGCTCTTTAATTAGACTGCCCATTCCCCATTGGAACCGGCGGTCTGGACACGCCTGCCGCCGATTGGATTTTCCTGTTGTACATGGCAGTCGCAAACCCGCTGGGCGGGCCTTAATTGGCCCGCCTGCGCAAAATGGTGGCGCGGCCCGCTTCGGCTGCGGCAATTGGCTGCCCGCCCACCTGTCAAGGGCAAAATTCAGCCCAATGTCTCCAGGCCAAGGTAGCCCCATAGAAGAAATGGTCCTGAAAGGCAAGAAGAGTGCACTCCGAAGTTCAGTGACACTTCGCTAGTCCACCTACTGGAACCTGTCAAGGCCCATTAGGATGTTCTCTACCCCAGTGATGACCAAAGGAGGTCTACCAATGCCACCACTCTGGCTTGGGAGGCAGTAGCTTCAGCGATCAGTGCAAAAGTTGCACAGGAAGGTCTGCAGTCCAATACGGAAGAGGATAAATGATCTCATCCATTCCGGCAGGATAAGTCAACCATGTCGTCACCCTCAACACACATTCACAGGGCCATCAGGACTTAGCAAGCTGACAGGCATCTCACACACTGTCAGCTGAAGGCATGCACTCTCTCACACATACCTCCGCGCTTCCATCTGGCCTCATGTCCTGTTTACATCGCGTCCTCATCCCATCCACTGCTTTACTCACCATGCACAGAAGGCAGACATCCTTTTCATCTGCCTTGGCACGCGCCCTGCTCACAATCTCTCAATTTGTCTTCATGCAGGACAAACTCGCACACAATGGGAGGGAGAGGACCCAGACCAGGGGTGGAATGGCACCTAACTTGTCCCAGATGTACGTATATCCTCATTAGGCAATACAAAATACAAAAGTGCCACTTTAGTTGGCCCCCTCGTGCAATGCACCAGTCCACCAAACAACCCTCAGAGCCCTCACTAGCTGAGCTATCCCTCAGATTAATTTTTCGCTGCATCATCCTTTCAGATTGCAAGATGGCGGTTATAAGGGCTCACCACCAGTCCAGCTTGGACCCTCCCATGTGTGAGTGCGGTGATCCCGGCCTTCATCTTGGGTATGCATTATGTTCGAGTTTCCCTTCTTCCAAGGATTCTCAAGCCTTCCCCTCTAAAACAATTATGGCAAATTGATTGTGGAGGATATCCCTGTGAAACCCCCTGCATGCATTGAAGTAGATATGCCTATGCCTCTTTGGCAGATTAGTCCACCCCTTCTTGAGCCTTATTGCACAGTGACCGCTCCCACCACACCCCCGTGAAATCATCGAATGGCCCTAACTTTTAACCATCTACAGCCCTGCCCTGACTGTGAGTGTGCCATCCTCGGCCAGAAAGCCACCAAATGGAGGTGTCATTAAGCGACCATGCCCTACACACAACTTGCTGGGCATGAATGACATTTTACTTACATGCCCCCCCCTCCCCCTCCACCGTTGCTGAGGACAGGGACAGTTCTTTCAAGGTCAGCATTGTAATGTTAAGCACTTTGTCACTCTGCCATCTTCCAATCCTGGCCCCAGCTCGCTTATGACCCTCTCTGAGACCCTTCTTCATTCTAGCCCAGAGGACGCTTCCAACCCGCACCCCCCGCTAGCCTTGTGTCAGAGTGCATCCTTTGCCATTTTTGCCCCCTTCCCCATGGAGACATTGCCCTATGGTCACTTCCACAACAACCCCACCTTTACTGCTGGTCTGGTAGATAGACCCTTGCCTGTGATACCCCACTGAGAGTGATGTGGTGCTGCCTGCAAAGCCTGGCATTGAGTCGAGGTGCCACAAGTGCAGCGCGATGAAAGCTTAGTGAACAAACCCTGAAGTCATGAGCAATGTGCCGGTCACCAGGTGCACATCGCTTATATACGGTTGTGAAACGCGTTGGTCTAATTAGATGCCAATGTGACCTCTTGATTCAGTGTGGGGGATGATACCAACAAGTAGGCTTCATAATAAATATTCATCATATTTAAATGTATTCAAATGGCCTTCCCGATATTGCACATCGGGAAAAAAGAGTAATCGGCTCCTGTTTTCCCACTGACGTAAGACAGATTTTTAGACTCTCGTGATATTTTCCGCTCCTGCCCACCATTGGCAGAAAATCCCGGCTTTTGTCTCTATGTGTATCTGTGTGCACCTCTCTCTATGTGTATCTGTGTGTGCACCTGTCTCTATGTGTATCTGTGCGCACCTCTCTCTATGTGTATCTGTGTGCACCTGTCTCTATGTGTATCTGTGTGTGCACCTCTCTCTATGTGTATCTGTGTGTGCACCTCTCTCTATGTGTATCTGTGTGTGCACCTCTCTCTATGTGTATCTGTGTGTGCACCTCTCTCTATGTGTATCTGTGTGTGCACCTGTC